>NC_079190.1:133163612-133470279 GCF_029499605.1 Hyla sarda | reverse complement strand
TCTTTGCATTATGGTTTGAAAGTCTGGGGCTCTGTTGGATCCTGAGCACCTGAGTGCATGGAGTTAAGATGGTGAAATACATGGATCAAGATCTCAAATGGAACAGCTGAGATCAGCAGCGAGCAGTGCCAACTCCATTTTACCATCTATGGATATGTTAGAATGTCGCTTGGTCTGTCATGGCCGAATTGCTTCAAAGCTTCCCAGATTTATAGTAGAACAGAAGTGGAGAAGGTTTTGATGTGGCAGGAAAATACAATAATAGGAGCACGGTGGGAATCCAAAAATTCCACAGTATGTTGAAGTGGATTGTGCTGGATTATGAAGCGTGACATTGGATTTCACCCTTCACAATCAATAGTGATAAATCAATGGCAATTACTCAGCATGAAAAGTGTGGACAAAACTCAACATAGGCAAAAAGTACCCCTTTATTATGTGGGGAATAACTTTTTGAAAACCGGTAAACCTTTAACCCCTTAAGGACCCAGCCAATTTTCACTGTAGGACCCGGACATTTTTTGAACATCTGACCACTATCACTTTAAGCATTAATAACTCTGGGATGCTTTTACCTTTCATTCTGATTCCGAGATTGTTTTTTCGTGACATATTCTACTCTATGTTAGTGGTAAAATTTTGTTGATACTTGCATCGTTTCTTGGTGAAAAATTAAAAAATTTGATGAAAAAATTGAAAATGTTGCATTTTTTTTAACTTTGAAGCTCTCTGCTTATAAGAAAAATGAATATTCCAAATAAATTATATATTGATTCACATATACAACATGTATACTTTATGATTGCATCATAAAGTTGACATGTTTTTACTTTTGGAAGACACCAGAGGGCTTCAAAGTATAGCAGCAATTTTCCAATTTTTCACAAAATCGACAATTTTCAGGGACCAGTTCTGTTTTGATGTGGATTTGAAGGGCTTTTATATTCGAAATGCCCCACAAATCACCCCATTATAAAAACTGCACCCCTCAAAGTATTCAAAATGACATTCAAAAGGTCTGTTAACCCTTTAGGTGTTTCACAGGAATAGCAGCAAATTGAAGGAGAAAATTCAAAATCTTCATTTTTTACACTCGCATGTTCTTGTAGACCCATTTTTTAAATTTTTACAAGGGGTAAAAGGAGAGAAATCCTCCTAAAATGTGTAACCCAATTTCTCTCGAGTAAGGAAATACCTCATATGTGTATGTCAAGTGTTCAGCGGGTGCACTAGAGGGCTCAGAAGGGAAGGAGCGACAGAGGGATTTTGGAGAGTGAGTTTTTCTGAAATGGTTTTTGGGGGCATGTTGCATTTAGGAAGCCCCTATGGTGTCAGGACAGCAAAAAGAAAACCACATGGCATACTATTTTGGAAACTACACCCCTAAAGGAACGTAACAAGGGGTCCAGTGAGCCTTAACACCCCACAGGAGTTTCACGACTTTTCGTTAAAGTGGGATGTGTAAATGATTTTCTTTTTTTTTCCCACTAAAATTCTAGTTTTCCCACAAATTTTAAATTTTTAAAAGGGTTAATAGGAGAAAATGCCCCCCAAAATGTGTAACCCCATCTCTTCTGAGTAAGGAAACACCACATATGTGGAGGTCAAGTGCACTGCGGGCGCACTACAATGCTCAGAAGAGAAGGAGTCATATTTGGCTTTTGCAAATCTAATTTTGCTGAAATGGTTTTGGGGGGGGGGCATGTCCCATTTAGGAAGCCCCTATGGTGCCAGGACAGCAAAAAAAAAAAAAACACATTGCATACTATTTTGGAAACTACACCCCTCAAGGAACGTAACAAGGGGTACAGTGAGCCTTAACACCCCACAGGTGTTTGACGTCTTTGGATGTGTAAATTATTTTTTTTTTTTTTTTTTTTTACTAAAATGCTGCTTTTCTCAAAATTTTACATTCTTACAAGGTGTAATAGAAGAAAATGTCCCCCAAAATGTGTAACCCCATCTCTTCTGAGTATGGAAGTATCTGTGCGTAGATCGGTTCTGCTCACTGGTCACGGAGGAACAGGAGGGCAGTCAGGGGCCTGGATCTTCTAGACAGCTGCCTATGGAGCCAGAACAGTGGGACCCCCCCTCAAGGGGCATTATATGGGGTACACTAATAACTAACAAGGGGTACAGTGGGACATAAAATTATAAAACAGGATATGTTCCCAGAATGATGACCCAGAGCATAGCCAAAACTAAAAAAAAATATGCCCACCCCAAACCCTATGCTATGAATCATCATTCTGGGAATGTGACGTGTGTGGCCGTCCTTAACCTGTTGCCTCAAATGCGCACCCCGCTCAGGTGGAGAGAGAGAGCGCTGCGCATTTGAGGCAACATAAAAAGTCCCCGATGATAGTGACTCAGTGACCCATTTTTGGAAAAAATACCCCCTGAGGTCTTATCAGTTTATTTTTTTATGAAATAGTTTTTTTGGGCAATTTAGTGGTTTTATGGGGTTAAAATTTGGAATGTACTCTGGACTTGGTACATTGGGGTCAAATTATGGAAAATTTAAATGAAGAGGGAAAATTTAGTACTGCATGGAAGTGTGATACTCCCTGAAGCAATCCTTAATGCAGAGGCCCGGATGATCGGGGCAAGTGTCACACTGAGTGGTGGTGTCCTTCCGTATCCCCCTCCTGTTACACACACTGCATTTTTTCTGGGATCGTCCCTTCTTTCCAGTGTGGGGGACCTCACCTGGAAAGTGTTGGCCTGGGATGATCCTGGCACCTATTACTCCAGTTCCTTGGGAAGTCCGGCCTGCTCTTTCCCGGTCAGCAAAGATCAGGACCTTTAGGACTTCTTCTTGGAACTGGAGGTATGTCCCTGTGTTGCCAGCGTTCCGGTACAGTACAAAAGAGTTGTACATGGCAACCTGCACCAAGTAGACCGCAACTTCTTTGTACCATACACGTGTTTTCCGCATGGCCATGTATGGCTTGAGGACTTGATCTGAGAGATCAACTCCCCCCATATACTGATTGTAGTCCAGAATACAATCAGGCTTGAGGACCGTTGTTGTGGTACCTCGCACAGGGACAGGTGAGCTGCCGTTACCATGAATAGTGGTCAGCATAAGGACATCCCTCTTATCCTTATACTTGACCAGCAACAGGTTTTCATAGGTAAGGGCACGGGACTCACCCTTGGGAATAGGTGTCTGAATCAAATTTAGAGGGAGGCCTCTCTGGTTTCTCCTCACGGTCCCACAAGCGGAAGTCGATCTGGCGGCAAGGGATGTGAAGAGAGGGATGCTGGTATAAAAGTTGTCCACGTACACGTGGTAACCTTTATCCAGCAATGGGTACATAAGGTCCCAAACGATTTTCCCGCTAACACCCAGAGTGGGGGAACAATCTGGGGGTTCAATACGGGAATCTTGTCCCTCATACACCCTAAACTTGAGAGTGTACCCGGAGATACTCTCACAAAGTTTATATAGCTTCACGCCATACCGCGCCCGCTTCGAGGGAATATACTGGCGGAAGAGGAGTCTCCCCTTAAAACTGATAAGAGACTCATCAACCGAAAGCTCCCTAAGCTGTACGTAGGCCTCCAAAAATTTGGCCCCAAAGTGATCGATGACCGGCCTCACTTTGTAAAGCCGGTCATGGGCGGGATCACCTCGGGGTGGACATGCCTCATTATCTGCATAATGAAGGCATTTCTTTCCAAATAGCCTCGAACCGCTTACGTGTCATGGCCATACTGTACAGCGGGGTCTGGTATAGGACGTCCCCGCTCCAGTACTGTCTGACACTGGGCTTTTTGACCAGGCCCATATGTAGCAAGAGGCCCCAAAATGTCCTCATTTCTGCTGCACTGACGGCGTACCATTCATTGGACCTGGCCAAAAAAGAATCTGGGTGGTGGGCGATGAACTGCCTGGCGTACAGATTCGTCTGCTCCACCATTAGATTGACCAGGCTGTCACTGAAAAAATAACTGAAATAGTCAAACTCAGTGAACCCAGCCGTGTCAATCCGGATTCTGGAGTCGCCAACAAACTCCGGAACCCGTGGCTGATAACCCTCTGGGGGTCTCCAGACAGGTTCATCGGAAGGGAGCTCCGGTAAATTCGCCTGGGGGGTCGGACTCCTAGTACAAGCGGCATCACCACTCGCACTAGTGCCAGCCACTGGGGCACTTTCATGGGGGGTGCGTGGCCTTGCCTGGCGGCGTCTCCGCCGCCGTGCAGGGGGCTCATCATCACTACAAGATGATGAGGAGGACAAGGAAGAACACAGGAATGTTGGATCTTCCTCATCCTCACTGGCAGATTCGGAGGCAAGAAAAGCGTATGCCTCCGCTACCGAAAATGCCCGGCGAGCCATCGCCTTTTATCTACAGTGGAGGGGGGGGTGGTGGTGGTGGGGTTTAGGTGTGGGGGGGGGGGGGGCGGGGGAGTGTGTAGTGAGTGCTTGGTGTAACTATGTATAACGGTGTGTGATTAGTAATCACACACCGTTATGTGAGCAAAAAAAAATAAAAAAATGCTGCGGCCCAAAAAAAGGGGGGGGGGGCAAATCGCAGCGCCCTGAACCCCTAATAGGGCCCGGGTCACGCTAAAAAAAGATGAGGCGTACTCATGAGCCCTATTAGGGGGTCAGGGGGGGGGTTTATTTTTGTAACTTTTTTTTTAAACTTTATTTAC
The DNA here is from genome assembly GCF_029499605.1 of Hyla sarda. NCBI lineage: Eukaryota > Metazoa > Chordata > Amphibia > Anura > Hylidae > Hyla > Hyla sarda. The sequence goes on along the minus strand of NC_079190.1, from coordinate 133,465,613 downwards.
ATGTATTTCCCTACCTTTCCCCCTGTTAATTCTGTCCCTGATCTAGGGAATCTTCGGGTCTCCTGAGGCGATCCAATGGGGCAGAGGGGGGGTCCCTGGCTCCTCTTGCAGCTCTGACCTTTGACTGAACCCAGCTAACGGTCAGCGCTGCAGAGGATGCCGTTTAACCCCTCCCCTGCCGGCTGCTATTGGCTGGACAATCGTCCAGCCAATAGCAGCTCTCTTGAGGGGGTAGCGAAATCGCCACCTCCCCATAGATACAGTAGGTGATAGGGGGTGTATTCTACACCCCCGATCACCTTGTATCTCCGGGTCATCGGGTCACACGTTTCCCGTAAGACCTGGAATTGCGCAAATCACAAGTGCGATTTGCGCCGATCGCCGACATGGGGTGGTCTGATGACCCCCCTCGGCATTTGCGCGGGGTGCCTGCTGATTGATATCAGCAGTCACCCCAGTCCGATCCCTGCCCGGCGCGCGGCAGGGACCGGAATTCCCACGGGCGTACCTGTACGCCCTGGGTCCTTAAGACCCAGGTACAGAAGGCGTATGCATACGCCCTAGGTCCTGTACGGGTTAAAGGGGTACTCAAGTGAAAAACTTATTTTTTTTTTTTTTTTTTCAAATCAACTGTTACCAGGAATTTAGACAGATTTGTAAATTACTTCTATTAAAAAATTGTAATCCTTCCAGTACTTATCAGCTGATGTATGCTCTACAGGAAGTTGAGTGGTTCTTTTCAATCAGATCACAGTGCTCTCTGCTGACACCTCTGTCCCAGTCAGGAACTGTCCAGAGCAGGAGAAATTTGCTAAGGGGATTTGCTCCTACTCAATCTCATGTTATTGGGTTGGCCACAGGTCCTCTTTAACCCTTCTGACATTGCACAGACCGCAACTATAAAATATATTGATACTATGTTTTACCACACACTTTGTTAAAGGTGTTTTCTGTATGGGCCATTAATATTGGTATCTCGGAATACTCTCCTAAAGTCATGTAACCTTGAGGAGTTTAAAAATGATAGATATATTTTGTCCTGTCCTGCTGTGTTGCCCTTAATGTTCCTACTACCAGTGAATCACTATTAAAAGCAAATGCAAAATGATACTTACATTGAGAGCAACAAGGATAATAGCACCTTTAGTCAGTTTATCTGAAGAACCTGTACAAGCTTCAAATCCCTCTTCAGAAAGATACCTGTTGTAAAAATATGTAAAAAGATTAATTATAAAGTTTTCTTAAGAAATCTATGGGGGGGGGGGGAACAAAGGCTAAAATCACTTATATAATGTTTACTTCCACGTATGTAATACATTACAATTTTTTTTACACATGGTTAGAATACAGGGGCTCTAGGACGGCTCTTACTGGGAATGATCAAGTGTAGGGTGGGGGTCATTCCCCCCCAATCCAGGTTGGCTTTTGTTGGCCTTAAAGCTAGGCTGCCTCACCAGCTGAGGGGGGTTTGCTAGTTGCAGCTCACAGTGCCAGAGAAAGCTGTGTGTGGAGTTCTTCCCTGTGGTTGCTCCAAGAGTGGAAGCTGCTGAACAGCCTAGCTGGAGGCCTGGAAAAGTCTTGCTTGATTATGCATGGCAGGAACTCAGGTGTGAACAAACACCTAGGAAATACAGGTGGACTTTTGTTATGTTTTCCTTTTCTTCTGCGTTTAAAGACTGTTTGCCATCTGCTTAGTGTGAATAAAACACTTAATGTTGATTGGAAAAGCACTGTCTCCTTGACTCTATACTGCAACCGCACCTATCTGCAAGAGCGAGTCATCACAATATATATTTTATATTTACACACATGCAAACACACACACACACACAGATGTCTCTGTTTGCTTAACCAGGACTGAGAAAAACATCCTTTCATTGTCCTCAATCCTGCCTCCATGTCACAATATTCACACATGAAAGTCCATAATTGACTATTTCTGGCCACCTCATATACCAAACAAAAATGAACTAAAAGCGATCAAAGAGTCCCAACTAGATTTTTGGTAACATTAGTGTGGTAAATGTTTGCGTCCATTAGTGGATTAATTAAGTCAACATCTCTACATGTATGGTAGCCATTGCTTCCAAGTGTGTGTGTTATATTAGAACAACGGCATATCTCATTTTACTTCGTGACTTACTGATTAGGAGATTACCATAACCGGAAAAGTATAAAATAAAATCAAAACATTGTTTTGGTCATCACTTTCCTCCTGCAATAGGACAAGCTGGATGGCAAAACGCACTTTAACAATGAAAGTCTCACTTCAGAACACAGTCTACCAGAATCCAGAAACCGTAAACTAAACCGAATCACACAGAGCAAAATATAGGAACAACTGTCAACACCTAGTAATGAAACACACCACTAGAAGAAGTCATCAGGGGCCCTGATCTATTATCATGTCATTCACAAAAACAGTTAAAAACGAATAGAAAAAGGAAAGATGACAATAATCTAACATTACTTTTAGACTTAATAAAAAAACTGGGATAAACTATTCAGTTTTCCCAAGCCTAGATTATTGTTTACAGCCATGATTTAGAGATCAGCCAATATCTTAGCTATTCATATTTCACCTTTGTTCCAAGATTTAAGATGGTTCTTACTGGAAGCAACTTGTGCCTTTCAGTTCCACTGGATGTGCAATCTAGTCAGATTTTTCTTCTTGGATGAAGTACAACAGAATTTTACATACTACCAGGGTATCCTTCAGAGTCACCAATAATTTCTTTAAAAGAATACAATACGACTGAACACCAAGGATGGAGCATTTTCTTTAAATGGGCACGGTCATTATACTTTATTTTTTATATTTGATTAACTTAAACAAATTACATTTTGTAATTTGCTTCCTGTTAAAAAAAAAAGTTTTATGTGATTTTCCTGCCTGTATACATATGGCCATTAGGGGTCTCCCTTCTTGGCCAGACCACATTCCATCCTCTCAAAAGCTGAGACTTTGCTCTCCTGCTGGACTGGAAATGTGGTCTGGCCATAGGCAGTGCATAGCTCTCACTCTCTGGCTGTCTATAATACCAGCGAGAGCAAGCGCTCTGCACAGCCGGCCGCACGCCGCCCAGTTAATCCCCTGTGTACGCAGGACGGCAGGTCTCTGGTACTATTCCTCCCCTCTGTTTACCACATGCAGTGATGAGCAGAAGGGAGGCGATTCCAGAGAAGCCTGCCGTGCCATAGGCTGTCTCATCTATGCACGCTGTGTTGGCTGAAGAATGCCCCCTCCTTCTACACCAAGAAGAAAGCCAGGCTGCAGACATAATGTTGTGAGGTAACCATTTTTTTAGCTAGAAAAAAGATTTTTGAAGCCACAAGTAGATGAAGATCGGAATAAAAGTGAATATGTTAAATTATTATGACAAATAGATCTTTAAACAAATCTAATGAAAAGTATTGATTAGAAACTAAGATAACATTTATATTTAAGGAAGCAGGCCATACAGGTACGCCCTGGTACTTAAAGAGTAGCTCCCACCATCTCATTATTGTTTTATTCCATCCCTACCTATAGGAAATCTATCCCTAACCCCCTCCCTGCCTTTAAAACATTTTTTGGGGACTTACATAGTCTTCAACTTCAGCTCTTATTTCTTGCTGTTTGGTCTTGTCCCGGAAGCCGGCTTCCGCAGCAGGGGCAACGTCACTGACGCCTGCTGGACGCCAACTTCCACCCTCACTTCATCTATGCTGTGATCCCATCGGGAGCGCGCATTGATGATCAGCGAATCGCAGGGCAGGATGCTATGGGGTCTCCTCCTCCCTGTTTAGCAGTACATGTGCTACCCAGGGAGGAGGAGTATAGGAGTAGCCTGCATAGAAATAGACACCTGCCGAGACCCGATGTAGAGAAGAAAACTGTGTCTTGAAGCACTTTTGTTAGCTGTTCAGGACACAGAACACTTCAAGACACAGTTTTCTTCACTACACCAGCTTGCAGTGGAGCTTCAGCGCGGCACTGATATAGTGTGCGTGCGCTGTCTCCACTGCAGTTTACATGCCGGGGGCGGAGATGGATGGGCTGTGCGCGAATCTAATCAGCCAATGCGCGCAGCCCCCGGCATTTAATGCGCTCGCTCCCGCCTGTCTGATTGACAGGCAGGGAGCGTGTGCAGCCTAAATAAATTCGGACCGATTTCCCGGCCGGCATCGATCCGAATTCAGGCATGAAGTCACGCCAGACAGCAGCCGGCCACTAGGAGGGAGACCCCTAGTGGCCGGTTTTCAAACGTAAATTTCCCCCTAATAATGAAAAAAAAAAAATAAAATAATGAAAATATATTAGAGATATGTTGTAGTACATAAGTACTACAACAGGTCAAAAAAAAATAAAAAAAAAAATTAAAAAAAATTGGTGACCGTGCCCATTTAAGGACAGGTATGCCATGACGTGTTAAGTGGATTCTGAAGTGAGCACAGGAGCTACTCTTGCTTCAGAGCAGTAAGTGTTGGATGCCATCAGTAGCAAGACACTCACTGCTTATGATGGGCATCAATCACCAAGTTGAAAGTGATAGTTTGTGGTAGCTCAGTGGAGTTCACTGAACCGTGAACGTGGGGGTTCGGTGAGCTAAAATGACGAAGGAGGGTTCCCTTACCTGCCTCCGATTCAATGAAGCAGCCTAACTTTGTAAATCGCTGATCACACTGTATAATGTTATGCCCTAAGCATAGCATTATACAGTGAATGCAATCCAATAATTGCATATGAATGGAATCGCTGCATGCGTAATTGTCCAAGTTATTAAAATATAATGCTTAGAATCCCGAACGGTAAACAGGGCAAACGTAAAAAAAAAAAAATACCAACCACCAAACATACTGATTTTTAATCACATCATATATGAGGAAAATAAACAACAAAAAGCAATCAATCAAAAAGTCCCATCAAAACAAAAATGGTACCAATAAAAACTACAGATCATGGCGCCAAAAATAAGCCCTCATACATCCCTGTATACTGAAAAATGAAAAAAGTTATAGGTATAAGAAAAGGACAATTTTATGCATGCCAATTTTGCTAAAGAGAAGTTTACTATTTTGTTAAAAGTAGTACCATAATACAAAATCATCGCTTTGACCTACAGAATAAAAATAATGTATCATATTAACCATAAATTGCACTGTGAAAAAACCAACACCCCCTCAAAAGTTGCAAAATTACAGTTTTCTTATAAATTTCCACCCACAAATAATTTTTTGGTTTTGCTGTACATATTATAGTAAAATGAAAGGTTTCATTACAAAGTACAATTAGTCATGCAAAAAATAAGCCCTCATATGGGTTTGTAGGTGGATAAAGAGTTATGGATTTTAACCCCCTGAGGACCAGGCCATTTTTTTTTTTTTTGCTCCTCCCCTTCTAAAAATCATAAGGCTTTAAATTTTCCACCTACAGACCCATATAAGGGCTTGTTTTTTGCGCCACCAATTGTAATTTGTATTGACAATGTCATTTCACCACCAAATGTATGGCAAAACAAACAAAAAAACAGCATTTTGTAACTTTTGGGGGCTTCCGATTCCACACAGTGCACTTTTCAATTAAAATGACAACTTATCTATAGGTTCTACTTTGTTTCACTTCTTTTGAAAATGTATAACTTTATGTACAAAAATTAGCATGTTTGAATATGTCCTCTTCTGACCCATATAAATCTTTAAATTTTTCCGGATACGGTGATGTATGATGTATTATTTTGTGCACCATGATCTGTAGTTTTTATCGGCATCTTTTTTGTTTTAAAGGGACTTTTTGATCGCTTTTTATAAATTTTTTAAAGGAGAAATGCAGCAGAAATATTTTAAGTTCTCCTGTGCCCGGGCTGCAAAAACTAGACAAAGAAACTTTACTCACCTTCATTCATTCCCCCGTTGATCCGGTATCGGTGTCCCATTTCTCCGGCGCTGCTCGGCTCCATGCTTCTTAGGCTTAAAAAGTCACACTGCAGTCCGTGTATTGCCAGCCACAGTGATGTCCCGCCTCGGCCTGTGATAGGTTGATCACACTGTCATGCCCTGGCGATGGCGATGTCCCTCCTGCCCTTACCCGGCTGCTCAACCAAGAAAACTAATGATAGGACTCTACTGGGCCGAGTTTTTGTGACGATTTTAATGCCAAATGAGGTTTGGATTTCTGCATTTATTGAGTCTGCAACTGACTTCTCTGTAATGTGTCATGGTCTCCATTTTGAAGCCAAGAGTGCATTCACATCACGTTTCAGAGATTCGGCTGGGAAATTTCAAGTGACTTTGGTCAGCTTATTTTTGCCCCGTATCTGGTTTCGTGACAGGACTGAAAACCATAGCGTACCATGGTTTTTCAGTCTAGCTACAAAACCGGATATGGGGCAAAAATTAGCCGACCGGAGTCACTACCTGACTCTGGTCGGCGCATTTAAATAAATGAGATTCCGTGCCATTCCGGCTGGGATACAGCAGGGGCCCGTTTTAAAATTTCCACATCAGATACGGAAGCCAGACCTCCGAAACGTGGTGTGAATGCACCCTCAGTTGCTGCGGTTGCTGCGTGTTTCCACCACCACTCACAGTTAGGAAAATGATTCACTAACGTGTGTGTGACTGGAGGCATCCTGTTACAGTGCCAAGCTGGAATTCAGAGTGTGCTTCAAAATGACCCATTCTTTCACCAATGTTTGTAAAGGCAGACTAAATTGGTAGGTAGAATATTATATACACCTGTGGCAATGAGAATAAAACAAAACACCAGAAATCAATCACTAAAAAATGCATCCCAATACTATTGATTGTCTATATAGGGGGAGATTTATCCAAACCTGGGTAGAGGAAAAATTGCCCAATTGCCCAAAGCAACCAATTAGATCTCTTCTTTTATTTCTTTTTTTTAAAGGGCCTCTGAAAAATAAAAGAAGCGATCTGATTGGTTGCTATGGACAACTGGTCAACTTTTCCTCTTCACAGGTTTTGATAAATCCCCCCATAGTGTATATGAAAGAGTGGGTAACCAAAATTATCAGTGCACTAAATAATAAGTAGGAGGACAGCAAAGTGAGAAAACATGTGTAATGTTTTCAGTTTACATTACAATTAGCGCATTAACACTTTAACCACTACTCAGTAAAGAATGGAAAGCATTTAACACCTAAGGTGCAGATAGATGCTTTACAGCCTACACTGCTAATTGGTCATAATTCTGTCTCACAGCTCAGCCGGGTGGAAATGTACCAAGTACTTTGTAAATTGATCATCAGCACAGATTACCATCATGTATATAAGTTTAATAATTTATAGAGAGCAATGTTGGAAAAATTGGCTTGTTCCAGTAACATGCACACTTTATTAGGACAGAGGACTGTGTAAATTTAAATGGGCACTGTCAGATACAAAAACTTTTGATATGTTGTAAAGCATGCTAAACAAATAGGTTTTGCAATTGCTTTTATTAATACCCGGCATTGCCCGGTTTTTCCTTCCTAATCCTTGCTGTGGAGGAAAATCAAAAGCTTCCTCTGTTGACTTCATATCCCATCCTCATATATTGTTTTCATATCCCGACCCGTAATATGTGTACCAAGTATTGAAATATCTCCAGCCGTGCGGGACTTTAACTCCTTAAGGACCTAGGACGTATGAGTACGTCCTTGGTCCCGCTCCCGTGATATAACGCGGGGTCCCACGGTGACCCTGCATCATATCACGGCGGGCCCAGGGTCATAGTGAAGCCGGGACCCGCTTCTAATAGCGCGTAGCACTGATCGCGGTGCCACGCGCTATTAACCCTTTAGCCGTGCGCTCAAAGCTGAGCCACGCAGCTAAAAGTGAAAGTAAAAAGTGCCGGCTAGCTCAGGGAGCTGTTCGGAATCGCTGCGGTATAATCGCGGCATCACGAACAGCTGTACTACAGGAGGAAGGTCTCTTACCTTCCTTCCTGCAGTCCGATCGCCGATTGAATGCTTCAAGCCTGAGATCCAGGCTTGAGCAATCAATCACCGAAAACACTGATCATTGGAGATGAATGGAGATGAATTGAAAAGTTAAAGATCAGTAAATGCAATGGGGGCTATAATATTGCAAAAGAAAAGTGTAAAAAAATCATTAACCCTTTGAATTATCCCTTCCCCTAATAAAAGTTAGAATCACCAGGCATTTCCAATAATAAAAAAAAAAAGTGTAAATAAAAACAAAAATAAACATATGTGGTATCGCCTCGTGCGGAAATGTCCGAATTAAGAAAATATACCGCCAATTAAACCGCACAGTCAATGGCGTACGCGCAAAAAAAATTCCAAAGTCCAAAATAGCGCATTTTTGGTCACTTTTTATATCATGAAAAGATTAATAAAAAGCGATCAAAAAGTCAGATCATTGCAAAAATGGTACCGACAAAAATTTCAGATCACGGCGCAAAAAATGAACCCTCATAGCGCCCTGAACATGGAAAAATAAAAAAGTTATAGGGGTCAGACTATGACAATTTTAAACGTATAAATTTTCCTGCATGTAGTTATGATTTTTTTCTGAAGTAATACAAAATCAAACCTATATAAGTAGGGTATCATTTTAACCGTATGGACCTAGAGAATAAAGATAAGGTGTAATTTTTACCGAAAAATGTACTACGTAGAAACGGAAGCCCCCAAAAGTTACAAAATGGCTGTATTTTTTCAATTTTGTCACACAAAGATTTTTTTTCCCATTTCGCTGTAGATTTTTGGGTAAAATGACTGATATCATTACAAAGTAGAATTGGTGGCACAAAAAATAAGCCATAATAAAGATTTTTAGGTGCAAAATTTAAAGAGTTAGGATTTTTTAAAGGTAAGGAGGAAAAAACGGAAGAGCAAAAAACGAAAAACGCCCGGTCCTTAAGGGGTTAAACAAAAACCCTGCCCCTGGCAAATGGGGGTGAGTAAGGGTTAAATGACCTATCCCATGTTTGTTGTTGACATATAAGTAACATGTGTGCAAAGTTTCATGTTAATATCTTTAGCCGTTTGGACGTGATGCTGGAACATACACATACACTGAGTTTTATATATATAGATTTTCAGTATTTCATACTGAAAAATCCAGTCAAACAATTGCTCCCCCTGCCTGCTTGGACACATAATAGTCCTGCTGTGTCCATGCATCATCACCTATCTCATGGACCCAATTCCTTGATTGACAGCTGTGAGTGCAGGGCTCACAGCTGGAGGAACAATCCTATCACTGTAAGCTTGTGTCCCGCTAGTGTCAGTAAGGACGAGCTGGGAGTTGTAGTTTTGCTAATGCTAGGGGATATGTGAGCAGACAACATACTGAGGGAGGGGGCGGAGACCTGCACAGAGGCCACACCCCATCCGTTTGAGAGGAATTAAATTAAAAGTGTAATAAAAAAATAAATAAAAGGTGTTAGACACTTAAAAATTAGATGTACCGTATATACTCGAGTATAGGCCGAGTTTTTCAGCACGCAAAACACCCCCCTCGGCTTATACTCGAGTGAACTCCCCCACCCGCAGTGGTCTTCAACCTGCGGACCTCCAGAGGTTTCAAAACTACAACTCCCAGCAAGCCCGGGCAGCCATCGGCTGTCCGGGCTTGCTGGGAGTTGTAGTTTTGAAACCTCCGGAGGTCCGCAGGTTGAAGACCACTGCGGCCTTCAACATCATCCAGCCCCCTCTCACCCCCTTTAGTTCTGAGTACTCACCTCCGCTCGGCGCTGGTCCGGTCCTGCAGGACTGTCCGGTGAGGAGGTGGTCCGGTGGGATACTGGTTCCGGGCTGCTATCTTCACCGGGAAGGCCTCTTCTAAGCGCTTCGGGCCCGGCCTCAGAATAGTCACGTTGCCGTGACAACGACGCAGAGGTGCGTTCATTGCCAACGTACTTCTGCGTCATTGTCAAGGCAACGCCTCTATTCCGGGCCGGAAGCGCGGAGAAGAGGCGCCCCCGGTGAAGATAGCAGCCCGGACCACCTCCCCACCGGACCACCTCCTCACCGGACAGTCCTGCAGGACCGGACCAGCGCCGAGCGGAGGTGAGTACTCAGAACTAAAGGGGGTGAGAGGGGGCTGGATGATGTTGAAGGCCGCAGTGGTCTTCAACCTGCGGACCTCCAGAGGTTTCAAAACTACAACTCCCAGCAAGCCCGGACAGCCGATGGCTGCCCGGGCTTGCTGGGAGTTGTAGTTTTGAAACCTCTGGAGGTCCGCAGGTTGAAGACCACTGAGGGCGAATGATGAGAAGAGGATGATGAAGGGGGGGTGTGGGGATGATGAAGGGGGGTGGGGATGATGAAGGGGGGGTGTGGGATGATAAGGGGATGATGAAGGGGGGATGTGCGGGATGATAAGGGGATGATGAAGGGGGGATGTGCGGGATGATAAGGGGATGATGAAGGGGGGATGTGTGGGATGATGACAAGGGGATGATGAAGGGGGGATGTGTGGGATGATAAGGGGATGATGAAGGGGGGATGTGTGGGATGATAAGAGGGTGATGAAGGGGGGATGTGTGGGATGATAAGAGGATGATGAAGGGGGGATGTGTGGGATGATGACAAGGGGATGATGATGAGGATGTTAATGACGGGTCTGGATGATGACAGGGGGGGATGAGGTATTTCCCACCCTAGGCTTATACTCGAGTCAATAACTTTTCCTGGGATTTTGGGTTGAAATTAGGGGTCTCGGCTTATACTCGGGTCGGCTTATACTCGAGTATATACGGTACATGGTCAGGATGAGGTACTGAGTGATATATTTAAAAAAAAAATTGTTGGATCTGACGGATACGCTTTAAAGATTTTTTTTTTTTCCTTATCTAGTGTAGTATAGGCCATTATGAAAAAAATATAGGCTCTTCTGTATACTAAGTTTGGATGCATGCATGAGTCTGCCAATTTTCAAGGAACTGTCCAGAACAGCATAGGTTTGCTATGGGGATTTTCTCCTGCTCTGGACAGTTCCTGATATAGGCATCAGGTGTCAGCAGAGAGCACTGTGGACAAGACAAAAAATAAATTCAAAAAGCAAAGAATTTTCTCTGTAGCATACAGCTGCTAAAAAGTACTGGAAGGATAAATCATTTTTAATAGAAGTAATTAACAAATCTGTTTTCCACCGGAGTACCCCTTTAAGTTCACTGGAATTTAGTTACCTCATTCAGACAGCGGAAGTCCAGTCTTACGGTTAATGTGGAATTGCGGGCAAAATCCCATTGAACTCAATGGGCCTTGAATTTTGACAGATTTCGGTATTTAGAGAACATAGAATTCCACTGAAATTCTGCCACAGTTCTGGAAGGTTTGTTGAACAGAATTTGGGCGTAATTGCAGAAATTCCACCGTGTGAATATAGTCTTATGTTATATGCCAGGCAGCCTAAGCTAAGGCAGCGAGAGCTATACTCTCTCTGGGAGCATAATAACAAAAAAGCTGAGCAGGCAGATCCAAAGCACAACAGACACCAAAAGAACCCCATTGACTTTGGTTGGGTCTGTTGGGTTTCCAGAATAGTGTGTCATTGGATTGGGCCAAGAAAACCAAGAAAGCGTTAATCTTATACTCGAGTATATACGGTAACTTAAAACATACAAAAAAGTAGTTACTAAACTTTACAAATGAAAAATATTTTAAATGGAGGGATTTTGCTTAAAATTAAGTCTCTAAGGCTGCATTCACAGTTCCCGTATCCATTTTTTTTAATGAAAAACGGATTTCTAAAAAACCTTACTAAACTGTATCAAAATTTGTGTACACATTTTAACCTACAATTTGAAAAATTATATCCGGTTGCATCCGTTTCTTAAGAAAAAAAAAAACGTATACGTTTTTAAAGGGTTCTCCACCATAAGGTGATTTTAGTATGTACCTGGCAGACAGTAATGGACATGCTTAGGAAGGATCTGCGCTTGTCTTGAGGCTAAATGGCTATTTCATGAGATTACCATAACACTGTGGCTAGCTTTTTGTGAACTTGTATTTCCTGTTTGACATGTTTTTTTGACTACAAATCCCACAATGCCATTTTCTTCCCTCTCACACATCAGCCACCCCACCCATTGAAACAAAAGACCTGTGGTTTTCAATCAGGGTGCCTCCAGCTGTTGCATTAGTTGCAGATTGATCCCTCCACCCATTGAAGCAGACAGGCTCCCTGTCATCAGCTGACTAGTGAGTCAGGTCTCAACCGCATTGCAAGCTGGAAAAAAATCTGAGATAACAGTCATTTTGTATGCTGGTAAAAATAAATAGTGGGATGAAACTCACAGAAGAATTGTGAGAAAACCATCACACACAGGTACAGACACTATATTATGAACTACACTATCTTTACAGCCCCTGTAGCATAGTCAAATAAATAAAAATACTGGAATACCCCTTTAACTATTCACTCCATTATGAATAAAGTTTCACTTGTTTGAATGAAATTCTAAGAAAAAAAAAAACTGTGCAAAGTCAAAAACCGTATGGTGCAAACTGGATGGAACCGTACACACATACGGTTCTCTATGGTTCCCCTTGACTCCCATGTTTAAAAAAAACGTATACGGTTTCAATACGGTTTTCCACCCGGACCAAAAACCGTGGTAGGCTAGGTTTTGGGTACAGGGAAAAAAAATCGGACAAAACCGTACAAGAGGCAAAACCTGATGCATCTTTTGTCATACGGTTTTCAATACAGTTCCATACGGTTTTCAAATTGAAAACGTATACGGGAACTATATTGCAAAAACGTGGTATGAATCCACCCTAAACCAGTTTTTTTTCCCAACCAGGGAGCCTCCAGCTGTTGCAACACAAAACTATCAGCATCCTTATAAGCTTTGGCTGTCTGGGTATGCTGGGAGTTGTAGTTTTGCAACAGCTGAAGGCTCCCTGGTTGGGAAACACTGCTCTGGCAATTTAATTTTTACGTTTTCATTTTTTCCTCCTCGCCTTCTAAAAATCATAACTCTTTTATATTTTCATCCACAGACTAGTATGAGGGCTTGTTTTGTGCACGACCAGTTGTCCTTTGTAATGACATAACTCATTATATCATAAAATGTATGGCGCAACCAAAAAACACTATTTTTGTGGGGAAATTAAAACGAAAAACGCAATTTTGCAAATTTTGGAAGGTTTTGTTTTCACGCCGTACAATTTATGGTAAAAATGACGTGTGTTCTTTATTCTGAGGGTCAATACGATTAAAATGATACCCATTATTATATACTTTTCTATTATTGTTGCGCTTAAAAAAAATCACAAACTTTTTAACCAAATTAGTACGTTTATAATCCCTTTATTTTGATGACCTCTAACTTTTTTATTTTTCCGTATAAGCGGCGGTATGGGGGCTCATTTTTTGCGCCATGATCTGTACTTTTTTTTGATACCACATTTGCATATAAAAAACTTTTCATACATTTTTTATAATTTTTTTTAAATAAAATGTATTAAAAAAGTAGCAATTTTGGACTTTTTTTTTTTTTTTCGTTCAGGCCGTTCACCGTACGGGATCATTAACATTTTATTTTAATAGTTCGGACATTTACGCACACGGCGATACCAAATATGTCTATAAAATTATTTTTTTACGCTTTTTGGGGGTAAAATAGGAAAAAATTGACGTTTTACTTTTTTATTGGGGGAGGGGATTTTTCACTTTTTTTTTACTTTTACATTTTTTTTTACACTTGAATAGTCCCCATAGGGGACTATTCATAGCAATACCATGATTGCTAATACTGATCTGTTCTATGTATAGGACATAGAACAGATCAGTGTTATCGGCTATCTTCTGCTTTGGTCTGCTCGATTTTAGACCAGAGCAGAAGACGCCGGGAGCCGGACGGAGGAAGGTGAGGGGACCTCCGTTTGGCGTTCTGAATGATCGGATCCCCGCAGCAGCGCTGCGGGCGATCCGATCATTCATTCAAATCGCGCACTGCCGCAGATGCAGGGATCTGTATTGATCCCGGCACCTGAGGGGTTAATGGCGGACGCCCGCGAGATCGCGGGCGTCGGCCATTGCCAGCGGGTCACTGGCTGCGATCAGCAGCCGTGATCAGCCGCGCATGACACGGGCATCGCTCCGATGCCCGCGCTTATGCACAGGATGTAAATGTATGTCCTGGTGCGTTAAGTACACCGCACCAGGACGTACATTTACGCCCTGCGTCCTTAAGGGGTTAAGGTGTATGGGTCTCTTACAATATTCGCTCTGTTAACAGCACCCTTAAGCTACATATGGCTGTACTAAAGCTCCATTTTGTACAAAGCTGTAAAAGGGCTTCCACCAAGGCACATTGTGACAGGTTTCATCAGACTCCATATTTACAGAGCTATTCTTCCCTAGAAGCAATGATCCATGGGAAGATTATCTCTGTATACACAGACAAACGTAGCCTACAGAGCCTATATGGCAAGGAATAAAGGCTGTACGAGTCTGCTCTAAGGAGCTGCACAGTGTCTGTGCACTGCTGGGTGCATGTATCCTTTGACACAGGGCTGAGTGTTCACAGTAATCTTGGTTGTTCTCATACTGCGGGATATACACGGGGTTATAAGAAGTGGTCAGACAGCACAGAAATCATTTGCGCCCCCACTAGGGGATTAGCAGGATTTGTACAGCTAAGGAAGGAGCTCACTACAGAAAACATTCAGCGATTTCACTGCTAATCTTTATTTAAATAAACTAAACGTTCCCACAAAAAAGCTCCCTGTTAGTTTTGTTGGAAAGGTCTAATTTTCCTCCAAATAACCTACAATTATGTACAGAAATGTCTATTAATGAAGTGTTAATTACTGTATTAGAATTGGAGTAGAAAAACCCCTCCACTGTAAACATCTCATGCAATATACTCTTATTTCATCTGCACTAGCTGGCCATGATTCTGTATTCGTGGCTGAAATAAACATGTCCTGTGCTCTCTTCTCTGACTGCCAGCTCTTTCTTCATCCATATAAGAACAGAGCTTTGTATGTATGTATGCCCCTTGTATGCACCTGCATCGTGCCTAGGAGAGAAGGCTTAAAAAAAACACAACTGGAGCTTTGTAATCAGTTCCCCTGTGTCCCCGAAGCCCACAAGTGAGAGGCTGAAGAGGAGTGCGGCCCCTGAGAATGCTTGTTTACTTCAACAACCAGCAAAAACACAGATTTCCCTTCTTCCCTAATGAAGGGCCCAGACTTGTAACCTGCCAAATCCAATTACTGCTTTCAGAACTAAAAGTAAAGCGAGCAACATGATGTTTGCTGTAAAAGCTGACAGGCTTATCGCATATTTTATCTAATTAAGCGAGCAGGTAATAACGCTGGTCAATGGGAGCTAATGTGCGCTAATACTAGGTGCCTGCTGTCTACAGCCAACATTACATACAGTGTGGACTAGAAACTATAGACAGAATATTAATGGCCATCCCATTTTCTACACTGACAAATATGACCCCCGTGAGATAGGTATTAAACACTAATAATCCCTCAGAAGACTGGGTGGGATGGACATGTTCTTAATAGACACTAGTCATCTAGAAGCATATACATTATTATACCACCAATGTGTTTACAAGGAAGAAATGATAGCACTTGAATCCATTCTATGACTACCGTACACAGATATTCAGAAAGGAAAGATCATGTCCACATGCCATTAGCATGTCTGCCATCATTCTAATAGTCCTTCTAGAAGTTCTCTGGCATGGTACTTTTTATGTTTCTCTAATAACCTAGAGCCGTGGTACCCAACCTTTATTTTTTCCTGAGTACCCATCGACAGCCCATTCCCAATATCAGAGACATTTTTATAATGAATATAGTATAATTCATATGCTTTTCTGTACTCTATTCTCTCCCCAAACCCCCTGTTCCTCTCCCTATCTCCCCGATTTAGAGATGATGTCTTCTCTGATCGGAGTGGTTTACTTCTCTTTTTCTTCACTATCTGGCCTAGACCGCCATTAATATTTATCCCAGACAAGGCTTCTCCACAGAACCAGCCAAACATTTTAGGCTCCTTTCTCCAGTACAATACCAACCTCTTTACAAACTTCACATGTGTATTGCCCCACACAGTAATAGTGGCAGCGTTATGTCCCAATATAGTAGCTAGGCCCCCTCTGTTCCCCCAAATATAGCTGTAGGGCCCTAAACTGCCCCCATATATAGTTTTAGCCCCCCTAAACTGCCCCCCTATATATATATAGTTGTAGGCCCCCATACTGTCTCGCTTCAGTGCTCCACTGCTAGATTGGTCTGGGGACCTATGTCTCAAAGTAGTAGGTCCCCAGTCTGCAAGACCAGTGGAGCATCCAAGCTGATGGTAGTTACTGCCCACAGCAGCCTGGTGCCCACACTTCTCCTCTGCTGTCCTACTTCTCCTCTTTTCGCTGCAGTTATGTCAGCCTACCATTTCTTTTAAAGTGGCCCTGGCCAGTGCCAAGTGGCCGCAGCTGCCATTACTGATTTCTTTTCAAGTACCCCCTAGAGAAGTGCTAAGTACCCCTGGTGGTACTTGTACCCAAGGTTGGGAACCACTGACCTAGAGTATCCGTATCACTTATAAGGTCCTGTATTATATAGTATAGACAAACATATATAAAGAGACACTAACAAAGCAGACAAGTACAATATTTAGTGTAGCTACCCATCATTTGTTCAGGCCTTGTATATGGAACCAGCACCAGATCAATTGTTTAGTGCTGAGAAAAGTAATATGCAATAACATTACAGTCTTCTATAAGCAAATTCAGTTTTCTGTTTTCCTCCCATAGTAGTTAGTATAGTGTGGCCCTTGTAGGTATTGTGCCCCCTTTTCTCTACTGATATAAAATACCCACATACTCAGACAGGGGGTGAAGTTCTCAGACCCTAAGAGGGACATTTATCAATGTTTGCTTATGTATTCCTTTTTTTAGTAATTTTTTCCTTACTTTTTTTTTGCTTATGTGTGACTTATTTATCAACTGCTTTCAGGCTGTTGATAATTTTCTTTCACGTAAGCAATTTTTCCTTTTTTACTTTGGTAGTAGCTTTTTCTGCTCCATGTTTGAGCTGGAGTAAATTTAGTCAATTTTTAACGCTGTTGCGACTTTTTTTTGCGCAGTTGCGACTGTCGCAGTTAATAAATACCTGACTACCCGTAGTCCATTTTAAAATTATTACTACATAGTAAATTTTAGGAAAACTTGCTTTTCTCGCTTTCCAGTCAAAATGTCGCACGAAAAAGCGTGTAGTCGCAGTTGCGACAATTTTGCGACAATTATAGTAAAGAAAACCTGACTAAACCCCTTGATAAATGTCCATATAAGTGTTTAAAACTGCCTGACATTTCAAAAGTTTTTCTAAATAACAGGGACTTTAACTTGCCAAAGCAGCAACTGATCACTCAGAATGGCTAGAATGGCTATGTCCTGGTATAGTACATCAGTAAATGTATACAGAGACCAGCAGGAAAACCTGGGACATGCAGGTGAACGGGTTGTCCGTGAATCCCTTCCCATTGCAGAACTTTATGATCAGTATTTCAGACAGAAAATTCTGATAAAAAATTCTGCCAGAACATTGAACCGGCTCGATGTTTTGGCGAAATCCGTCTATGGGGACGGCAATATCTGCACGGTCCTAGCGCCAACCGCGCTCAGGAGCCCTGGATGGAAGTTTTCTGACTGGAGCTTCGCAAGTGTGAACCCCGTCCTTACAGATTAGAGCCAAACTGTGGGTGTAGTTTTGCACAGTAAATGTCTGCTGAACAGGTAATGGCCTTCTGAGACCCCGTAAGGGAAAACAAAACATTTTATAAGGGGAAAGGCCATTCTAGACACATGCCATTGTATAGCCATTCAGTAGCATAGGACAGTCATTAGCTACAATGCAAATATTCTCATACATACCTCCCTAATGGAGGCCAAAAGGATACTCTTGAGGATGGGGGCTTTGGCTACCTATGGTGTGTGCGGCGGGAGTTTCCACTGAACGTAGTATGAACCTAGTCTATGGAGTATTTTATGGTAGGTTTTCCCTGCTACAACCCACACAAACTTTTTAATATGCCAAATATAGTTTGGCATGCTAAGTTCTTTCTTTTATTAATCTAATGTACAATCCAAGCTTTAGTCATTTGTTTGATGAGAGGCATTTTAGTTATTTATATGACTAACAAAGAAACATGCTTTTTACGGCCAATATGGCGACAAGGCCATTTGACATAATGAATGAGCACTTTCCTCACACAGAAGTTATAGCTCAAACTTTCATTGTTGGCATTATTAGACCTGAGGCAATGGGACACACTGGTATCGTAAGTTACCACTGGCTTGACACTCTCAATCACACAAGCCCATAAGATTAAGCAGTCCCCTGCTATTGCCCACTTTCATCAACCCTGCATTAGCAATATTATATTTAGATATCCATAAAGCCAGACTTTCCAACAAGTTATGAGAGACATAAAATAGAATCTTTAGAAAAGGAAAAGAAGAAACCCTGAGATGACCACTCTGCCTGCGGAGCAAGACTCAATTAACTGATAGAAATAAAAGTTTTACTTGCTTCACAGCTTTCTCAAAATTTAACAGAGCCAATAAAAGTTTCATACATTATTTAAGAGAACCTGCGAGAGTGAGCACTTACTGCTCCATCCGATCAATCAGGCCAACGCTGCGTACGACATATACAGTCTATCCAGAGATAAGCACTTTTTCCTTTTTATCCATATGTGGAATGCCTCCGGTTTGGAAAGACTTAAACAACATTTCTATTAGTCAATATCAAATTTCTTCATCTAATGGGTAAAGCTTTTTTTTTTTCTTTCCATCTTGAATAAATCATTGAACGTTCAGAGGCGTCACACAACCAGTAATAAAGTTTAATACATATGAATGATTCATGAAATTAACCACATCTGGTGAGATTAGATTTTTTCAGGCAAACTACAGATAGACTTTAAGCAATTGCCAGGGGAAATAAGAGGACTTAATTCACTGCATTACCCAAAATATCACCTTTACATATTTAAATAGCGATGACAAAAGCAAGGCGAGCGGAAAACCTGCAGCTTAGCCTTTAGTAAACAGTGTTGCTGCACATCATTCATCACGCTGAGTGTGTAACAGGAACGTGCGTCCATAACAAAGTCCTCCGCACAGCATTACAAATAACATCCTGGACACAAGACAGCAAGGAGCATATGATAGTTCTACCGCAGCGCTTACTTCCAGCAACATTACCTTAAAAGAGAAATCCTGTTGTCCAGTGTTATGCCCAGCTACAAGCCACAAAGTTTGACATTTTATAAAACCACAACTTTAAAAATGTTTCCTGAAGTAAAGCACCAGAAAGCCTACAAGAAATGGAATCTTAGAAATGGGGTCTTTGAAGTGAATATATACCCTCAAATATGATTTAGTAGTTCAAAATCCTGAACTGATCAATTTCTTAATCTAACCTTAAAGGGGCACTCCGGTGGAAAACATATACACATATATATATATATATATATATATATATATATATGTCTATTTATTTTATTTTTTTTTTAAATCAACTGGTGCCAGAAAGTTAAACAGATTTGTAAATTACTTCTATTAAAAAAATCTTAATCCTTCCAGTACATATTTGCTGCTGAATACTACAGAGGAAATTATTTTCTTTTTGGAACACAGTGCTCTCTGCTGACATCTCTGTCCATTTTAGGAACTGTCCAAAGCAGCAAATGTTTGCTATGGGGATTTTCTCCTACTCTGGACAGTTCTTAAAATGGACAGAGATGTCAGCAAAGAGCACTGTGTTCCAAAATAAAAATTATTTCCTCTGTAGTATTCAGCAGCAAATATGTACTGGAAGGATTAAGATTTTTTAATAGAAGTCATTTACAAATCTGTTTAACTTTCTGGCACCAGTTGATTAAAAAAAAATAAATAAATAAAAAAGTTTTCCACCGGAGTACCCCTTAAAGTAGTTGAAGAACTTATTCTCTGTGAAGACAGGTGTAAAAGATAGCGTGCCAATTACCCCTGTAGCCTTTACTACTGGGAGCCTACTACATACTGTACTGGTAAACTATTTCCATGGGGCTTTATTTCCTTATTTGTTTTAAGAGGTTTCTGAAGAGTAAGGGCTTGTTTATAGAGTGCCAGCATGCTCCGATAAAGGGAGCGCCATTGGACAGTCCATCAGAAGGACAGAAGTTTAGTGGAGGAAAAAAAATAGTGCATGTCCCATTTTTTTCTCTGTTCAACTCCTGTTAAATATCAACCACCTGACGAATCCCATTAAATGAAATCCATCAGGAAGGACTCTGCGGTGTCAGTTGTGTTCCGACAGCAAAACCACAGTGTAAATCTTGCCTAATAATTCCAAGAAACTCCCATGTGGAAGCTCAAGGAACGTTTTGATGCTTTTTATATGTATTTTTTAACATAGTTTAAAGTCCCAATAATGTTAATTGCAAAACCCAAGCAAGAACTGTCATGTCAATATCTGATGCAGATTTACCATTAAAGTCTTCTTGATTTCATGTAGATTTTTTGAATCCACCAATAAAAAATAAAAAAACCTGGACATACCCTTATTAGTTCAAAATAAATGTACGGCCTTCAAATCCAGCCATAAAAATACTAAATTAAAGGGGTTATCAAGGAAAAAACTTTTTTTTTTATATCAACTGGCTCCATAAAGTTTAACAAATTTGTAAATAACTTCTATTAAAAAACCTTAATCCTTTCAGTACTTATAAGCTAATGAAGTTGAATTGTTATTTTCTGTCCAAGTGCTCTCTGATGACACGTGTCTCGGGAACCGCCCAGTTTAGCAGGAAATCCCCATTGCAAACCTCATCTACTCTGTGCAGTTCCCGAGACAAGCAGAGATGTCAGCAGAGAGCACTGTTGCCAGACAGAAAAGAACAACTCAACTTCAGCAGCTGATAATTATTGAAAGGATTAAGATTTTTAATAGAAGTTATTTACAAATCTGTAAAAATAAATGTGATTGCGTAGCTCAACAACAAGAAATGTACGAGGTTAACTGAATACCTCTCACCCAAAAGAGGAAAAGAAGAAAATGTTAAAAAGAAAAAGTGTGTCAGTCCTCAGTGCATTAACTCCACAAAAAGTTAAATGGCCAATGTCTGGTATCGCCAAGAAAGGAAATAAACATAATAAATGTACCAATAGGTATAGATTTATTATATATAAAAACTTATATAAAAGTTATTAACAAGATATAATGGTAAAAATATTGTGCCTACGTGGGGCCCCACGTAAGGCACAACATTTTTACCATTATATCTTGTTAATAACATTTTTTATATGAGTTTTTATATATAATAAATCTATACCTATTGGTACATTTATTATGTTTATTTCCTTTCTTGGCGATACCAGACATTGGCCATTTAACTTTTTGTGGAGTTAATGCACTAATTACAAATCTGTTTAACTTTCTGGAGCCAGTTGATATAAAAAAAAGTTTTTTCTTGGAACACCCCTTTAACCCCTGCTTGTCTGAGCATTAGCAAACATAATATTTCCTGACTATACAGGTAGCTTAATACTAAACATTCCAAACCCTTCACAAAGAGTAAATTTGTCACACGAGGGTAGCAGTCCTCAGTATAAGGGTACGTTCACATGCGCAAATTTTCGCAGCTTATTTAGCTGCGGAACCGCTGGTGAAGGCCCCTCTCTATGCTGGCTTTACATGTGCCTGCTGGTAGCAGCAATACACCGCTATGAGCAGACACACTGCAGCGATGTGCGCGGCGTACTCGCACATCGCGGCCGCTCTCCCTGCTCTGAGCTAGGCAGAGAGCTCCCGCGATGTGCGAGTATACTGTGACTCGCACATCGCAGTGTGCCTGCTGGTAGCGGCGTATTGCCGCTACGAGCAGGCACATGTAAAGACAGCATAGAGCGGGCCTTCGTCCTGGATAATGTATCTAGGGAAGGGACTTCAGTCCTGGGGTGCAGTGTGGTGACTGGGTGCTCTATTCCAAGTATAAGCACAATGAACAAAAGGAATTCACACACACTGTTTAACTGCAACAATTTCTTCCTTTTATATATGGATTCTTTCCAAAATTATAACAAGATACAGGAAGGCAGAAAAAATTATAATCACCCAATGTGGATAGACAAAAGTCCGCACGATGTGTCTTGGAGTAATAGCCGACATCTTTATAGCTTCATATGCAGTGTTCACTGCTGGATTCTTCGGCCATTTCCCTTCACACGAAGTTGCAACTTGTTTCACCTGTCCTTCGTGTGAAGGGAGATGGCCGGAGAGTTCAGCAGTGAACACTGCATATGAAGCTATAAAGATGTCGGCTATTACTCCAAGACACATCGTGCGGACTTTTGTCTATCCACATTGGGTGATTATTATTTTTTCTGCCTTCCTGTATCTTGTTATAATTTTGGAAAGAATCCATATATAAAAGGAAGAAATTGTTGCAGTTAAACAGTGTGTGTGAATTCCTTTTGTTCATAGAGCGGGCCTTCACCAGCGGATCTGCAGCGTAAAATATGCTGAATCTGCGCGTGTGAACGTACCCTAAGGGTAGTATTTTCTGTGAATTTATTGTGAATAACAGGCAGAAGTAGCAGCTAAGTGGATAAGATATTAACCCCTTAATGACACAACCCAATTTGGCCCTAAGGACACTTATTTTTGCATTTTCATTTTCTCCTCCTCACCTTTTCCATCTACAGACCCATAAGGCGGCTTTGTTTTTTGCATGACCAATTGTTCTTTGTAACAACACTTTTCCTTTCACCATAAAATGTGCAGTGCAACAAAAATAATATTTTGGGGTGTTTTCATGCTGTACACCTTATGGTAAAACTGACATGTAATCTTTGTTCTGTGGGTCAATACAAATAAAATGATACCCATGCTTCCACGCTTTTTTATTACTGTACTGCTTTAAAAAAAAATGTCAAACTTATTTTACCCCCCTTTCTTGGTTTCTGTATTTCCGCATTTCTTTGTTCTTTTTGGAAAATCCTAATAAAACGCTGAATAAGAATAAATACGGTATGTAAAACTTATTTTGCTAAAAAAGTTTGTTTAAAATTTCCCTATTCTGACCCCCATACCTTCTTATTTATCTATAAACGGGGCTGTATGAGGGCTCATTTTTGCACCATGAACTGTAGTAGTTTTTGGTACCCTACTTGCGCATATATATGACTTCTTGGACACTTTTTATAGCTTTTTTTTTTTTTTTTTTTTTTTAGATGTGATGTGACCAAAGATCAGCAATTTAGGCCTTTTTTTTTTTTTTTACATTTACGACATTAAGTGTATAGGATCATTAACATAATATTTTGATAGTTCGGACATTTCCACATTCGGCGATACCAAATTTATTTTAATGTTTTACTTTTTTCTTTTTTTGTAAAAAGAAGAAGGTCATTTAATTTTTTAATGGTGGAGGGGCTTATTGACATTTATTAAATTATTTTTAAATTTTTTTTAGTCCCATAAGTCCCATATTTATCAAAATATTTTACTTACTAATACTGATCAGTACTATGCAAAGGCTTAGCACTGGTCAGTGTTATCTGCCATCTACTTCTCTGGTCTGCTAAAAAGGAAGGAGAAGAGTGCAACAGCCAGCCAGGAGCAGATAAGAGGAGCTTCAGCTGCCATTTTAACTCATGGGACCATCGCAATTATCCTTGAGGTCCTGGCAGCCGATAACAGTAGCCGCCGGTTCCAAGCACTGTGTCGTACATGTACGTCAAGTACCAGGGCACAGCAACGTCCATCTCCTCTAAGGGTTAAAAAAAATATCATCCATATGCAGTGAAAAAAAATCTGCAGCAGAAACTGACCAGCAATGCAGATCTTAAATCTATAGTATGTCAATTGTTGTGTCAAATCTCCTGTGAATAGATTCCATATTGACCTTAATGGGGAAGTCATAACCCATAGGTGTTGAATATTTCCTTGCACGTAAGGAACATTTGCAGCAAAATCTGAAACTGCAATTTGGAGTTAAACTGACTCCCTTCCTGAAGGACCCATATGCAGCAGCTGTACAGGTTGCATACAGGATAAATCTGCCCTTGTAAAGGTATGTTTACACATACTATATATGCTGCAGATTTATATCATAGACTTACATCAGCCAGAATAAAGTAGAATTTACTTCCTTACAGTATTTACACTGTATTATAATGGATGGCAGCAATGATTTCATATATAGGATTCCAGTAATAAGCCATTATTTTCTATAAAGAATTTCTCAGATATACAATGGCTACTGTAAAACCATCAGAACATTTTCCCTGCAAATCTTGCCATCTTGATTTAGATCGGTAGATAGAATAAAGAACTGCACATTGCTGTAAATGTGCTTGTAATACAATGCAGTGGTGCAAAAGGTGATCGATTTCAAATGAGGGAGCTTTCCTCATATACATACAAATGAATCCCTGTCAATCTATGCACCATGCTGCCAGCAGACGGAGGTTATACGTTAGCCACTATAGTAGTGCAAAAAGAGAGGTGGCCACAAGATGGCAATGTTATCACATTTTATTCATAAGAGGAAAAAAAAGGGATTTTATTAGCAACAGTCACTGTTATTTTGTTGTTCACAAAAACAATCTAGACCACACATAAAATTTCTTACAGGATATCAAGATATCAAGAAAAGCTAAGGAAATTGAGTCAAACTTAAATATATATGGTACGTGCCATTAAATGCACAACATAACCTATAAAAGGACTTTCAATAGCTGCCAGATACCACCATAAGCTTCTAATAACTGCAGTGTATGTAAACATGTAAAATATGAGATTTGTACTAAGTATAAAGCAAAATGGAGAAAAAAAAATCACAGCCTTCAACAGCTGAAATATTTACCAAGTAGCAAGAATAGCAGTTATCTAGAGACCATTGCAGTGCTCAGCTACTGCTACCACAGAGCAACCAAGATTTGGGCAAATAGTGGAAAAGTGTCACCCTGTAAAGAGGTTTCGTTGTGAATATAACTAGAAATGCACGAGGCACCTTCATTACACATAAGACCATTTTTAGCTGCTCGGCAGAAAGTAATGTGGTGGCACAGCACCCACTAAACCCAAGACAACACAGGGGTATACACGTCTGCACTCGCTCCATAGGAGGTGAGGGACAGATACTAACAGTTTCTGGAACCTCACAGTTCATGCAGGGCAGAGTCGATCCTCCCGCTGCTGTCATTAACCCTCTAGACGCAGTGATCAATGTCAATCACAGTCGCTAAATGCCTGTAAGCTCAGTGGAGCTCACCAGAACACAGCGACATGACTGTGGGGGTCCAATGAGTTAAAATTGCTCTTATTCCCCTTATCTGCCTGCAGATCGAAACCACAGTAATGCAGCCTGGGAGAGCAAGTCTGTATCAGTGGAGCACCAATTACAGTGTTCAATGATATGCAATAGCATAGCATTGAACAGTGAATGAAATCTAATGATTTAATGCAAAGCTCCCCTATGGGGACTTAAAAAGTGTCAAAAAAAACTAATAAGAGTTTCTGAACTTAAAAAAACACTCTCTGATAAAAAAAAAAACACCCTTATTTTGCAATTAAAAAAAAAGAATGAAAGAAAAATAAACATGTTTGGTATTGCAGCGTGCGTAATTACACAAACAGGAGAAAAGTCGGCAAAACAGGAGAAAAGTCGGCACAACTACGTGCACACATACAGCAGCTATTCTTGATATCGGCTCAGAGTCTAGCAGTAATATATTGGCGGTGCTCAGCAAAAATTTGAGAGAGAAGAAGAGGCAAGCAGCAACTCACCTATCGAAGCACAAAGTTCTTTGTTCTTCCAAGGTGCAGGCATTAAAATACATCCAAACGTGAGACAAGGGTTGAAAAAAATGCTAACGGTGCCGAGTGCAGTGGTTACAGGTGATGCCGTTTTGCACAATGAATGTGATTCTCCAGAGTTCTGGTAAAGCACATTCATTTTGAGAAAAGGCATCACCTGTAAACGCTGCACTCTGCACGGTTAGCGTTTTTGTCATCCCTTGTCTCACAGCTGTATTTTAATACCTGCAGCGCTGAAGAAATGTATGCTCCGATTGGTGAGTTGCCACTTGCCTCCTCTTCTCTCTCAAGGTTTGAAGTGTGCATAATTAACTGAACTATTAAAATATGTTTATGATCATGCACAGTGAAATGCAGATTTTTTGTCATAACATACAGTGGGGAGAACAAGTATTTGATACACTGCCGATTTTGCAGGTTTTCCTACTTACAAAGCATGTAGAGGTCTGTAATGTTTATCATAGGTACTCTTCAACTGTGAGAGAGAGAATCTAAAACAAAAATCCAGAAAATCACATTGTATAATTTTTTTGCATCACACAAGTATTTGATACATCAGAAAAGCATAACTTAATATTTGGTACAGAAACCTTTGGTATTCCAAAGATCAAACATTTCCTGTAGTTCTTGACCAGGTTTCCACACACTGCAGCAGGGATTTTGTCCCACTCCTCCACACAGACCTTCTCCAGATCCTTCAGGTTTTGGGGCTGTCACTGGGCAATACGGACATTCAGCTCCCGTCAAAGATTTTCTATTGGGTTCAGGTTTGGAGATTGGCTAGAAGACCCAGCCATGACACATCATCAAAACTAACTGACGGAAGAAGGTTTTTGGCCAAGATCTCGCAAAATATGGCCCCATCCATACACCCCTCAGTATGGTGCAGTCGTCCTGTCCAATTTGCAGAAAAGCAGCCCCAATGAATGATGTTTCCGCCTTCATGCTTCACAGATGAGATGGTGTTCTTCGGGTTGTACTCATCCTTCTTCCTCCAAACATGGTGACTGGAGTTTAAACTAAAAAGCTCTATTTTGCCTCATCAGACCACATGCCCTTCTCCCATTCCTCCTCTGGATCATCCAGATTGGCAGTCATTGGCAAACTTCAGACAGGCCTGGACATGCGCTGGCTTGAGCAGGGAGACCTTGCTTGTACTGCAGGGTTTTAATCCATGACAGCGTAGTGTGTGTTACTAATGGTTTTCTTGAAGACTGTGGTGCCAGCTCTCTTCAGGTCATTGACCAGGCCTTGCCATGTAGTTCTGGGTTGATCCCTCACCTTCTTCATGATCAGGTGAGATCTTGAATGGAGCCCCAGGCCGAGGGAGATTGGTAGTCATCCTGAACTTCCATTTTCTAATAGGAGAGGTTGGAGTCTGTTTGATTGAGTGTGTAAACAGGTGTCCTTTATACAGGTAACGAGTTCAAACAGGTGCAGTTAATACAGGTAATGAGTGGAGAAGAAGAGTGCTTATTAAAGAAAAAAATAACAGGTCTTGAGAGTCAGAATTTTTACTGGTTAGGTGATAAAACACTTATATCATGCAATAAAATGCAAATACATTTAAAAAAAAAAATCATACAATATTTTTGTTTTAGATTCCATCTCTCTTCAAGAGTACCTATGACAAAAATTACAGACCTCCACATGCTTTATAAGTAGGAAAACCAGCAAAATTGTCAGTGTGTCAAATACTTGTTCTCCCTACTGTATATATGAGGAAAAAAATAAAAGTGATCTAAAAAAAACTACAGCCCCCTATAAAGAAAAAGATGAGAAAAGTTATAGGAGTCAGGACAATTTAAAACATACTGAATTTGTTTTAAAAAAAAAAAAAAAAAGGGACTTTTTAAAAGTAGTACAGTAGTACTGTAGTAGTACAGTAACAAAAAAAACAATCTAAATTGGGTAAAGCTTTAATCGAATTGACCTACAAAATATAGAAAACATGTCCTTTTTACCACAAACCCCCACAAAAGTTGTAAAATTTTCCAATAAATCTTTTTTCCAATTCCCCCATAATTTTTTATTTTTTTTGCCATACAATTTATGGTAAAATAAAAACAGTCATAGTACAATTGGTCAAACAAAAGTCAAGCCCTCATATCGGTCTGTAGATGGAAAAATTAAAGAGTTGAAAGGGGTACTCCAGCCCTAATGCATCTTATGCCCTAGCACCGCCACTGGGGACCCCCACAATCTGTCACTGCGCACCCATCTTTGTGAGCTCTCCACAGCATTGGAGGCTCCTGTGTGTAGCGTGACGACCACGGGGCGTATCATGACCTCACCACTCCGCCCCCGTGTGACATCATGCCTCCTCAATGCAAGTCTATGGGAGGGGGCGTGATGACCATCATGACCCCTCCCATAGACTTGCATTGAGGGGGCAGAGCCTGATATCACATGGGGCGGACTTGTGATGTCACGATACTCCGGCCCTGTGATCATCACGCTACACACTCGGAGCCTCCAGTGCTGCAGAGAACACGAAGATGGGTGCACAATGACAGATTGAGAGGTCCCCAGCAGCGGGACCCCCGTGACCATACATCTTATCCCCTATCCTTTGGCTATGGGATAAGATGTATTAGGGCCGGAGTACTCCTTTAAGGGTCTTAAAACTGTCAAAATGAAAATTGGCTGTGTCCTTAAAGGGGTACTCCCGTGTCCCAGCGTTCTGAACATTTTGTTCAGAACGCTTGGAGCTGGCCGTCGTGATCATGACGTCACAGCCATGCACCCATTCATGTCTATGAGAGGGGGCGTGTCCCCGGTCATGTCCCCGGTCATGTCCCCTCCAATAGACATGAATGGAAAGGGTATGGCGTGACTTCACGAGGGGGCGTGACCGTGACGTCATGACCACTGCCGCCGGAACCTGGATTTTGTGTAGGACATTGGGTGCTGTGGGAGATCGCGGGACCCCTGCGACCAGACATCTTATCCCCTATCCTTTGGATAGGGGATAAGATGTCTAGCACCGGAGTGCCTCTTTAAAGGGTTAAAGGCTTGGCCACCTTTCACACCATTTTTAATTTGCTGCTGTGAGTACAATACTTTGCTTACACATAATGGACGGCTTCTATGCGGCCCTGTTTTCGCTCATGACCCAGCTCCACTCCCGCTCAAGTCTCTGGGAAGCTGGACTGCTTATAGTCCATATATAGCTGCCTATGGATGAGCATGTAACAATACACGTCACTGTGCCTCCTCCATAGCAGTCATGTATTGACGATAAGCCGCCCAGATGCAGGCACAGACTGAAGACCAAAGTGCAAGCAGAGCTGGTGTTTTTAGTGTTAAATCCAGGTTGTGAGATCCAACAAGTGCTTGGTTTAAGTATGGAGGCCATGTGGTAGCACTTCAATCCTGCCTTTGCAATAGAGCAACACACACTGCCCTACTTGCTGATGTGACAAATACATATGACTTATGTCAGTCACTCCTAGCATTGATACGAGGGACAATAACAGCTTAGCAATAGGCATGAAACATTCTGCAGTCATATGTATTGTCTCCAGTGACAGGGCATCCAACTGACATTTTTCAGCAGGATAATACACACCCACACTTAGTAAGGGTTTCCTAGGAATGTCTGCACTAGATTGCAACACTTTACTATGGCAAATGTGACGGTAATCTGGCACAATAAAACAGGTTTACTAAAACGGTCTAATATGTAGACAATGTACGTTAAACTAGACAGTCTAAAAAATATGCAAGAGATCACAGAAGAGCATGCTGTTTGATAAATATGGTGATTTTAAGACCACCTAAGAGTCAGCTCACTTTATGCCAAAATTGAAGGACAACCTTTGGTGCCCATAGTTATGTGCAAACCATGCCTCCTTTACAAAAGCCACACCACTTTGAGAAGTGAGGCACAAAAACTGTCAAACTGTCTTAAAAACACCTTTTGTTTTACATGAATTAGGCCAGAATTCTGGCACATTTGCAATGGTTAATCTGCCCAAGTTTGCCTGAAAAAATATTCTGTGTCCGCACAAAGAATGAACCTGTTCATTCTTTGTGCAGACACCGCATGGAATGCAAAGCTGTCTATGAGATAGCGCATTCCCGTGCGGTCCTAGCACCAGAATGTCCACACAGAGATTTTCTGTGCAGACATTCCGGAAGTGTGAACATAGCCTTCAGGTATATTCACAGGAAATCTGCACAGATTACGCATCAAATTAAAGCCTAATAGACTTCAATTGGTTCCACACTCCTATTCACACTTTAGAAATTCAACATGCAGATTCCGCATGGATTCGGCACGAGCCAGAAACAATCAAAATTAATGCGGAATGTGCAGAGATTCTGCCGTGTGAATATACCCTTGTAATGCGTTTTAAAATGGCTTGTTTTGCATCTTGTTCAACAGAAAGGTGTGGCTTATCAAGAATGTGCTAACTTCACAAAAAAAAAAAAAAAAACGTTTGAAATGTGGCAGAGTATTTCAACAATTTTGGCGTAAAATCTGGCTTTAAATAAGCCAACTAAGGTCACACAACAGTGTCTTTTTGGTACTTTTCTTGGAATACCTGATCTAAATTCCCACTAAGTATTAGCTTTGGTAAATAAATGAGAATTATAGTATCAGTGTCCACAAGAATGGACTTCATCCGACATCCAAAGTCACAAACTGCATTGTCTGCAAATGGGTTTACCAACTACCATTCACATGTTAGAATAGAAAAAACGCAAGTAGCAAAAACTTTTCCACACACCCAGAGAAATGCCCCACTGATGTATTATATTTCTATTAGTCTGAAATAAAAGATTCATTACCAGGCACAGAGTGCTTGCTATGGGTCACTTCTGCTGAAATATCTGTACCCACGGGCCTAGAAAGATGCTAATCACAGCATGAAGAAGACAGACATCCTAATACGCTTCAGATGAAAAACAAAGCACATCACCACTGCAAAGAACACATTCACTTTAATAGGGATCCACAGGATGTCACCCTTGTATCGCGTTACATCTTTAACAATCCCTCTCTGAGTCTAAGGCAATATGGTTTTAAAAAACTCCAATCTCCAAGGTGTTTCAAAAACTTGGTGCCTAAGTTTTAATGAGATGGACTATGCTTCGTGGTTACAAATTTAACTCAGAGTTCACCTGTGTAATATTATTGAAGTACAGAGACATCTTCATGACTTTCAGCTTTATCCACAAATTGAAGCTAACAAAAGAAGCCTTTATCACAGAGGAATTCGAGCTTCACAAGCCGTATTACACTAAGCAAGCCTTCTGCATGACTTCCAGCTGAGCGAAGTTATTGTGCTCTCAATACGTGGATGCACACATACATATCCATATTTACTAAAAAGCTGAAAATCTTCTGCATGTGTACAGATATAGGTCTGCAGTTTATCAGTAACAGAAAATATATGGATTACAATTCCTACAACTTTTGGGCTAAAATAAACATCATACAAGTAGTGCTGAATATCTTAAAGTGCAACTGTCATGAAATCTGGGTGCAAGAACCTGCAAACAGCCTTAGTACTGTGTGCGGGTGGTGTGTAAAGCAATGTTTTTACCTAATATTTGCAGGCTTTCATGACCCCAAAAAATGCTTTTGATTAAAGCCACTGACTGTCACATAGGCGTGGCGCTGGCCCAGCCCCTGTATGTCAGCGCTGGGACCGCTGTGTGATTGACATCGCTGCATGTCATCCAGGCAAGTGCTCGCTCCCGCCGCAGTCTTTCTCCTCAGTGTGCCTGCGCAGTGCTAGGTGCATAGAGTGTGCTTCCTCTCTGCCCCTAGTATCGGGAACTGTCCTGCTTGCACGTGCGTCTCCAGCAGAGAGAAGGAAGAAGATAATGAGCACGAGTATATTAACCAGCCAAAAACAGGTGAGCTGAAGGGCACATGCGCTGGGACCTGTGTGTCAATCATACAGCGGTCCCAGGAATTACATACAGGGGGTGGGCGTGGCGGCAGGGCATCACTTACCTCGTGCCACGCCTATCTGACAGTCAATGGCTTTTATCGAAAGCATTTTTTGGGGTCATGAAAGCCTGCAAATATTAGGTAAAAACATTGCTATACACACCACCAGAACACTGTACAAAGGCTGTGTGCAGGTTATTGCACCCAGATTTCATGTCCGTTGCGCTTTAAATAAATTATATGCTAATTGTAACACTGAGGCAGTGAAAGCAGAATCCCCCATCTGGTGGATGATTAATGAGAACAGTAAGGAGGGAGCCGAGTTAGCTAGGCCAAGAAACAGTCTGTACTCTCCACAAACAGCAGGCAAGCTGTGAGGTAGAGGCACGGGTCCTTACAGGAGACACACAGCGGGGGCTGTGAGTGACCCATATAACGTGGACTGCGACATCATGGTAACACGAATGATGTACTTTTTCTCCAGTGCAAGGGACAGTTGGAAGTGCCAACTGAGGAGTATATAACTGGAAAGTGTGAACAGTGAGAAAGGTTGCAAGAATATGTGTGTTTTCCGGAGGAAAACTATTTTTTTTTTTAAATCAACTGCTGCCAGAAAGTTAAACCGATTTACAAATTACTTATATTAAAAAATCATAATCCTTCCAGTTCTTATCAGCTGCTGTAAACTACAGAGGAAGTTGAGTTGTTCTTTTCTGCCTGACCACAGTACTCTCTGCTGACACCTCTGTCCATATCAGGTACTGTCCGGAGCAGGAGTTGTTTGCTATGGGGATTTGCTCCTACTCTGGACAGATCCTGACATGGACAGAGGTGTCAGCAGAGAGCACTGTGGTCAGAAAGAGAAGAACAACTCAACTTCCTCTGTAGTATACAGCAGCTGATAAGTACTGGAGGGATTAAGATTTTTTTAAACAAAAGTAATTCACAAATCTGTTTAACTTTCTGGAGCCAGTAGATCTGAAAAACATTTTTTCCACCGCAGTACCCCTTTAACTGGCAGGGATAAGACCACCATTTGGCAGACAGGGGAAAAATACCCGAGGTAAAAATGCCCAAAAAAACAACAAAATTCAGGGAAAGTTTTCCACACATCTGGCTTTTTTAGCCTAAAAAACCTCAGAACAAAACTTCAATGGAATCCTGGTCTAATGAAAGGACTTTGATGGAGAGTAAAATGCATGGCAGGTTCTTTTTTTCTCTGCTAAAAAAAAAAAAAAAAAAAAAAAAAAAAATATTATATATATATATATATATATATATATATATATATATCTCACAAAAAAGAAAATATGGCGAATTATGTAGAATAAAACGTAACTGCTCTAGTGAGATACAATTTAAAATTGCAGCAGAGGAACTTCATACCAGATTGGAGCAGAGGGGTTATAGTGAAAAAATATTAAAAAAAGCAGAAATAAGAATAGAAGGACGGGGACGCGAGGAACTAGTATCCTATTCCAGTAGGCATCAGAATAGAAGGGACTCATATAAGGTTGGAGACAAATTGGCCAAAAATACAATCGAAAATGAAA
Source organism: Hyla sarda (assembly GCF_029499605.1). Taxonomy (NCBI): domain Eukaryota; kingdom Metazoa; phylum Chordata; class Amphibia; order Anura; family Hylidae; genus Hyla; species Hyla sarda. Next base: position 133,432,359 of record NC_079190.1, on the reverse strand, counting down.
ATGTAAATTCGAGTAAAGATAGACCACCATTTTTCGTGACCTCATACAGTACTCAATTTGGACAGATTAAGAAAATAATAAATAGATATATTCCGGTATTAGAAACAGACCCAATATTAAGAGACTTATTATCAGAAGGTATTTCTATTGTGTCCAGGAGAGGCCCCACTATTGGAACTAGAGTCTCACCCAGTCTATTTATTAGTCAAAAGGAAAGTGTAAAGGATCGGGACTGGTTGAGGAATATAGGTAATCGCACATGTGGTCATACCAGATGCATCACATGTACACACATGGTAAATTCAAATACTGTAACGTCTTGCACAACAAATAGGACATACAATATACACCAATATATCAATTGTAATACTAAATCCATTATATATGTAGCCACATGTATTGCGTGTAATTTGCAATATGTAGGATGCTCGGGTAATTCATTAAAAGTGAGGTTTAGGAAACATATTACGGATGCTAAAAGTAGTTTGACAAACATGTCCATGCTGTCACGTCACTTTAGAGAGTCCCATTCAGGGGACACTACACATTTACGAGTATTGGGGGTAGAAAAAGTCACCTTAGGACCTAGGGGAGGCGATCTCAGAAAGAAATTATACAATAGAGAGGCACATTGGATGTTCCTCTTGGGAACAAGATTCCCGCAAGGATTAAATAAAAGATTGGATTTAATGTTAACGTGTGCATAAATTGAATAAGAAAATATAGTGGATGAATACAATTTATTATTAACCACGTATGTTTAGTCTCCGGTTCAATATGCATTCTTCGTTTCTTGTGCACATATAATAAATTTTGAATTGTCGCTAATTATAGGGGCATGTTCACACGGTGTGATGCACATCATGCGGTTATCGATTTATATATAAAAATATCTCGGATCTTGATGTGTAGATATAGTTTAAATTGCTTATTTCGGTAAATATGTACCTCTAAATCAATATGAATATCGGTAGTATTGGTAGATTAGCCTTTAGACCATTCAAGATTGAAATTTAAATGTTACTTAAAATGTGAAATTTAAAGCCGCATTGTTTGCATCCTTGTGTGAACTCTCTCCGAACGATTAAATGTGATCATGATTCCCAATACCATGTTTTGTAACCAACTGTTTTTAATTAAGATTCATGTGGTCATGTGACCAAACCCATGTGTATTTTAACCCGCATTATTGAGTGTATGTCTATCTACGACTAAGCACCTGAGTGTGCGAAACGCGTCAGATTGTGTCCTGCCTAAGCGTGTGAATAAAGCCATTGACAAGTTTTACCTGCATCTTCTCGAGTGCCGGACGTTTTCTTTTTTGTGAGAGTTCTACTAAGCCGGGAGCGGTACCGGTGTCCGCAGCACGAGATAGTGCAGCAAACGCGAGAGTGGTGAGCAGCCTGACCTTATCTGCATCATATATATATATATATATATATATATATATATATATAATGAACATCTAAAGCAGAGTGAATGGGATCTGTCTGAATCCATTGGTCTAACTCACCATTCAGCCCTTCCTGTGTATCTTCAACAGAAATGTGACACATCTATGAACAGCAATCACTTTTTTCTGGGGCAAAATATTAACAAACCTATAAAAAAAAATGTCTAATAGTAAAACTGACTTTGGTGCACATAGCAACTAATAAATGCTCTACTTTCATTTCTTAAAGGGTTATCCACCATAAGATGATTTTAGTACGTACCTGGCAGACAGTAATGGACATGCTTAGGAAGGATCTGCGCTTGTCTTGGGACTAAATGGCCATGTTGTGAGATTACCATAACACTGTGGCTAGCTTTTTGTGAACTGGTATTTCCTATTTGACTTTTCTTTTTTTGACTACAAATCCCATAATTCCATTTTCCTCCCTCCCACACATCAGCCACTCCACCAATGGAAACATAAATGAGCTGCATCCATTCAAAAGACCTGTGGTTTTTAATCAGGGTGCCTACAGCTGTAGCATTAGTTGTAGATTGATCTCTCTCCGGCAAAGTGATCCCTCCACCTATTGAAGCAGCCAAGCTCCCTGTCATCAGCTGACTAGTAAGTCAGGTCTCGGCCGCATTGCAAACTGGGAAAAATCTGAGACAACAGTCATTTTGTATGCGGTTAAAAATAAATATTGGAGTGAAAATCACATAAGAATTGTGAGAAAACCGTCACAGGTACAGACACTATTAAGAAACTACACTAACTTTACAGCCCCTGTAGCATAGTCAAATAAAAAGAAAAATTCTTGGAATACCCCTTTAAACAGCTCTGGTAAAATGAAAGGTCAGCTCTGATTGCTTACTATAGGCAATAAAGGCAGTTTTACTATTAAAACAAATCCTGCTAATGCTACCCCAATAATAATGATTACACACTATATATATTTAAAAAATAAAAAATAAATAATAATTGAAAAATACACATAATATACAACTACAAGACAAGGATACGCTTCTAATATTCCATAAAATACATATCAAAAAAATGGATAGTTGCCCCACAAAACAGTGTCCAGATAGTAATCAGGCACAAAAAATGAAGCCACAGGAAGCTTAATTATACTGAACTAAGGCTGAAAAGTACTACCTATGTAAACAGCTATTTGTATCCCTTTTATGCAACTGTAACTGAAAGTTACGGAACTTCAAGGCAGTAAACACATAAAAATCAATATTACATATGGTACCTGCAGTTGACATATTGTTTGTGTCATGTAGGGACCTCCGCAAACACATCGATGTACGTTTCGTGAGCACCATAGAATGTATAAAAAAAAAAGCTTGAGTGATCTACTAATATAAATTTCACCAAACAAGCCATCATCTGAACACAAACAACAATTTAAAATCTTGCAGTTTTTACTTTGGCCACTAAGTCAAGAACTTCTAGTTTTGTCTGTAATGATAGGAGGAGGATGCTGGAAAGTGATCAGTACAGTTTCATAGCAAAAGATGACACCAGTGTATAGATATATAGCACAGAGCTCACCCTCCACCGCCTTGTGCAATGACCTTTGCAAAGGTTACAGAGAATGCCCAGTAACATTTTCAATTCATGTGAATAGGACAGGTTGTGTCTATTGTTGTCTATGTTCATGGGGGCTTGCTATAAAGCTGATGTTAAAAACAGGTCTAAAACAGGTCTGGCAAGATCGCAGCCCCCATAATAACATACAAAAAAATGAAAATTAAAGAAAATAAAATCGGATTTGAAAAAAACGAACATGTTAAAGTACCTGGCTCTCTTTAACCCCTTAGTGACTCAGCCCATTTTCACCTTAAGGGCTTGTGTTTTGCTTCACCAATTGTATTTTGTAATGACATCATTTCATTTATAATATAACATGCGGCGAAGCAAAAAAAAAAATCTCCTTTTTTTACATTTTTAGGTCTCCCATTTCCACGCAGTGCATTTTAAAAATGACACCTTATTATTCCGTAGGTCCATACGGTTACAAGGATACTCCATTTATGTAGGTTTTACTTTAATGCCCAAATAAAATTAGAAACTACATGCACCAAAATTAGTATGTTTAAAATTGGCATCTTCTGACCCCTATAACTTTTATTTTTCCACGTACAGGGCTGTATGAGGGCAAATTTTTTGCGACAGTACAATTTTTGTTTTGATGGGTCCTTTTGATAGCTTTTTATTAATATTTTTATGGTATATGAAGTGACTAAAATGCACAATTTTGGAATTTGGCATTTTTTTTTAACGTGTACGCCATCGTCCGTGTGGTTTGGCTAACCGTATATTTTAATAGTTCGGACATTTACGCATGCGTTGACTATTTTTTTATTATTAAATTACTTTAACCCCTTAACGACGCTGGACGTATATATATATATATATGAAGCTGACCGCCGCTTCTAAAGCGAAAGTGACCCGGCTGCTCAGTCGGGCTGTTCGGGGCCGCCGCGGTGAAATCGCGGCGTCCCGAACAGCTGACCGGACACCGGGAGGGCCCTTACCTGCCTCCTCGGTGTCCGATCGGCGAATGACTGCTCCGTGCCTGAGATCCAGGCAGGAGCAGTCAAACGCCGATAACACTGATCACAGGTGTAATACACGCCTGTGATCAGGATGAGAGATCAGTGCGTGCAGTGTTATAGGTCCCTATGGGACCTATAACACTGCAAAAAAAATGTAAAAAAAAACGTGTTAATAAAGGTCATTTAACCCCTTCCCTAATAAAAGTTTGAATCACCCCCCTTTTCCCATAAAAAAAATAAAACAGTGTAAAAATAAATAAAAATAAACGTATGTGGTATCACCGCGTGCGTAAATGTCCAAACTATAAAAATATATCATTAATTAAACCGTACGGTCAATGGCGTACGCGCAAAAAAATTCCAAAGTCAAAAAAAAGCGCATTTTTGGTCACTTTTTATACCATTAAAAAATGAATAGAAAGTTATCAAAAAGTCCGATCAAAACAAAAATCATACCGATAAAACTTCAGATCAAAAAATGAGTCCTCATACCGCCCTGTACGTGGAAAAATAAAAAAGTTATAGGGGTCAGAAGATGACATTTTTAAACGTATAAATTTTCCTGCATGTAGTTATGATTTTTTCCAGAAGTGCGACAAAATCAAACCTATATAAGTAGGGTATCATTTTAACCCTATGGACCTACAGAATAATGATAAGGTGTCATTTTAACCGAAATATGCACTGCGTAGAAACGGAATCCCCCAAAAGTTACAAAATGGCATTTTTTCTTCGATTTTGTCGCACAATGATTTTTTTTTCCGTTTCGCCGTGCATTTTTGGGTAAAATGACTAATATCACTGCAAAATAGAATTGGCGACGCAAAAAATAAGCCATAATATGGATTTTTAGGTGGAAAATTGAAAGGGTTATGATTTTTAAAAGGTAAGGAGGAAAAAACGAAAGTGCAAAAACTGAAAAATCCTGAGTCCTTAAGGGGTTAATAAAAAATGGGAAAAGAGGGATGATTTAAACTTTTAATAGGGAAAGGGTAAATTTTTTTTAGCCCCCCCACAGGGGCTACAACATGCAATCTTGTGATTGCTTACATTGCCATAGCATATCATTGATCAGTGTTCTCGGAACTCTGCTGCTCCTGCCTGCTGAGCAGGCATGGAGCAGTAGATCACCGATCGGACGATAGAGAGGCAGGTAAGCACTCTCCCATCGTCGGGTAAGCTGATCGGGACATTGCGATTTTGTCGCGATAGCCCCGATAAGCTCCGCTGAGCTGCCGGGATTCTTTTACTTTTGCTTTAGACACCGCAATCAACTTTAAAGGCAGCATCTAAAGGGTTAATGCCAGGCATCGGCCCGATCGGCATTAGCTGTGGGTCCTGGCTGCCGGTAGCAACTGGGACCCACCGGGTTTAACCCATTCTCCGCTGGCGAGAATGGTTCAAACCCGCTAAACGGGACCAGGGCGTACAGATGCACCCTGCATCCTTAAGGACTGGGGATGTAGGGCGTACCTGTACGCCCTGCACCCCCAAGAGGTTACAGGGGTTATCCAGGAAAAAAAAAAAATTTATATACACATCAACTGGCTCCAGAAAGTTAAACAGATTTTGTAAAAAATCTTAATCCTTTCAGTACTTATGAGCTGCTGACGTTGAGTTGTTCTTTTCTGTCTAAGTTGCTCTCTAATGACACCTGTCTCGGGAACTGTCCAGAGTAGAAGCAAATCCCCATTGCAAACCTCTTCTACTCGTACAGTTTCCGAGACAAGCAGAGCTGTAAGCAGAGAGAACTGTTGCCAGACAGAAAAGAACAACTCAACTTCAGCAGCTGACAATTATTGGAAGGAATAAGATTTTTTTTAATCAAAGTAATTTACAAATCTGTTTACTTTCGGGAGCCAGTTGATATAAAAATAAAAAGTTTTCTCCTGGAATACCACTTTAAGCAGCAGCAACAAAGTTTTGCCCTTTAACATATTAATGCATTCAGCATATCTGACAATTTAAAATGTATTGTTGCTCAGTTTCCACGTGTCGTGATATTCACAAGATCACAGTGAAATTTTAGAAGTGAGAAAAGAATCTGTAAACAAATGCAAAAGAATGCACAATTTTTTTTTTAAGGTCCAAGATTTAAGTTTTACCACCTTAGCTTTAGTTTAACTACAAATGGTTAACATGTCTTTATTACAGCTCTCTAAAATCTACAAATTGTTCAAAAGCTAAATATGAGAGGCCCAAACTTCCATAGGGCCTTACTGTACTATTGCAAGACTCTGATCTCTATCATTCATAGGAATAAAGAGGCGCCCGTACATTTCTAAAATGTAGCATATACCATCAGGCAATATAACAAAAGAAATCAAAACTCAAAATATTTGTAATCACTAGTTACATAACAGTGTGTAAAATATAAAATGCATTACATCTTAACATGGTTTGCCTGGCTAGATTTTATCAGGATGAATAAGAAAGCAGAAAAGAAGGTGCAATTTCTTTCAGTAATAGAAGAATTTAAGAATGAAATGTCAACATCTTAAAAATAATACGGCAAAAACATAAGAGGACATGACATGTCACTAGAAAATACCCTGACCTTACAAACAGAGCTCTGCAATAGCAGCAGAAAGAGTTTATGTCGTACAAAATAAAATTGGATCCTACACTGGCTTATTAGGTTTCCCAAATGCCTCCAGCAGTGATGCTGCCTTCCTTTATCTTAAATAACAAACATAACGGTTAATAACTGAATTTTTCTTATTAAAGCGATTCCACTTGGGTCTGTGTCTCCTTTCTCAACGTTGCCCAATTCCTATTATGCCTCTTTCTAAAGAAATACAAAGTGGACCAATCTACACGTCCATCGGTGCTTTGAGTGTACTCACAAACCAAATGGCCAGTGTATTTATTGTAAAGTACAGAAGATTTCACTGTCTGACTCGACGAATACACATTACAAGCTAAGAAAGCTTAAGCTATTCTGCTAAAACTGCTGTGTGCTACACTACTGAATGGAAAATATTTTCTTATGCGTAACTTGGCTGAGCAGCGGCACATAAATCCTGCAGCTATATGTATTTGAATAGTTTGCAGATGCATACATTTTTAATATCGCCGAATGTTTTTTTATTGTCTGATCATGGTGCTGCATGTACTGAGGACAGTAATGTGTTTTAGACAGATAACTGTGAGAAGCAATTTCAGAATTTTAACATTCAATCTGTATATAGCTTGTTCATCTCGTTCAAAACAACACCGAGAAATGGAAAGCCAAAAAAGCAGGTTTCTGAACCCAAAATAAACTGGACACTGGGGAAGATTATTAACCTTGCGCTTCTCGGATTTTACAGGATTGAATAAATAAGGAAAAGCTTGGTTAGGAAGATGATTATCTGCAACAGCCTTATTACTGGCATGTAACAAAAGTGATATACTTTAGTCCTCCCATTTAACAACTGCTGGTATTCCACTTAACCACTTTCCGACCTCCAGTAAACTTTAAAAGTCCAGGCATTTGGGTAATTAACCCTGGATGGTCATTCTAAAAAGGCTGTACAGAGCAGAGGGTCTGCATGCCACGGCTAGAGGGGAGAGTTGACTGGCTGGGCGTAATACGGTCCCTACCTTTCCAATGATGGTATACATAGCGGTCTATGAGCATTGTGTGTATAGCTAAGCAGGAAGCAGTACCGCTTCCTGGCTAAGCAATTATGTGATCTCTTAAGCGGGGTAGCTACCATGAGTTGCTGGGTCTCACTGCATGCAAAGTCAGGGATCTGTATTCTCTCTAGGGTGAATATTTATTGGCTAATAGCCCCAGTTACAGAGGTAATCAGCAATAATGGAAAAGTGCCCCCAAAAAGTGTTTTATGACCTTTTAGGGTCACAATATGAAAGATAAAAAATATATTAAAAATATAAGACAACAACGCACCTAGCCACACCGTATATAAATTAAATAACTGTAGAGGAAAGGGGATGTAATATAAAACATTTTAGCATTAATTTTTTGCTCTTAATATTTAAAAAATATAAAAAACTGACACTTATTTTATTTATCACATTTTACATTAAAATCCCAAAATGAAAAAAAAAGAACAAACATTATTTGTAACCTAACGAAAATATGAGGTCAGCAGATAAAACCTGTTACAACTGTCTAATAAATGAAAATATATTGCTAATTTATTTTATTTTTTTATTACCTTTCTGTGGTCATGCTTCTGACACAAACTATCTTCTCTGTTGTCTTCAGCCCAATGTCCTGTCTGGAGTACATCCTGTAAAAGACTTCCTGGACACTCTAGCCAGGAATTCAGCTAACTTTATCTCCCTCCCACTACACTTGTCTGACTATAACCCTTCCACATAGTAAGGAGATAGAGCCGGCTGAATTCTGTACAAAGGAACAGGAAGTCTGTTACAGAATGTACACCTTGCCAAAATAACAGCAGATTACAGGCTTAATTTATGGAAGACTGTATTCTGTGTGTATAGAGAACTCAGGAAACATTAATGTCTGCTGACAAGCATCACTACTTTATCAGAACTTTATTATGAAATTACCTTATATAAACAATTTATGCGGAACATAGTAAACAAGATACATAAAAGCACTTTACATCTTATGTTACACACTTCAAGTTATGAACAATTTATCTATAAGTACATTGATAAAAATGTCATTATTTCAGTTTATGATATTTTATTGTTCCAATGCAATACATTTCATGGTTACTTCTTTTGGTTTGCAAGGACATTGAACTAAACCAGTATTAAACCATTCTCTGTGTCATTGTCTATAGCCTTGTATGCTGCCATAGCCTATTATAATCCACAAAAAAGTACTTATTGTTATAAAGGCTTTATGCCGCAGTGAGTGAAAGACTAACAAAGAAAAGCTAATGAATATAACCAAGAGAATGTATGGCCTAGCTACTGAGCCCTTCAGGATCACATGACATTACACACACTTAAAATTGTATGAATGTTCTGAGTGTATAACAGATTTTACAACATTGCACTTTCCAACCTATAGCCATATACTGGTGCACTACAGTAAAAGTGATAGAATGATAGCCTTTATCATTTCAAAGAAAGTGAATGTATGTTTGTTTTTAGGTCAGAGCTACACTGTGACATTTGTTACAGAATGATTTTAACTGTTGCATAAAACTTAATGTATTTATTTGGACTGTAGCTGTAGAGGTACAAAAAGATGTGGCATGTGTGAAATCAGTGTGGAATCACACTTTGTGGTAAAATATTAGTCAAGAGCAGCAGGGAGAGATTCATTGTGTGATTGGCTGAGGCTGCACACAACTCCCAGCTCTTAGCACTAAAGGGATTATGACTCAGAGCAGGGAAGAAACCCCATGGTCTGTGTCTCTCTCAGGAGGGTGGGAGTTGCTTTCAGAGAGGGACTTGGACAGAGACAGAGTGGATGGCTGGATGATGTTGTTCCCTCACTTCATGCATGTGACAACCAAAAAGGGAAAACTGCTCTATATAGCTAATGAAAAATATTTAGATAAATAGGTTCATGAGAGGGAACAGATGGGCTATTTGTTTAGTTCCCCAGAGTACTCCTGTAACCCCTTGCCGCAAATGGACATTCACTAACGTCCATTTGCGGCTGCCGAGGTAGGACGTGCGCTTAGCAGGTGAGCGCGCATCATACCTGGTGGGTCCTGGTTGTTTGAGCGGTGATAATACTGATCAGTGCCATGCTATTGCATGGCAGTGATCAGTGTAGGAAATCAGTGAGTGCAATGTTATAGGCCCCTATGGGGGCTATAACATTGCAAAAAAAAAAAAAAAAAGTTAAAATAATGTGTTAATAAATGTGCTTTGAAATGTGATGAAAGTTTTCAATTTTTTTTTACTTTGAAACTTTCTGCTTATAAGGAAAATGTACATCCCAAATAAATTATATATTGATTCACATATACAATATGTCTACTTTATGTTGGTATCATAAAGTTGACTTTTTTTTTGTCTTTTGGAAGACATCAGAGGGCTTCAAAGTATAAAAGCAATTTTCCAATTTTTCACCAAATTTTCAAAATCAGAATTTTTCAAGGACCAGTTCAGTTTTGAAGTGGATTTGAGGGGCCTTCATATTAAACATAACCCACAAATGACCCCATTATAAAAACTGCACCCCTCAAAGTATTAAAAATGACATTCAGTAAGTGTGTTAACCCTTTAGGTGTTTCACAGGAATAGCAGCAAAGTTTTCATTTTTTACACTCGCATGTTCTTGTAGACCCAGTTTTTGAATTTTTACAAGGGGTAAAATTTGTAACCCAATTTCTCTCGAGTAAGGAAATACCTCATATGTGTATGTCAAGTGTTCTGTGGGTGCACTAGAGGGCTCAGAAGGGAAGGAGCAACAATGGGATTTTGGAGAGTGAGTTTTTCTGAAATGTTTTTTGGGGGCATGTTGCATTTAGAAAGCCCCTATGGTGCGAGAATAGCAAAAAAAAAAAAAAAAAAAAAAAAAAACCACATGGCATACTATTTTGGAAACTACACCCTTCAGGGAACGTAACAAGGGTTACAGTGAGCCTTAACACCCCACAGGTGTTTGACGACTTTTCGTTAAAGTTGGATGTGTAAATAAAAAAGAAAAGAAATTTCACTAAAATGCTGTTTTTTTTCCCCAAATTTTACATTTCTACAAGGGATAATAGGAGAAAATGCCCCCCACTTTTCCAAAGATCTGTCAAACGCCAGTGGGGTGTAAATACTCACTGCACCCCTTATAAATTCTGTGGGGGGGGTGTAGTTTCCAAAATGGGGTCACATGTGGGGTGGTTCACTGTTCTGGCATCAAGGGGTCTTTGTAAACACACGTGGCCATCAATTCCAGACAAAGGATTTACAAATTTTGGGGGGCTTTTTTCCTATTTTACCTTGTGAAAATGAAAAATTTAGGGTAATACCAGCATTTTAGTAAAAATATATATATTTTTTTTTCATTTTCCCATCCAAATTTAACGAAAATTCGTCAAACACCTGTGGGGTGTTAACCCCTTAAGGACACAGCCCTTTTTCACCTTAAGGACTGGGCCCTTTTTCGCAATTCTGACCACCGTCGTTTTACGAATTAATAACTCGAAAACGCTTTTACCAAATATTCTGAGATAGTTTTTTCGTGACATATTCTATTTTATTTTGGTGATAAATTTTCGGCGTTACTGTTTTGGTGAAAAATCCCCAAATTTCATGAAAATTTTGAAAATGTAGCATTTTTTAACTTTGAAGCTCTCTACTTGTAAGGAAAATGGATATTCCAAATACATTTTATTTTTATTCACAAATACAATATGTCCACTTTATGTTGGCATCATAAAATGGCCATATTTTTGCTTTTTGAAAAATTTCATGAAAATTGCAAAATCTGAAGGGACAGATGTTACAGAACTACAACTCCCAGGATGCCTGGGCAGTCTAGGCATGCTGAGAGTTGTAGTTTGGCAACATCTGGAGGGCTACCGTTTGGGCACCACGGTAACAGTGGTCTCCAAACTGTGACCCTCCAGATGTTGCAAAACTACAATTCCCAGCATACCCAGACAGCCTTTGGCTGTCTGGGCATGCTGGGAGTTGCAGTTTAGCCTTCCTAGTGGTTGCCACAGTAAAGATACCTTTACTTTCACTTTCATCCCCCCCCCCACCCCCGCCCAACGTGGTTTCCCTACCTGAGCAAGGATCCAGCAGTCTCCAGCGACGATCGGGGGTCCCCAGGCATCTTCTCCTCCAGGTACCGGCCTCCATCTTCTCCCCACGTTCCCCTCGACATCCAGGGGTGGGCAGAACATGGGGTTCCCACTGTCCTGCCCTGCTATTGGTCAGAATCAGTTCTGACCAATGGCAGGGGATAGGAGGAGATTGCAGCACTGTGACCTCGCTCCTATCCCTCAGGATGATCAGGGCTGTCACTGACAGCTCCGATCATCCCTATTTTCCGGGTGATCGGGTCACCAGAGACCCAATCAGCCCGGAATAGCAGAAAATTGCATGTCTGAATTGACATACGATTTTCTGCAATTGCCGACATGGGGGGGTCTCAGGACCCCCCTCGGCAATGTGCCGGAATGCCTGCTGAATGATTTCAGCAGGCATCCCGGTCCGGTCCCCAAACGGCTAGCGGCGGGAATCGGAATTCCCAGGGGCATATGCATACGCCCCACGTCCTTAAGGACTCGGGATGCAGGGCGTATGCATATGCCCGGCGTCCTTAAAAGGTTAAAGCTCACTATACCCCTTGTTACGTTCCGTGAGGGGTGTAGTTTGCAAAATGGGGTCACATGTGGGTATTTATATTTTTGAGTTTATGTCAGAACTGCTGTAAAATCAGCCACCCCTGTGCAAATCACCAATTTAGGCCTCAAACGTACATAGTGCGCGCTCACTCCTGAGCCTTGTGCGCCCGTAGAGTATTTTACGCCCACTTATGGGGTATTTCTGTACTCAGGAGAAATTGCGTTACAAATTTTGGGGGGCTTTTTTTCTTGTGAAAATAAAAAGTATGGGGCAACACCAGCATGTTAGTTTAAATTTTTATTTTTTTACACTAACCGGCTGATGTAGACCCCAACTTTTCCTTTTCATAAGGGGTAAAAGGAGAAAAAGCCCCCCAAAATTTGTAGTGCAATTTCTCCCGAGTACGGAAATACCCATATGTGGCCCTAAACTGTTTCCTTGAAATACGAAAGGGGTTCCAAAGTGAGAGAGTGCAATGCGCATTTGAGGACTAAAATAGGGATTGCATAGGGGTGGACATAGGGGTATTCTACACCAGAGATTCCCAAATCGGGTGCCTCCAGCTGTTGCTAAATTCCCAGTATGCCTGGACAGTCAGTGGCTGTCCAGAAATGCTGGGAGTTGTTGCTTTGCAACAGCTGGAGGCTCCATTTTGGAAACACTGTGGTACAATAGGTTTCTCATTTTTATTGGGGGGGGGAGAGACAGTGTAAGGGGTTGTATATGTAGTGTTTTATCCTTTATTATCTGTTAGTGTAGTGTTTTTAGGGTACATTCGCACTGGCGCAGGTTTACGGTGAGTTTCCTGCTAGGAGTTTGCGCTGCAGCAGAAAATTTGCCGCAGCTCAACTTGAAGCCGGAAACTTACTGTAAACCTGCCTGTGTGAATGTACCCTGTACATTCACATGGGGGGGGGGGGGGGGGGGGCAAACCTCCAACTGTTGCAAAACTACTTTTGCAACAGCTGGAGGAACACTGGTTGGAAAACCTTCAGTTAGGTTCTGTTACCTAACTCAGTATTTTCCAAGCAGGGTGCCCCCAGCTGTTGCAAAACTACAACTCCCAGCATGTACTGATCACTGAAGTGCATGCTGGGAGATGTAGTTATGCAACAGTTGGAGGTATGCAACTACAACTTCCAGCATGGCGAGACAGCTAGGACTTGCAGTTTTGCAAGATCTGGAGGACTACAGTTTATAGATCATTGTAAAGTGATCTCCAAACTGCAGCCCTCTAAATCTTGCAAAACTAAAAATCCCAGCATGCTCAAACGGCTGTCTGGGCATGCTGGGAGTTGTAGTTTTGCAATATCTTGGGGGAGCTACAGTTTGGAGACCACTGTATAGCGGTCTCCAAACTTTAGCTTCCCCCCCCCAGATGTTGCTAGACAACTACTCGCCGGCTTCCGTAGTCTTCACCAGGGAGCCACGAGGCAGCCGCACGTCATCGCCACCCGCCGCAGCCGTTAAGGGACCTCCACAGCCGCCGCCCAGAGTACCGTCGGTGGGCAGGAAGGGGGAACTGAACTTTAACTCTCCCCCCCCCCCCCCCCGATCTGCTATTGGTCGTCGCTTCTTGATGACCAATAGCAGGGATAGGAGGGGTGGCACCCCTGCCACCTAACTCCTATCCCTTCAGGGGGACCGGGGGTGTCTTGGACACCCCCGATCCCCCTGATTTTCTGGGTCACCGGACACCGGTATGGTATCCGCTGAAAATCATCAGGACCCCCCGGGGCATATGCACGGGATGCCTGCTGATAGATATCAGCAGTCATCCCGGTCCGGTCCTTGACCAGCTAGCGGCGGGGACCGGAATTCCCACGGGCGTATCCATATGCCTTAAGGACTCAGGATGCAGGGCATATGCATACGCCCTTCGTCCTGAAGAGGTTAATCCCTTCCCTAATAAAAGTTTGAATCACCCCCCTTTTCCCATTTAAAAAAAAATGTAAATAAAAATAAACATATGTGGTATCGCCACGCGCGTAAATGTCCGAACTGTAAAAATATATATTGTTAATTAAACTGCATGGTCAATGGCGTACATGTAAGAAAAATTCCAAAGTACAAAAAAGGCGTATTTTTGGGCACTTCATATACCATAAAAAAATTAATTATGAGTGATGAAAACAAAAAATGGTACCGATAAAAACTTCAGATCACAGCGCAAAAAATGAACCCTCATACCGCCACATACGGAAAAATAAAAAAAGGTTATAGAGGTCAGAAGAGGACATTTTTTAAAAGTATTACTTTTGGTGCATGTAGTTATACTTTATTTTTAGTAGGAAAATAAAATCAAACCTATATAAATTGGGTATCCTTGCGACCATATGGACCTACAGAATAAAAATAAGGTGCAATTTTTACTGAAAACTGAACTGCGTAAAAACGAAAGCCGCTAAAAATTACAAAATGACTTTTAATTACATTTTGCCCCACAAATAATTTGTTTCAAATTTTGCCAAAGATTTTGTGGTAAAATGATGAAGGGTATTACAAAGTAAAATTGTTGGTGCAAAGAACAAGTCCTCATATGGATTTTTAGGTGGAAAATTGAAAGTGTTATGATTTTTAGAAGGTGAGGAGGAAAAAACAAAAGTGCAAAAATGAAAAATCGCCAAAGATTGATCGGACTTTTTGATCACTTTTTATTCATTTTTTTTCATGATATAAAAAGTGACCAAAAATACGCTATTTTGGAGTTTGGAATTTTTTTTGCGAGTACACCATTGACCGTGCGGTTTAATTAATGATATATTTTCATAATTCGGACATTTTCGCATGCGGCAATACCACATATGTTTATTTTTATTTTGATTTACACAGGTTTTTTTATGGGAAGGGGTTAAATGACCTTTGTTAACTTTTTTTTTTGCAGTGTTATAGCTCCCATAGGGGGCTATAACACTGCACACACTGATCTCAAAGCCATAGCTTTGCATGGATCAGCGAGATAGGGGCTCGATTGCTCAAGCCTGTAGCTCAGGCTTGGAGCAATCAAACGCCGATCGGCCATGACGCAGTAAGGTAAGGGGGTCTCCGTTCGCGTCCTAGCTGATCGGGCCGGCTGAGCTGCCGGGAAGCGTTTACTTTCATTTTTAGACGTGGTGGTCAACTTTAAAGGATTAATAGCGCGCGGCACAATGATCGGTGCCGCAAGTTATTAGCCCAGGGTCCCGGCTATAGTTAGCAGCCGGGACCAACCCGGTGTGATGCGGGGTCACGGTGTTACCCCGTTTTAAACACCGGGACAGGGCGAGGGGCGTACAGGTAGGAGTTAAGGACACAGGGTGTACCTGTACGCCCTGTGCCCAGTCCCGGTATATAACGCGACCCCGCATCATACCAGGTCGGTCACGGCTTTCATTAGCCGGGACCCTGGGCTAATAGTGTGCGGCACCGATCGTTTGTGCGGAGTTCAAAGTTGATCAGCTCAGTCGGGCTAATCGGGACCATCGGTGTGGAATCGTGACGTGCCGATAGCTAGGACACAGGAGGAGGGTCTCTTACCTTCTTCCGTCGTGTCCGATCGGCAATTGATTGCTCCAAGCCTGAAATCCAGGCTTGAGCAATCGACTGCCGATAAAACTGATCTGTGTATGAGATTGGTATGTGCAGTGTAACAGCCACTGGGGGGGGAGCTATAACACAGCAAAAAAAAAAAGTGTAAAAAAATAAGCGAATTAAGATAATTTTACCCCTTCCCTATAAAAGTTTGCATCACTCCCCCCCCTTTTTATCCCATAAAAAAAAAAAAACTGTAAATAAACATGTGTTATCGCCGCGTGCGGAAATGTCCGAACTATAAAAGTATATTGTTAATTGAACCGCACGGCCAATGGCGTGCGCAAAAAAATTCCAAAGTCTAAAATAGCGTATTTTTGGTCACTTTTTATATCATGAAAAAATTTATAAAAAGCAATTAAAAAGTCCCATCAATACAATACAAAAAAACTTCAGATCACGGCGCAAAAAATAAGCCCTCATACCTGCCCGTACGGGGAAAAATAAAAAAAAAGTTAAACGGGTCAGAAGATGACAATTTTAAATGTATACATTTTGCTGCACGTAGTTAGGATTTTTTTCAGAAGACAAAATCAAACCTATATAAGTAGGGTATCATTTTAACTGTATGGACCTACAGAATAAAGATAAGGTGTCATTTTTACCGAAATATGCACTACGTAGAAACGAAAGGCCCCAAAAGTTACAAAATGGCATTTTTTCTTCAATTTTGTCACACAATGATTTTTTTCTTCCGTTTCAATGTGGATTTTTTGG
This sequence comes from Hyla sarda, assembly GCF_029499605.1. Taxonomy (NCBI): domain Eukaryota; kingdom Metazoa; phylum Chordata; class Amphibia; order Anura; family Hylidae; genus Hyla; species Hyla sarda. The sequence continues at coordinate 133,415,838 of NC_079190.1, read as the reverse complement.
TAAAATTACTAATGTCACTGCAAAGTAGAATTGTTGGCACAAAAAATAAGCCATAATATGTTATTTTAGGTGCAAAATTGAAAGCATTATGATTTTTAGAAGGTGATGAGGAAAAAATGAAAATACAAAAACGAAAAAACCCTGCATCCTTAAGGAGTTAAACGTATACATTTTTCTGCATGTAGTTATAATTTTTTACAGAAGTACGACAAAATCAAACCTATATAAGTAGGGTATCATTTTAATCGTATGGACCTACAAGCATATGTTTGCTATGGGGATTTTCTCCTGCTCTGGACAGTTCCTAAAATGGACAGCAGAGGTCAGCAGAGAGCACTGTGGTCATGACATCAGAAAAATCTAAAAAGTAAAGCATTTCCTCTGTAGCATATAGCCCCTAAAAAGTACTGGAAGGATTAAGATTTTTTTATAGAAGTAATTTACAAATCTGTTTAACTTTCTGGTACAAGTTTAAAAAAAAAAAAAGTTTTCCACGTGAGTACCCCTTTAAGGGCAGTTACAGAGAGCAACAAAAGCCCAGTGCTCAACTGGGAAGTCTTTCTCCTTACTTCACAAATTCACTTTGTTCTTATTCAGTTCCTGTGTACTCCAAGAGTAGGTTTTTACCTCTCACTATGCATATATATGATTATTTTAACATACTGGGGCTACATGATTAAACTCAAAAGCAACTGAATATTACCCACATGCGATTAGGAGTCCGGTAAAATGCTGCTATCATCAGCTCGTAACTGAATTTGTGTCCCCATTTTTGTTTGGCTGTCAGCTACCTGCCACCCAACATCCATGTGTGTATAATATGGTGTTCAGGTTCTGAGGAAACCTATAACATAAAAAAAGTAGCAGGTACTCAGCCAATCACTGTCTGGGACAGGACACCACCAATGATTGGCCAAGTGGGAAGGTCCTGCAACCAAGCTGCTTGTCTCGGAAGACACAAGAACAAAGATAATATCAGGACCCTTTGGTGGAGAATGGAAGCTGTGGCAGACCAACCTGGGACCAGGGTTTGGTAAGCATCAGTTTTTTCATGTTTCCCTTGTGCTCCAGGAGCATATTGGATTTGGTATATTAGAATATTGGCTAATGGCATAGATGGGACATGAAATTAAGGGGTTTGGACTTAAAATGGAGTAGATTTCTTGTTTATTGTATCATAACTGCATATTGAAATTGCCATGTTTACCTCCATAATTGCAATATGACATTTTGCCTACAAAATACTATTCCATTATTTTTTTATTATGCTTTTATTTGAAAAAATAAATAAATAAAGATCAAATGCAAATGATAACGTGAAAAATTTACAGACGAAACAGTTACCACCTTAAATAGAGGAAAAGTAAAATAGCTCGTACTTGCTGAAGTAAAACAGCAAGAAGTGAAAAGTTCCTGAAAATACATATACTGACACCTGTACCAAATGCTCTTAAAAAAGATGTATTCTACACAATAAAAGTATAACAGACAGGCTTCCAAGATCAGTGCCACGCCTTTAACAATTAGGATTTATGGAGTGCAAGTGCCGAGTGTAGCATTCTGCTGGCACACTGACCTGCGGTCATAAAGATCTTAAATAAACTTAGTGCTTTGAAAAAACAGAACAAAAAGGGAAGACTTCCAAAGCTCAAAGCAGACAGTAGGATCTGAACAAGGAAGACATTTCAGAACTAAACTACTGATTTGGCTTCTAACATAAGAATATAACATTGTGTGACCACTAAGTTTTCAAAAAGATTTAGCTAAGTACTTGAGGCAGTAACATACTGTCAACAAACGCTCCCACTGTGTGAACTAACTCAAGAAATAAAATCCAAAGACACAAATAAGGACTTAGTGTAACTACTGTTATTTTTTTTTGTTTATTTTTAGCAAAATTCAAGTGATTTTAACATGTTTTGAAATATACTTTATTAACGGCTCTGGTATCCCTTCCAGGTAAAAAATGAGTATAAAGGGGTGTCGCCCGCCTCCTCAATTTATAGCTTTACTCCGTGCCATACCTGATGATGGAGACAGAGAGCAACATCACGCCCCCTCCCATAGGCTTGCATCGAGGGAGCAGGATGTGATGTCACGAGGGGGCGGAGCCGTGACATCACGATACTCTGGCCCCTGTATCGCAAGTCATCAGACACAGAGCGATCTTCGCTCTGTGAGGCTGATGACAAGTGGGTGCTGCAGGAGAGATTGTGGGGGTCCCCAGCAGCAGGATTCCCGCGATCAGACATCTTATCCTCTATCCTTTTGATAGTGGCTATGATGTCTAGGGATGCAGTACCCCTTTAAAGTTATAAAGACAGAGAAAAACGGAAATGGCCAGCTACTACACATACTAAATGGTGTTCTGTCTGTCTCTAGCATCAGGTATCAGAATGGGGTAAAGCTATATAGACCAAAAGAGCACCAGCAAAAGAGGGGGACAGTGCAGCTGTATTACTGCTCACATACAGATTCACCAAAATCTCAGATTTATAAAGAAAAAAATAATAATTTATATATTATAAAATAAAATAAAAATAGTTTCATGCAGCACACTCTTGTTGTGAAAAAAATTTTTTTTTTAAATGTATTCCACCATAATCTGAACAGCAGCAATGTTTCGACCCTTTCCAGAGTCTTTAAGACTGAAGAGAGTCAAAAGGTTGCTGCTTATCCTTTTTTCTCTTTGATTGCATCTACACTTCAGTGGAACTCCACCCCCCAGAATGTGCTGCTGCCTACTGTATATGTATGTTATATATATATATATATATATCCATCCAAAGAAATGGTGCAGCACTCCATGAGTAAATCCAAGGTGCAAAAAAGATTTATTCACTTCACATCATAGCATAGCAACGTTTCAGATCACACAGGATCCTTTTTCGAGCTTGAAAAAGGATCAGTGTGATCTGAAACGTTGCTATGCTATGATGTGAAGTGAATAAATCTTTTTTGCACCTTGGATTTACTCATGGAGTGCTGCACCATTTCTTTGGATGGATTAATTTTGGGACTTTGATCAAGTTCATTGGGAGCTGGCACCCGACTATTTTTTCATTAAGTAGTGCTGCAAAACCACCTTTGTTTTTCATATATATATATATATATATATATATATATATATAGATATTTATTTTTTATTTTTTGGGGGCTTTTCCATATAAAACAGAGAATTCTTCAATTCCTTGAGTGCATTATGTGAACACATGATCGCATTAGCCAAACAGTGGCAGTCAGTAATACTGACACCATGGCAGCCAGTAGTCATCCCTGCTAATGCTACTCTGCACGCCACACTTTGGGGAAGTTATGTATTTATGCTGTTTCTGTTCACATAAGACATTGGGTAAATGAACGAATTGCAAGAGAACTACTTGGAGTGAGTGCGTTTATCTCTTCTTGTTATTTGGAGTTATATAACCTTGCTGTATTAATGCACCAACCAGATTCTCACAAACAGACTCCCCGATATAGTGCACCATTAGCTGTTACATGTGTTTGCCTAGGAGACATGGGCAGTGCTGAGTGTGTCACTATTGCCTGTGTATAATATATGTATGTGTGTGTATATGACAGATAGATAGTGATGTAGGGTCTGTTCAGAAATGGTGACATCACTCGAGGGTGGGGCCCGAGTTAAAGGGGTACTCCCCTGAGAAAATGTTTTTTTTTTATTTAATTCAATTGATGCCAGAAAGTTAAACAGATTCGTAAATTACTTCTATTAAAATATCTTAATCTTTCCTGTACTTATCAGCTTCTATATACTCTAGAGGAAGTTCTTTTCTTTTTGAATTTCCATTCTAGTCTGGCCACATTGCTCTCTGCTGACACCTCTGTCCATTTTAGAAACTGTTCAGAGCAGGATAGGTTTGCTATGGGGATTTGCTTGTACTCTGGACAGTTCCTAAAATGGACAGAGGTGTCAGCAAAGAGCACTGTGGTCAGACAGAAAGGAAATTCAAAGAGAAAAGAACTTCCTCTGGAACATACAGCAGCTGATAAGTACTATAAGGATTAAGATTTTTGAATAGAAGTCATTTACAAATCTGTTTAACTTTCTGGCACCAGTTGATTTAAAAAAAAAATGTTTTCCAGGGAAGTACCCCTTTAAGTGACAATCCAGCCACACCTGAGACAGCAGAGAATGATGCATCACCTTGGGAGAGAGGTGGAGACAAGAAGATGTACACAACGCCTCATTGAAAACAAAACTACAAACCTTTGCATAAAAGCATGCTGAAGCCAGTACAATTTGTGAAAACACCATATTAGTAAGTTCTTTATTTTGGAGTCATAGTTTCATCTAAATATGATTTTATGAAATAGGAATACCCCTTTAAAAGGGTACACTCCGCTGCTCAGCGTTTGGGACAAACTGTTCCGGCGCTGCGAGCTAGTGATGTCATAGCCCCTCCCCTCATTATGTCATGCCCCACCCCCTCAATGCAAGTCTATGGGAGGGGGTGTGGCAGCCCATAGACTTGCATTGAAGGGGTGGGGTGTGACGTCATGAAGGGGCGGGCTATGGGGTCACGAGCTCCAGGTGCCAGCTCCAGCAATCGGAACAGTTTGCTCCAAACGCTGAGCAGCGGAGTACCCCTTTAATACATTTTTATTTTTTTAGAAAAAGTATATAAAAATGCTGCAATACGATGAACTTTAAAAACTTTGCTAAAGATGTCATTCAAGGCTCAGGAGATTTGTCTTAATCCTTTTTGGATGCCTAAATTTTACATACTACAGCAGATGGTAATGTGCTTTACAAAAGTCTCTCTTAGTAGGGCTTAGTTATTGCACATTTGCATCTTTCAAGCAGAAACTTTACTTGAGAGTCATTAACATCAACACCTAACACCATATTTTAAGTTTGGAATGCGCCTGCGGATCTCCTAGGGCAGTGGTCTTCAACCTGCGGACCTCCAGATGTTGCAAAACTACAACTCCCAGCATGCCCGGACAGCCAACGGCTGTCCGGGCATGCTGGGAGTTGTAGTTTTGCAACATCTGGAGGTCCGCAGGTTGAAGACCACTGTTCTAGGGAATATACTAAGCTATGATGGAGACATGTACAAATGTGTGTACTCTAGATTCAGATATGTATATAACACCACATTGTTTAATAGGGATTTTTTTTTTTTGCGCTTCCATTTGCAAGGCCATTATTATAGCCTGTAATTCTCACCAAAATCTATTACAAGATCAGGTTTAATCTTTTCTCAAGAAGAATGAAATTTTAATGTAGACCTTTTTTGGCATTTGGCTGTAGAGACAGGATATAAAGTACCGGAGTGTTTCTTGCATTAAACCCCTACTGTCTCTATCACATCAATTAGCTAAAAGCAAGTTACAAATTGTGTTTAGCCACTTAGAATGCCAGACACTAGCTGGCAGCTGCCAGGTCTACTCAGATGTCCTGCAGTGTCTTAGGTCCAACAAACTAAAACAGACGGCACACTATTAATATTTAGGACTCGAGGAAAAGGTCTCTGGCTATCCATTAGGGGAGGAAGTCTGTGTCAGGTTTAAAAACATTAACCATTCAGTCTAGTTGCAGGACGGCAAAAAAGAAAAAAAAACAACATTGCACAGAGAGTTCTAGATGTGAATGAAAAGCTGTTGCAAAACTACAATTTTAAACAACAACAAAAAACGTGGTCTCAAATGGCTGGAGGAGCTCAACCCCAAATGTGGTAGTGCATTTATACTGGGGGAGCAGATCCTGCCCTTGTAGTCCGTTGCTAGGGGCGATCCCCAGCATAAAAATGCATACAATGGAGGATGCCTGCAGCGGACTACAAGTGCCACAATAGAATCCTACACCAGATAGACGGTGTGGATGTGTAACAATTAGAATGTGCGGGCTCTGGTATGTTCTTTATATACTGGGGAATGTCTCAATTTTAGCATCCGTGTTGAGGGATAGCCAATGTCATTGTATACATCTACCACAGTAGTGCACCTAAATTCCTGTATTGCAAAACTACAATTCCCAGCAATCCCAGACATCGTTTGACTCCCCACTGGGAGTTGTAGTTTTGCAACAGCTGGAGGCACACTGGTTGGGAAACCCTAATAACTAAAATTTTCCATTTTTAAGTTCACAATGTCCATATCTTGCAGAATAAGGTAGCCTATTCATTCCAATAATAAGAAGGATTTACTTGTTAAAGCGTTTGGCAAATTCCAAAAGATATGAATAGGTTCATACAACTTGGTTAAAATCTGCAATAAATTCCCCCTCTCTCTTTATATCAAAAATTTCAGATTAGGTTTATATGGAAAGAGAAAGATAAGAACATCCATGTAATGCATGACATTTTATTATAAACAGTGACTGATGTCCTTCTCATGCATAAAATGATCCTTAGAAAAAGTCTTAGAGGGAGATGTATCAAGGGATTTAAGCAGCTTTTTTTGTTTACAAAGGTCACACAATAAACCGCACGTGCACCTAAGCAATTTTTTGTGCGACTTTTGTGGGTAAGCAAACAATACCAATCTGCCCTACCTAAGCAATTTTCAGTGGTCCTGGATTCATCATTGCGAAAGTCGCACGTATGCAAAAAAAAAAAAAAAAAAAAAAATCGCAAACCCCCTTAGGGTGCATTCACACCACGTTTTTGCAATACAGTTCCCGTATCAGGTTTTTGATGAAAAATGGATTCCTCAAAACCTGACTAAACTGTATCAAAACGTGTGTACAAATTTTTACTCGTATCTGGTTTGAAAAATGATGTCCGGTTGCATCCGTTTTTTAAGAAAAAAAAACTGTATACGTTTTTAACTTTTCATTCCATTATGAATAAAGTTTCACTTGTTTGATTGAAATTCCAAGAAAAAAATGCACAAAGTGAAAAACCGTATGGTGCAAACCGGATAGAACCGTACACATATACAGTTCTGTACGGTTCCCATTGACTCCTATGTTAAAAAAAATGTGTACTGTTCAATACGGTTTTTCACCCGGACCAAAAACCATGGTTGGCTACGGTTTGGGTACATGGGAAAAACGGACAAAACCGTTGCAACCGGATGCATCGTTTGGTATACGGTTTTCAATGGAGAGTCAATGCATACGGTTTTCAATACGGTTCCATACGGTTTTCAAATTGAAAACATATATATGGGAACTGTATTGCTAAAACCTGGAGTGAATGCACCCTTACCAACTTGCATATGAAAGGTATTTCAAAAAGTTGCAGGGAGACTTTTTGTGCAACTTTTTTTTAGTTTAAGTTTCACGGTGGGACGAGCGGGTAGGAGATGTACAGGAGGACAGGCTTGTCACCCGCCCGCACATCTCCCGCCCACGCAACACTACTAAAACTCCCAGCATGTCCTTACTGTAAGGGCATGCTGGGAATTGTAGTTGTGCAGCACGGGGGGGGGGGGGAGAGTGTTTTAGATGGGTGGGCGGATGACAAGCTCGTCACCCGCCCGCACCACATGACTACAACTCCCAGCATTCCCTTACTGTAGGGGCATGCTGGAAGTTGTAGTCATGTAGTGGGGACTACACTACTTGGACATCTCACCCCAGCCCTGCTGCATGACTACAACTCCCATTATGTCCTTACTGTAAATGCATGCTGGGAGTTGTAGTCATGCGGTGCGAGTGGGTTACAATAAATGTACTAACCTATTTTTTTTTTTCCCTTCTCATTTCAGATCCGTGTATCCTGTGGACGACGACGACCAGTGTGTTTTCTTTTTTTTAAAGGTTGATAAAATGGTTAACGAGGGCTTGTGAGGGAGTGTTTTTTGGAGCAAAAGTTTTTTAAACACATTTTTTTATTTTACAGTCTTAGTAGTGGAAGCAGTCTTATAGACAGAATCCATTACTTAGCCCCAAAAACAGCTAGCGCTAACCCCTGATTATTATCCCAGTACCCACCACCACATGTACCAACAGGCCAGTCGTGTCAAATATGGCTCTCCTGGGTCTAGGCGGTAACAGGCTGGCGTTATTTAGGCTGGGGAGGGCAATGGTCCTCGCCCACCCCGGTAATGTAAGGCTGTTGCTGCTTGGTTGGTATTTCGCAGAGAATGAAAATATGGGGGGAACCCTATGCGTTTAGTTATTTCTCATAAATAATTAAATAATAAAGGAAAAATGCATAGGGTTCCCTGTATTTTATACCAGCCAAAACAGCAAAATCCTGACGTTATCAGGGTGGGTGAGGACCATTGTTACTGGCCCTCCCCAGCCTAAATAACGCCAGCCTGTTACTGCCTAGGAGCGCCATTTTTTACGCTCCTGGCCTGTTGGTATCAGCTCTTTTTTTCTGTTTTTTTTTCAGCTATATGCGTATTAAGTTTTCAAAACTCCACCTACATGCATTGCACTGTGGGTTGTTCATGCACATTTTCCAAACACCCTAGGAACACCAAAGCTATGGTTATCACCAGTCTTAAAGGGGTATTCCGGCCAAATACATCTTATCACCTATCCAAAGGATAGGGGATAAGATGCCTGATTGCAAGGGGGGCTGCCACTGAGACCCCCCAATGATCTCTGTGCAGCACCCGCATTCTATGCTAGGCTGCTTCTCCAGTCTCCAGTGAATGGAGGGGGCGTGGTGTGACCTCAAGTTTCCAGTCCCGGAAACACAGAGGTCCCAGCGGCTGGCCCCCCACGATCAGACATCTTATCCCCTATCCTTAGGATAGGGGATAAGATGTATTTGGCTGGAATACCCCTTTAACTATCATGTCATGTTTTCAGGTTATTTTAATTATTTTTATTTTAGGTTTACTCACAATAAATCCTGCTCTGTACTGGAAGTCAATGGGTGCCTTAGGGAAGACTTAAATATGTGCCCCAAATAAGGGATATGCAAGACCTTTTTCTCTACACACCTTTCCTTACCTGACTGAAGCCAATTTTCAGCTGTACAAGACAGAAATAAAATGCCATGAAAGGAGAGGGAAAATTTTGCGATAAAATATGCATAACTGTATCAATCACAGCCAACCCTTACATTCACCAAGTCATAAATATGTGACCACTACCCTTATGACAAGTATTGTTCAGCATTTTATCTGACAACAGAGCAGCATGTAAAAAAAAAAGCTCTAAGCATATGATAAAAAAGCGGATTTCAGAGAACTGCAAAAGAATCATTTTTTGCAGTTTTTACAACACGTATTGTTACATTGTTAGCACTGTAGAATGGTTCTTAAATTAAATAGAGAGAAGTCCGACAATGTACAACCCAATTTTGTTAAATACATTTCTCTTAGCAATAGAATTTAAGCTCTTAAGGAACAAAAAATTTCCAAGCATTTATGTTGTATTCCAGCAATAGAACAAGTATTTATTTTTAATTTATTGCATGCAAATTTAAGTTGTCAAACAAAGTCTGGTGGCCATTAAAATGATTAATAATGTTTTTGCTGCCCTTGACATGAAATGGTTTAAGAAATGCCAATTTACTCAAGTAAACTTAATGAATACTGATTGCTTTGTGGTTGAAGGAGAACTCCCCTCATACAAATAAACAAGGCAAAAACAGCACTTAGGACAAAGAGCCAGGGGTCACACTAAACAAAATACTGCAAAAAGATAATCCCAAAATACAGTATAAATACTGAAGATACACTGCTCAAAAAATAAAGGGAACACTTTGTAACAACGCAATGTAACTCCAAGTCAATGACACTTCTGTGAAATCACACTGTCCACTCAGGAAGCAACACTGATTGACAATCAATTTCACATGCTGTTGTGCAAATGGACCAGACAACAGGTAGAAATTATAGGCAATAAGACACCACCAATAAAGGAGTGGTTCTGCGGGTGGTGACCACAGACCACTTTATGTTTACTGGCTGATGTTTTGGTTACTTTTGAATACTGGCGGTGCTTTCACTCTAGTGGTAGCATGAGACGGAGTCTACAACCCACACAAGTGGCTCAGGTAGTGTGGCAAGAAGGTTTGCTGTGTCTGTCAGTGTAGTGTCCAGAGCATGGAGGCACTACCAGGAGACAGGCTAGTACATCAGGAGACGTGGAGGAGGCTGTAGGAGGGCAGCAGGACCGCTACCTCTGCCTTTGTGCAAGGATAAGCAGAGGGAGCACTGCAAAATGACCTCCAGCAGGCCATTAATATGCATGTGTTCACTCAAACGGTCAGAAACAGACTCCATGAGGGTGGTATGAGGGCCCGATGTCCACAGGTGGGGGTTGTGTTTACAGCCCCACACCGTGCAGGACGTTGGGCATTTCCTAGAGAACACCAAGATTGGCAAATTCGCCACAGGTGTCCTGTTCTCTTCACAGATGAAAGCAGGTTTACATTGAGCACATGTGACAGATGTGACAGAGTCTGCAGACACTGTGGAGAATGTTCTGTTGCCTGCAACATCCTCCAGCATAACCAGTTTTGTGGTGGGTCAGTAATTGTGTGGGGTGACATTTCTTTGGGGGCCACACAGCCCTCCATGTGCTTGCCAGAGGTAACCTGACTGTCATTAGGATCCTCAGATCCCTTGTGAGACCATATGCTGGTGCGGTTGGCCCTGGGTTCCTCCTAATGCAAGACAATGCTAGACCTCATGTGGCTGGAGTGTGTCAGTAGTTCCTGCAAGAGGAAGGCATTGATGCTATGGACTGTCCTGCCCGTTCCCCAGACCTGATTCCGATTGAGCACATCTGGGACATCATGTCTCGCTCCACGTCGCACCATACCGTCCAGAAATTTGCAGATGCTTTAGTCCAGGTCTGGGAGGACTTCCCTCAAGTTTTTTCCTGGATAACCCCTTTAAGGCTGCTATAATATGTACCTGGGTCTTACTGATCTTGTTAATCTTGCTTGTATCCTATGTCAGGGTCGTATCTCCCGTGGGGGGAGCTCTGTTTTATGTTTGAAAATGCTTAATAAAAACGACATATTAAAAAAAAATAATAATAACTCTACTTGCTAGGATTCTAAAATCACAAATAAAAAAAGAGCCCATATTCTGTTTTCCCAGTCCAGTGACCCTGCTACTGCCCACCTCAACTGTAGTTACTCTCCCGTATGAGACACTAGCCGTAATATTTTAATAATGTTCTGAATACTATCCTTAGCGCTATTCTACACAAAATCACTAAGGCTTGTGATTGGCTACACAGGCTAATCCCTTTAAACCATATTCTAAAAAGTGTCTGACTGTTAATGTCAGAAATACTCTTGTTGTTAAGGGTTAAGACCCAAATAATGGAAAGTAAAGCAGAAATCACAGCGTTTTCCGAAATATTGGAAAAGTCAAGCTTGTTTTTTTAGCTCAGCGGTTATTTCGGTATCATGAAGTGCTGCAGCATGCCTAAATATATCTTCTTTTAAATCATTGTGCTCAAGTTACAATGGTCTCCTGAGAAGCCTCACTGCACCACACATTGGGACCAATTTGTGGAGTACATCTATGCACCTGTATACACAGAGAGCAAGCACACTCCTAATAATTTCTCTACTATCATACACGCTATTACTCAGATCTTTGAGTTATGGAGGAACAAACAAAAGACGCACAGACTTTGATACATTTTGCACAACTGAAAAATAACCTCAAAACTTGCTGCAGGATGTGGTATGAATTTCCTTTTTTTTTAAATTTTTTATTTTTTTAACATTAGCGCATTATTTTTGCGCCTTTTTCAAAAAAGACACAGTTAATAAATCTTATCCACTGCATAGTCTAGAACAGTGGTCTTCAACCTGCGGACCTCCAGATGTTGCAAAACTACAACTTCCAGCATGCCTGGACAGCCAACGGCTGTCCGGGCATGCTGGGAGTTGTCGTTTTGCAACATCTGGAGGTCCGCAGGTTGAAGACCACAGGTCTAGAATTAAGCACTGCCTCTCACAGTTACTTTTGCCAAAGTTGTCTATTAGGATATTGAGCAAAACTCTTGTTTGCGCCATGTTTCAGCCATTAAAATGTCAGGAAGGTAATAATAAATCTCCTTTACAAAGAATGCCATATTTATACAGTAGCTGCATGCTAGGTGATTATGAAGCAAGTTCACGAGCTGAACTTACTTCACATGTGGCGAGTACCGTACTGGCTGCGATCAACCTGATGTCCGCCATTAACACTTTAGAAGCCACAATCAATGTCAATTGCAGCATCTAAAAGTTAAAAAGGGGTTATCCAGGAAAAAACTTTTTTTATATATCATCTGGCTCCAGAAAGTTAAACAGATTTTTAAATGACTTCTATTAAAAAATCTTAATCCTTTCAGTACTTATGAGCTTCTGAAGTTAAGGTTGTTCTTTTCTGTCTAAGTGCTCTCTGATAACACGTGTCTCGGGAAACACCCAGTTTAGAAGAGGTTTGCTATGGGAATTTGCTTCTAAACTGGGCGGTTCCTGAGACAGGTGTCATCAGAGAGCACTTAGACAGAAAAGAACAACCTTAACTTCAGAAGCTTATAAGTACTGAAAGGATTAAGATTTTTTAATAGAAGTAATTTACAAATCTGTTTAACTTTCTGGAGCCAGTTGATATATATAAAAAAGTTTTTTCCTGGATAACCCCTTTAAAATGACAGTTGCTGGTGGGCTCAAGGGGCTGATCGGGACCTTCGTATTGGAGCGTTGCAGTCCTAATCAGCTTAGATGGCGGCCGGAGGGATTAGCATTACCTCTGTGCCGACGATCTTCTTATACAGACTCCCAATATTAAATTAAATTCATGCCCATCTAATAACTCTTTGAAAAAATCCACATCTCTGGAAAAGGAGGGTATTTCGAGAATTTGTAAGGCTCCCTAAGTAAAATCGAATTTTGGGGGTTTGGCCACAAGTTCTTCGATCTGCTCATAACGTCTAGGTGCTAGATACCACAGGGCACCTCCAAAGGTCTCAAGACGTAGAATGCATGCCTTGACAGATCGGATTTGTTTTCATAGCAGGAGTAGGAATATACAAATAAAAAAGCAGTTTTATTGTTAAAGCTGATCAGTGTCATAAAATAAAATAAAAAGTTTGTTATTTTGAAGATTTTATAAAAGTAGACACTAAAGATGACTATAAAACCACTGGATTTCCTCAAAGAACAGCTGCACACGAGGGAATTAAGTATTAATAAATATACAAGTGATAGCATACATTATTCTGCTTCATAATGCATTTAGTATGCACTGTGCAAATCATTCCCAACAAAGGGCACAGCGTGGCCCTCAAGTAGATTTGTCATTTTCAGTCTATTGAAAGAATTATAAACATCAATGCAAATTTAAATTGAGAACTCCACCCCCCACAATTATAACATTTCCTTAAGACTTCTCTAAGTTTAATGAAACAGCAATTACTATAGTAAAGGAAGAGTAGGATCAGCTCGCCCGGCATTGACCCGCTGCAGAACGGACATGTGCAGATTCACCTTGTAGCAATCAAGAACAAGAAAAGGGTCCAGCACAGCTTCTCACAGATATGTGGCTTTATTGTATCATGCAGATAACACGCAGGACATACACGGAGGTGACGCGTTTCGGCTGGTGGCACCCGGCCTTAGTCATAGCAATTACTTTAGTGATGAAGTAAAAATTGGCTTATTGTTATATGAATTCTCTATGAAGAATCAACTTTCATTACATAAAGTCAAATTAAGTAAAATCATTATTTTAACCCGTTTTACGCAAAATCAGGTACATGTACCTGATGAATAGAGAGGACTTCCCGCATCATCAGGTACATGTACCTGATGAGAATAAACTGTCGCTGCGCCGCCGGGCGCTGTGACAGTTTATTGAGCTTGGCTGTGCTGCACAGCCAAGCCTCCCTGAAGCCGGCCAGGGACCAATCGTAGTGGTCCCCAGCCGGCAATCACTGCTATTTGTACGTCAGTACAGACGGACTAATAGTAGGGATTCGGTGGGGGTCTCCTCTCCCCCCCCCCCCCCCCCTCCTCCGTCACTTCACCCAGCGATCGGTGGTGAGGGGGGCCCCATTCGGGGGAGCTCCCTCTGTCACCGATCAGCGCTCTGCAAGGTGAAAGAAAAGCGCCGATGGTTAGAGACTGATCTATCCTATGCTTGTCAGTACTGACAGACATAATTCAATGGGGTACAGATGTGTACTCCATTGAATTATGTGTATAATAGTAAAAAAAAAAGTTAAATGTGAAAAAAAAATCTAAAATACAAAAATGTCAAAATAAAATGTGAAAAAAATTATAAAATATAACATAACACCCCATAACACACACAAAAACGTCAACATGTCCCGCAAAAAAACTCCTCACACATTTGCTTCAGTGAAAAAATAAAGTTATGGCTCACAGAATACGGCGACTTACAAACATGATTTTTTTTTTTTTTTTTAGAAAATAGTTTTTTATGCTATAAATGAATAATAAAAAAGTATATAAATTTGGTATCGCCATAACTATCAACCTGCAGAGTAAATTTAACATGTCATTTATAGCACATGACGAACACCCTAAAAAAATTAACAAAAAACAACCGTAGAATAGATTTTTCTTTTATGTATACCACCCCATAAAAAAAATTAAAACCGATCAGAACCCCAGAATGGTACCAATGAAAGCACAACTTGTCTCCCAAAAATATTTTTGCACCCCAAGGCCTATGCAACTTTATATAATGCCAACAAAATATCCTAAACTAAAAGGACACCCCAAAAACCACACAGCACGCCTTCATGTCTGAGGCCTGTGTGAGAGACACATATGGGATATTTCTAAATATGTCAGAATTGAGTTGTATTTATTTGTCAACACCTACTGTGTTACAGAAAAAAAATGGATTCAAATGAAAAATCTACAAAGAAAGGAAATGTTAAAATCGGCCTCCACTTTGCTTTCATTTCCAGGAAACTCCTAAAGGGTCAATAAACTTCTTTAAAGGGGTACTCCGGTGGTTAGTTTTTTTGACTATATGGCATCTTCTTTGTAAGTTTAGTTTTTTTGCAATATACATGTGTGATATGTTTTGGCAGCATGTGTGTGTTTTTCTTACCTGTTTGTTGGGCAGGAAGTTCTGTAGTTCAGAGGGTTTTCTTTTACTGTTGTCCACAGTTCTGAGTCTTTTTTTTTATTTTTTTTCTCTCTGCCTGCATGAGAGGAATAAGCCACGCCCCCTCATCTCATCCAGCTGAGTACACAGCTCCTCACCTCCCCTCCCCCTGCTCTGTATTCTAAGGACTCAGGTCTTCACAGGAGAAGAAACACAGAGAAGAGAAGTGTTATCTGAAGGGGAGGATGAGAAGGTGAACGGGCTGGGGGTGTATGGACTGCAGGGGAATAAATCTCATACTGGAAATGATGTCTATGGGGGAGATTTATCAAAACCTGTGCAGAGGAAAACTTGCCCAGTTGCCCATAGCAACCAATCAGATTGCTTATTTCATTGTTCACAGGCCTTCATAATGAAAGCAGCAAGCTGATTGGTTGCTATGGGCAACTGGGCAAGTTTTCCTCTGCACAGGTTTTGATAAATCTCCCCCTATATGTGAAGGGGGAGAGGGGGACTCCTGAATGACACATGCTGGGAGTTGTAGTCCTTTTTGTGTGTGTATGCCAGTGTATCCCAACCAGGGCTGATTATATTAGTGTGCCGTGTATAAGGGGGCTGACCCGGGAACATAGTAGGATGGGTAAAGGGCGGAACAAACAAACAAAAAAAAAAGGAGCCGCCCCAAACCAGTAAGGCATGTGGCATGCTGGGATTTGTAGTTTTCAGCACAGCAAGAAACAGGAAATATAAGCAAAGATAGGAAAACAAAGTGGGGGATAAAAAGACAACAAAGAACGGAAACAGAGTAGCCTAAACAACAAGAATAGAAATGAAACAAAACAAATAGGGTAAGTCAAAACCGGAAAAACACGTTGACCACCGGAGTACCCCTTTAATGTCATTCTGACTACTTTAAGGCATTCCATTTATAAAATGGGGTGATTTATGGGGATAACATCCAGGCCCCTCAAAACCACTTTAGAGCTGAACTGGTCCCTGAAAATTTTGAAATTTTCTTGAAAATCTGGAAAATTGCTGCTAAACTTATAAACCTTCTAACATTCTAAAAAAAGTAAAATAATGTTTATCAAATGATGGGAACATATTGTAGATGTGAATTAATCATTAATTTGGTGCGTTATGTCTAATGTACGAGCAGAAAATGTAACAACTTGAAAAATGCTAATTTTTTCGAGGAATTTTGGATTTTACAAAAAAACGCTAAATATATCAAAATTTACCACTAATGTAAAGTACAATATGTCATGAAAAAACAAACTCAGAATCGTTTTCATAAGTAAAAGCTTCCAAAGTTATAACCAAATAAGTGGACACGTCAAATCTTGAAGAAGTAAAGGGGTTAAAAAGATATGTAATAAAAAGAACATGGTCTATATTAAATCACAAGGATGTTGTAACAGAAACGCACACTCTGAATTTCTCTTTGCAATTTCAAACATAGCATAAAATAAACAGCATAAAATATGGCATAAAATAAAATTCTCACCTGTGAAAAACGAAGGCAATCTTTAACATGACCTGTTGGGGGTATTGTGAGGACCACGCTTGAGAAACACTGGTTTAGGTTCTCCATTTTGCTGCTGGGTTGTGCTATATAGTTTTTTTTGTATATTTTCTCTTTAAACCCCTAAACCTCTTCAGGACGCAGGGCATATGAAAGCCACGTGTGTTTACAAAGCCCCCATAGTGCCAAAACACTGGGGGGGGGGGGGGGGCCACATGTGACCCCATTTTGGAAACTACACCCCTCACGTAATGTAATAAGGGGTACAGTTAGCATGCACGCACCACAGGTGTCTGGCAGATTTTTGGTCCGTGAAAATGAAAAATTGAATTTTTTATTTGCACAGCGCACTGTTCCAAAGATCTGTCAAACGCCAGTGGGGTGTAAATACTCACTGCACCCCTTATTAAATTATGTGAGGGGTGTAGTTTCCAAAATGGGGGTCACATGTGGCCACTGTTCTGGCACCACAGGGGGCTTTGTAAACGCACATGGCCCCTGACTTCCAAACAAATTCTCTCTCCAAAAGCTCAATTACGCTCCTTCTCTTCTGAGCCCTGTAGTTCGCCAGCAAGAGCACTTGATGTCCATACATGGGGTATTTCCATATTCAGAAGAAATGGGGTTACAAATTTTGGGGGGCATTTTCTCCTATTACCCCTTGTAAAAATAAATTTTGCATATTAGTGAAAAAAATCTTTTTTTTCATTTACACATCCGACTTTAACGAAAAGTCAAACACCTGTGGGGTGTTACAGGGGTACTCCGGTGAAAAACTTATTTTTTTTAAATCAACTGGTGCCAAAAAGTTAAACAGATTTGTAAATTACTTCTATTAAAAAATCTTAATCCTTCCTGTACTTATTAGCTGCTGAATACTACAGCGGAAATTCTTTTCTTTTTGAAACTGACATCACGAGCACAGCACTCTCTGCTGACTTCTGTCCATTTTAGGAACTGTCCAGAACAGCATATGTTTGCTATGGGGATTTCCTTTTACTCTGGACAGTTCCTAAAATGGACAGAGATGTCAGCAGAGAGCACTGTGCTCATGATGTCAGCAGACCGATCTATGTTTCAAACGGAAAAGAATTTCCACTGTAGTATTCAGCAGCTAATAAGTACAGGAAGGATTAAGATATTTTAATAGAAGTAATTTACAAATCTGTTTAACTTTTTGGCACCAGTTGATTTAAAAAAAAAAAAAAAAAAAAAAAAAGTTTTTCACCGAAGTACCCGTTTAACCCCTTAACCCCTTAAGGACTCAGCCCATTTTGGCCTTAAGGACTCAGACAATTAAATTTTTACTTTTTTATTTTTTCCTCCTCGCCTTCTAAAAATCATAACTCTTATATTTTCATCCACTGACTAGTATGAGGGCTTGTTTTTTGCGCGACCAGTTGTCCTTTGTAATGACATAACTCATTATATCATAAAATGTATGGCGCAACCAAAAAACACTATTTTTGTGGGGAAATTAAAAAGAAAAACGCAATTTTGCTAATTTTGGAAGGTTTCGTTTTCACGCCGTACAATTTACGGTACAAATTATGTGTGTTCCTTATTCTGAGGGTCAATACGATTAAAATGATGCCCATTATTACATACTTTTCTATTATTGTTGTGCTTAAAAAAAATCACAAACTTTTTAACCAAATTAGTACGTTTATAATCCCTTTATTTTGATGACCTATAACTTTTTTATTTTTCCGTATAAGCGGCGGTGTGAGGGCTCATTTTTTGCGCCATGTTCTGTACTGTTTTTTGATACCACATTTGCATATAAAAAACTTTTAATATATTTTTGTATAATTTTTTTTTAATAAAATGTATTAAAAAAGTAGCAATTTTGGACTTTATTTATTTATTTATTTTTACGTTCACGCCGTTCACCGTACGGGATCATTAACATTTTTTTAATAGTTCGGACATTTTTTACGCTTTTTGGGGGTAAAATAGGAAAAAAAAGGACGTTTTACTTTTTTATTGGGGGAGGGGATTTTTCACATTTTTTTTACTTTTACTTTTTTTTTTACACACTTGAATAGTCCCCATAGGGGACTATTCATAGCAATACCATGATTGCTAATACTGGTCTGTTCTATGTATAGGACATAGAACAGATCAGTGTTATCGGCTATCTTCTGCTCTGGTCTGCTCGATCTCAGACCAGAGCAGAAGGCGCCGGGAGCCGAAAGCAGGAAGGTGAGGGGACCTCCGTGCGGCGTTCTGAATGATCGGATCCCCGCAGCAGCGCTGCGGGCGATCCGATCGTTCATTTAAATTGCGCACTGCCGCAGATGCCGGGATCTGTGCCAGGCACCTGAGGGGTTAATGGCGGACTCCCGCGAGATCGCGGGCGTCGGCCATTGCCGGCGGGTCCCTGGCTGCGATCAGCAGCCGGGATCAGTCGCGCATGACACGTGCATCGCTCCGATGCCCGCGGTTATGCACAGGACGTAAATGTACGTCCTGGTGCGTTAAGTACCACCGCACCAGGACGTACATTTACGTCCTGCGTCCTTAAGGGGTTCTCCGGTGCTTACACATCTTATCCCCTATCCAAAGGATAGGGGATAAGATGCCTGATCATGGGAGTCCTGCCGCTGGGGACGCCCGTGATCATGCACGTGGCACCCAGTTTGTAATCAGCCCCGGAGCGTGTTCGCTCCGGGTCTGATTACGGGCGACCACCGGGCCGGCGGTGTGTGACGTCACGCCTCCGCCCCGTGTGACGTCACGCTCCGCCCCTCAATGCAAGCCTACAAGAGGGGGCGTGATAAGCCCAGTCCCGGTATGAAAAACAGGGTCACGCCGTGACCCCGCATCACACCGGAAAAAATGAGTCCTCATACCGGTGATGAGGAAAAAATGAAAAATGCAAAAACGGAAAAATGCTGAGTCATTAAGGGGTTAAGGAACTAGGGCGTATGGAAATGCCCTGGCTTTCTGGTATTTAAGGACCCAGGCCGTATCCATACGCCCGTGGAAATTTCAGTCCCCGCCGGGCGGGGAACGGACTGGGGTAACTGCTGATATCAATGCATGTCGGCGATCGGCGCAAATCGCAAGTGAATTCACACTTGCGATTTGCGCCGATTCCAGGTCATACAGGTCTATGGTGACCCGGAATATAATGGGGATCGCGGTTGTCTAAGACACCACGATCCCCCTGAAGGGATAGGAGTGAGGTGGCAGGGTTGCCAGCCCTCCTATCCCTGCTATTGGTGCTCTAGACGCGACCACCAATAGCTGATCGGGGGCGGGGGGTTAACTTTCGTTTTCCCCGTCCTACCCACCCATAATAGGCGGGGCAGAATGGGGAAATGAAGCGGACCGAACGCCGAAGATCACTTACCCGTCCGGAGGCTGCGGGCGACGGTGATCGGCGTCAGAAGAGAACGGCTCCCGGGATACTACGGAAGTCGGTAAGTTGATCTGGAGGGCTACAGTCTGATACCACTATAAAGTGGTCTCTACACTTTAGCCCTCCAGGTGTTGCAAAACTACAACTCCCAGCATGCCCAAACAGCTGTTTCGGCATGCTGGAATATGTAGTTTTGCAACAGTTGGAGGGCTACAGTTTGAGACCACTATACAATGGTCTCTAAACTATATCCCTCCAGATCTTGCAAAACTACAACTCCTAGCATGCCCACATAGCTGTATGCTGTCTGAGCATGCTGGGATTTGTAGTTTTGCAAAATCTGGAGGTCCACAGTTTGTAGATCACTGTGCACTGGTCTAGAAACTGTAGCCCTCCGGATGTTGCAAAACTGCAAATCCCAGCATGCGCAGAGAGCAAACAGCTGTCTCGGCATGCTGGGAGTTGTAGTTGCGTACCTCCAGCTGTTCCATAACTACATCTCCCAGCATGCCCTTCGGTGATCAGTACATGCTGGGAGTTGTAGTTTTGCAACAGCTGGAGGCACACTGGTTGGAAAATACTGAGTTAGGTAACAGAACCTAACTGAAGGTTTTCCAACCAGTGTGCCTCCAGCTGTTGCAAAAGTATAACTCCCAGCATGCACGGTCTGCCAGTGCATTCTGGGAGTTGTAGTTTTGAAACAGCTGGAGGTTTGGCGTCCCCCCCCCCCCCCCATGTGAATGTACAGAGTACATTCACACAGGCAGGTTTGCAGTAAATTTACTGCTTCAAGTTTGGGCTGCAGCAAATTTTTCGCCGCAGCGCAAACTCCTTGCGGGAAACTCACCGTAGCACACCAGTGCGAATGTACCCTAAAAACACTACACTACCACATGATAAAGAGTAAAACTCTACATATACACCCCCTTACACTGTACCCCCCCCCCCCCCAATAAAAATTAAAAACGTATTGTATGGCAGGGTTTACAAAACGGAACCTCCAGCTGTTGCAAAACAACAACTCCCAGCATTTCTGGACAGCCACTGACTGCCCAGGCATGATGGGAATTTAGCAACAGCTGGAGGCACCCTGTTTTGCAATCACTGGCGTAGAATACCCCTATGTCCATCCCTATGCAATCCCTAATTTAGTCCTCAAATGCGCATGGCACTCTCTCAATTCGGAGCCCTGTCGTATTTCAAGGAAACAGTTAAGTGCCACATATAGGCACTTAACTGTTGCACTAAAAATTTTGGGGGGCTTTTTCTCCTTTTACCCCTTATGAAAAGGAAAAGTTGGGGGCTACACCTGCCTGTTAGTGTAAATTTTTTTATTTTTTTTATTTTTTTACACTAACATGCTGGTGTTGCCCCATACTTTTTATTTTCACAAGAGGTAAAAGGTGTTCTGGCACCATAGGGGCTTTCTAAATGTGACATGCCCCCCAAAAAGCATTTCAGTAAAATTCACTCTCCAAAATCCCATTGTCGCTCCTTCCCTTCTGAGCCCTCTACTGCGCCCGCCGAACACTTGACATACACATATGAGGTATTTCCTTATTTGAGAGAAATTGGGTTACAAATTTTAGGGGGCATTGTCTCCTATAACCACTTGTAAAAATTCAAAAACTGGGTCTACAAGAACATGCGAGTGTAAAAAATGAAGATTTTGAATTTTCTCTTTCACTTTGCTGCTATTCCTGTGAAACACCTAAAGGGTTAACACACTTACTGAATGTCATTTTGGATACTTTAAGGGGTGCAGTTTTTATAATTGGGTAATTTGTGGGGTATTTCTAATATCACGGCACTTCAAATCCACTTCAAAACTGACCTGGTCCCTGAAAAATTCCGATTTTGAAAATTTTGTGAAAAATTGGAAAACTGCTGCTGAACTTTGAAGCCCTTTGATGTCTTCCAAAAGTTAAAACATGTCAACTTTATGATGCAAACATAAAGTAGACATATTGTATATGTGAATCAATATATAATTTATTTGGAATATCCATTTTCCTTATAAGCAGAGAGCTTCAAAGTAAAAAAAAAAAATGCAAAATTTTTAATTTTTTCATCAAATTTTGGAATTTTTCACCAAGAAAGGAAACAAGTATCGACAAAATTTTACCACTAACATAAAGTAGAATATGTCACGAAAAAAAAAATCTCGGAATCAGAATGAAAGGTAAAAGCATCCCAGAGTTATTAATGCTTGAAGTGACAGTGGTCAGATGTTCAAAAAATGGCTGGGTCCTTAAGGTATATTTGGGTTGGGTCCTTAAGGCTCACTGTACCCCTTGTTACATTCCTTGAGGGGTGTAGTTTGCAAAATAATATGCCATGTGTTTTATTTTTGTTGTTCTGGCACCATAGGGGCTTCCTAAATGCAACATGCCCCCAAAAACCATTTCAGAAAAACTCACTCTCCAAAATCCCATTGTCGCTCCTTCCGTTCTGAGCCCTCTAGTGCACTCACAGAACACTTAACATCCACATATTAGGTATTTCCTTACCCTGGAGAAAATGGGTTACAAATTTTAGGGGGATTTCTCTCCTTATACCCCTTGTAAAAATTCAAAAACTGGGTCTACAAGAACATGCAAATGTGTAAAAAATTAAGATTTAGAATTTTTTCCTTCACTTTGCTGCTATTTCTGCCAAACACGTAAAGGGTTAACACACTTACTGAATGTCATTTTGAATACTTTGAGGGGTGCATTTTTTATAATAGAGTAATTTATGGTGTATTTCTAATATGAAGACCCCTCAAAAACTGATCAAATGATAATCCATTCCCACCAATGTTCAATTCATGGGCCCGCCTTCTCCCTGCTGCCCGGGCATGTTAGATGACAGTGTGCTCAGCCTATCACCGGCTGAGGGGGGACATCGCTGTGGCCGGTGATAAGCTGAGCGCAGTATGACTGATCGTCCCCAGGGAGCAGGAAGAAGACCGGCACTGGAGGACTAGGACACCGATATTGGCGCAGCGGGGGAACGTCGGTAGGCGAGTTAAAGTTTGTTCTGTTTCTTTGCATCCCGGGCACAGGGGATTCTAAAAAATGTCCACTACAGATGTCCTTTAAAAAGGTAAAAAAAAAAAAAAAAAAAAAAAAAGAGTTTAAAAAGTCAATTCAATACCAAATTGGTACCGATACAAATAGATTACAGTGCAAAAAAATGAGCTTTCATACAGCCCAGTATATAGAAAAATAAAATGTTATAGGGGGGGGGGGGTCAGATTTTTTTTTTGTAATTAGTAAAACATGACGGAATTTGGTATTGGTGTAATCAGGCCAAAGTAAAGTATCAAAATAACAGGTGAGTTAACCAGAAGGTAAATGGCGTAAAAAAGAAAAACCCTAGATTTACTTTTTTTTCCATTTTCATCTTACAAAAAATTTGTTGTTTTGTTTCAGAGCATAAATTATTGAAAACGGAAAGGTGTCATCACAAAGTACAATTGGTCCCACAAAAAACAAGCCATCATATGGGTCTGTACATGGAAAAATAAAAGTTATGGCTATTATAGGGTGAGGAGAAAAAACTAAAGTGCAAAAACTAAATAAACTAATGAAGACCTTATTTAGGTAGTATTTTGATTTAAATTATTTTGTGTACCAAGACAAGTGCATTTTTATGAGGGACAAGTAGATTGTGTTTCGTTTTGGGCACTTGGACAAGTAGTTTTTTTTTTTAGTTTTTTATTTCCACATTTCTATTGATGGGATGAAGGTCAGTCATCCGGCATGAACAGCTTTTTACAGCACCTAACAACAGAGAAAATGACAATCTCACAGATCTGTCGTCATCTGTCATACTTCTTGTAGCAGAAAATGGTCTAAATTGGCCTCTCCCACTACGCAATATATCTAGTGTATGGTCACCTTTATTCCCTTCTACCACAGAGAATACATGCAAAAAAAAAAGATTCCTCAAAACCTGACTAAACTGCATCAAAAAATGTGTACAAATTTTAATCCGTATATGGTTTGAAAAATTATGTCCGGTTGCATCCGTTTTTAAGAAAAAATGTATAAGTTTTTAACTTTTCACTCCATTATGAATAAAGTTTCACTTGTTTGATTGAAATTTCAAGAAAAAACTGTGCAAAGTCAAAAACCATATGGTGAAAACCGGATGGAACCGTACGCACATACAGTTCTGTACCGTTCCCATTGCCTCCCATGTTAAAAAAAATAAAATGTATACATTTCAATACAGTTTTTCACCAGGACCAAACACCGTGGTAGGCTACAGTTTTGGGTACGGGCAAAAAAAAAAAATGATAAAAATGATATGGTTTTCAATTTGAAAACGTATAAAGGAACTGTATTGCAACAATGTGGTGTGAACCCAGCCTCCCCGTGGCTGAAAAGAATAGATGCCAGTGTTTGGCTGCCAGCTATCTAAGGTCTATGGTCATCTAAATAAAGCCTCAACCAATGCTGTTAGCCTAACATGGTTTTATGTATTTTATCGTGCATTCAGTATCAATCTATAACAAAAATGAAAACCCTGTCAGAGTGAAAAGAGATCTTAACTAATTCCAGAGAATTCCATTAACCAGAAGCAAAATATATAGAGTACCCCTGACTGTCCCTGAATTAATGCTTCCTTTTTTTACAGCTCAAAAGCAAGGAGTATAAAAGGTCTGTGTTAGAGGCTCATTGATAACATTAGGAGAGGAGGCATTCTCCATCCCAGTGTCGCTCTCCACAAGGATTAGAGCACTGATGCCTTCAAAGAGAGACGGCCCTGCTGTTTTATTCACCCTGCATGTACATTTGTTCAAATGCTTAACACGAATGTAGAAAGTGATGCGAATCTGAAAGAGGGAATTGATAATTGAATGGTCCCAGAAAGTCTTGCCGTTCTGTGCTGTTAACAGCTATGCAAACCAGGTCTCTGTGACATTGACAATTATTTCCATTCCCGCTCTTCCAATTTCTCTCTGCAGCATTCGTTCCCCTCAAAGCCATGTATTTTATGGAGTGTTAAAATGTTATTTTCAAGTTTATTTTGCAGGCTTGCCACACAATAGTCCGCAAAAGCATCCGGGATACAGTAAACAATTGACTAGGACAAGCACATACATTTTTTCTACTAAATAATAGTGTTTGGTCTTCATGAAAATAAGGCCATGTGGTACAAAATGGAGTGACAAGCATTTTACTGATAGAGAGAACAATATTTTAAAGGTGGAAAGTGTGATAGCAAAATCAAAAGGCAAAATGAACTGTCAAGACATCTGAGGAGTAGAAGCGTCGCTTTGATTGAAAGATGGCGAATGGAGCGCATAGAACATTAAGTACTGCACAAAGCATAATACTAAGTCTGTTAACCCCTTTGCGACACATGACGGATCTATTCAGTGATGGTGCTGCTAAGGGCGCACGGAGCAGGCTCCTGACTCGAGCCCACTCAATACCTTTATCAAAACCTGTCCAGAGGAAAAGCTGCTAAGTTGCCCATAGCAACCAATCAGATCGCTTCTTTTATTTTTAAAAAGGCCTCTGAAAAAATAAAGAAGCAATCTGATTGGTTGCTATGGGTAGGGATCGACCAATATCAGTTTTTTAGGGCCGATACCGATAATTGGTGGAGGTTAGGGCCGATAGCCGATAACTTATACCGATATTCCGGTATAAGTTATCGGCTATTTATCCCCCCGCAACACCGCTGCAGATCATTGATTTAAAGCGGGCGCTTTAAATCAATGCACTGCAGTGGCATTGGCGGTGCCATAGGCCGCCGCCGCCACCCGCTTCTCTCGGTGGTTCGGGCCATCCATCCTTCCTGTAGTGTCCGGCGGCATTCCGGGTGGAGGGTGAACCGGTCCGGGCTGTCCTTCTCCGGGGGTCCTCTTCTCCACTCCGGGCAGGCTCTGGCCTAGTAACACAGCATAGACGCCGCTGTGCAGTGACGCCCGTGCGCAGCGACACACCCGACGTTACGGCGTCTATGCAGCGCACTAGGCCGGAGCCTGCCCGGAGTGGAGTAGAGGACCCCCGGAGAAGGACAGCCCGGACCGGTTCACCCTCCACCCGGCATGCCGCCGGACACTACAGGAAGGATGGATGGCCCAGACCACCCCCATTATGGGCAAGTTTAATTTTTTTTATTGACTGGGAGGGTGGGGGAGTGGCCCGACCGGTATAGCGGTATGGGCAAAAATCCATACCATGGGAGAAAAAAAAAATGGTATCCGGTTCATACCGGTATACCGCCCAGCACTACGGTGGGGGGTGCGACGCGGTGGGTCGGGGGGGGCGGTCGTGGGTCGGGGGGGCGGTCGCGGCGCGGTGGTGTGGGGGGCAGGGCATTCTCGGCTTATCGGCAAAGTAAATGCTGCCGATACCGATAATGCCCAAAATCGTGATTATCGGCCATACCGATAATCGGTCGATCCCTAGCTATGGGCAACTCAGCAACTTTACATTTGGGGGAGATGTATCAAAACCTGTTCAAAGTGTTTTATTGATTCAATGGTCCAGCCATGTTGTATATATGTTACATAAAGGAGGGTGAACCAGTCAGATAATCTTTGAAAGTCTTAAAGGGGTATTCCAGGATATTTTTTTTATTTGATAATGCTACAGGGGCTGTAAAGTTAGTGTAGTTCATAATATAGTGTCTTTACCCATGTGTGACGGTGGGCTTCTGTTAATTTCGCCACAATATTTATTTTCAACAGCATACAAAATGACTCAGGTCTCGAGACATGACCTCACTAGTCAGGTGTGCAAAGGGAGCCTGTTCTGCTTCAATGGGTGGATCGACCTCTGGGTGGGAGAGAGATCATTTTGCAACAGCTGTAGGAACCCAGGTTAGAAGCTCATTTGTGCTGCAATGGGTGGGGTGGCTGATGTGTGGGATGGAGGAATGTAACTTCACACTTACAAGCATGGAACTATGAGATGTGTAGTTTAAGAGACCGAACGCCAACAGGAAATACCCAATTCACAAAATAAATAGCCTGGTATGTACTAAAATCACCGTTTGGTGGATAACCCCTTTAAGTAAATAGAGCATAGGAGGGGGGACTGCCGAATATAGCCCTTTTGAGGTCTCCAAATTCTAGAAGTCTCAAAAGGTGGTAAAATGAGAGGATGTTATAGGCCTGTGATGTGTCTTTTAGGTTTGTTTAAAACTGTAGATGTCGGGTATAGGCCTAAGGCAAAGACTTGGAGATGGGAGTGAGAGATTGTAGAAGATGGTAGGAGATGGAGGGAGGTGCAGCACAGTGGAGAGCTTTTAGGGTGACTGTGAAGATTTTGTACTCAATTCTGGACTCAATGGGTTACCAGTTTAGTGACTGACACAGGGGGAGGCATTACTGTAACGGTTGTCGAAGATGATAAGTCTGGATGCATTCAGGATGGACTGATAAAGGGAAGAGTTTAGAGAAGGGAAGGCTTATTGTTAAAGAGTTACAATAGTCAAGGCAAAAACCAATCTAAAAAACAATTAAAGTTTTAGCTGTTTCCACATTGAGAAACTAGCAAATTTTGGAGATGTTTCTAAGGTGCAGGTGACATGAACGTGAAAGGGACGGAAGACAGATCAGAGTCTAGCATTATTCCAAGAAAGCAAACTTGCTGCCCAAGAGTTATGGTAGTACCACAAACTGAGATGGAAATGTCAGGTTTACATAGATTAGTCGATAAAAAAAAGAAGTTCCGTTTCAGATATAGGAGGTCATGATGTTTGAGACAGCAGAAAGACAGTCAATGGTATTTTAATTTTCATTGCCAATATAGAAGGGGAAAAAAAAGCAAGACTCAAAAAGTGTCATTCAAGGCACAAAAAATGCACCATATACAAAATACATATGGGGAGATTTCTCGTAACCTGTGTAGAGAAAGTGTGGTGCAGTTACCCATTGCAACCGATTACATGACATATTTCATTATTCACACACCTACTATATATTGTATATGCACTTTCGCTTTTTCCACCTCATGTTCTAAAAATCATAACGCTTTCAATTTTGCACCTACAGACCCAAATAAGGACTAGTTTTTGCACCACCAATTTTACTTTGTAATGACATCAATAATCTAACCACAAAATCTACAGGAAACAAAAAATATATATATATATATATTTGTGGGGCAAAATCAAAAAAAGAATGCCATTTTGTAAATTTGGGGGCTTCCGATTCTACGCAGAGCACTTTTCAGTAAAAATGACACCTTACCTTTATTCTGTATTAGGCTTGTTTCACACTACAAAATTACTCAGTTTTAAAGATCCGTACGAAGTTCCGTCTGAAAATCAGCTGAAAGTTACAAAATCCTTTACGGCCATTAGAAAATCCCATTATAGTCTATGGGTTTTTTCTAATAGCCGTTTTAACCTGTTCTAGCCCGTTATTAATAACTGCCGTTATTTTGTGACGGAACATAGTAACGTGAGAATATATATTTTTTTTTTTACATTTTAAACGCTGCAATCAACTTTGGTCGTGGCGCCTAAGATGTTAATGCCGGACATCACCGCTATCGTTGATATCCAGCATTAGCCACAGGTCCCGGTGGCTGATAGCTGCCGCGACCACCTCGCTAAGATGTGGGCTCTGCTCCTGAGCTCCTGTTATAGAAAGGGAGTGGGACAAGGGAATACAGCTACGTCCTTTGTCCTTAACCCCTTAAGGACCAGGCCAATTTTCACTGTAGGACCAGAGAGTTTTTTGCACATCTGACCACTGTCACTTTAAGCATAAATAACTCTGCGATGCTTTTACCTATCATTCTGATTCCGAGACGTTTTCTCGCGACATATTCTACTTTATGTTAGTGGTAAAAATTTTGTCGATAGTTGCATCATTCTTGGTGAAAAATTCCAAAATTTGATGAAATTTTTTTAAAGATTTTGCATTTTTCTAACTTTGAAACTCTCTGCTTATAAGGAAAATGGACATTCCAAATAAATTATATATTGATTCAAATATACAATGGGGGATATTTATCAAAGGATTTAGACTGGTTTTTCCTGTCTAAATTTGTCGCACAGAAAGTCACAGTCTAAATATGTGCGACTTTTTTGCGACTTTTGCACTAGAGGATTTTTAGAACATGATGCATGCTAGTCTATTTTAGACGGAAATGCATTGGAAAATGCATTGGTGCTGAATTTATCAAAAGTGACTTTTCAGCGACAAGTCGCATCGGCTGAAAGTACGCCGAAATGTCAGACCATGCTGCAGCAGGTTTAAATATAGACTAAAGCATAGATCACAAAGTCTGTGCGCAGAATTTATCAAGAGCCGTGCGACTTTTGATAAATTAGGCGCACAATAGACCAGCCAAACACTCTGTAGTTTGGTCTATATTGATGAAGCACATAGACAGCTTTGATATATATCCCCCAATATGTCTACTTTACATCATAAAGTTGAGATGTTTTTACTTTCGGAAGACATCAGAGGGCTTCAAAGTTCAGCAGCAATTTTCCAATTTTTCACAAAATTTTCAAAATCTGAATTTTTCAGGGACCATTTCAGGTTTGAAGTGGATTTGAAGGGCCATCATATTAGAAATACCCCATAATGGACCCAATTATAAAAACTGCACCCCTCAAGGTATTCAAAATGACATTCAGTAAGTGTGTTAACCCTTTAGGTGTTTCACAGGAATAGCAGCAAAGTGAAGGAGAAAATTAAAAAATCTTCATTTTTTACACTCGCATGTTCTTGTAGACCAGGTTTTCAAATTTTTACAAGCGGTAAAAGGAGAAAAATCCTCTTAAAATTTGTAACCCAATTTCTCTCGAGTAAGGAAATACCTCATATGTGTATGTCAAGTGTTCGGCGGGCGCAGTAGAGGGCTCAGAAGGGAAGGAGCGACAGTGGGATTTTGGAGAGTGAGTATTTCTGAAATGGTTTTTGGGGGGGCATGTCACATTTAGGAAGCCCCTATGTTGCCAGAACAGCAAAAAAAAAAAAAACACATGGCATACCATTTTGGAAACTACACCCCACAAGGCACATAACAAGGGGTCCAGTGAGCCTTAACACCCCACAGGTGTTTGATGACATTTCGTTAAAGTCGGATGTGTAAATGGAAGAATTTTTTTTTTTCACTTAGGTGCAGTTTTTTTCCCAAATGTACCATTTACAAATTTTGGGGGGCTTTTTTCCTATTTTCCCTTGTGAAAATGAAAAATTTAGGGTTACACCAGCATTTTATTTTTTTTCTCATTTTCCCATCCAGCTTTAACGAAAATTTGTCAAACACCAGTGGGGTGTTAAGGCTCACTATACCCCTTGTTACATTCTGTGAGGGATGTAGTTTCCAAAATGGGGTCACATGTGGGTATTTATTTTTTTGCATTTCTGTCAGAACCGCTGTAAAATCAGCCACCCCTGTGCAAATCACCAATTTAGGCCTCAAGTGTACATAGTGCACTCTCACTCCTGAGCCTTGTTGTGCATCAGCAGAGCATTTTACGCCCATATATGGGGTATTTCCGTACTCAGGAGAAATTGAGTTACAAATTTTGGGGGGCTTTTTTTCATTTTACCTCTTGTGAAAATAAAAAAGTATGGGGCAACAACAGCATGTTAGTGTAAAACTTGTAATTTTTTTACACTAAGAGGCTGGTGTAGACTCCAACTTTACCTTTTCATAAGGGGTAAAAGGAGAAAAAGCCCCCCAAAATTTGTAGTGTAATTTCTCCTGAGTACGGAGATACCCCATATGTGGCCCTAAACTGTTTCCTTGAAATACGACAGGGCTCGGAAGTGAGAGAGCGCCATGCACATTTGAGGACTAAATTAGGGATTGCATAGGGGTGGACATAGGGGTATTCTACGCCAGTGATTCCCAAACAGGGTGCCTCCAGCTGTTGCTAAACTCCCAGCATGCCTGGACAGTCCGTGGCTGTCCAGAAATGCTGGGAGTTGTTGTTTTGCAACAGCTGGAGGCTCCATTTTGGAAACACTGCCGTACAATACGTTTTTCATTTTTATTGGGGGGCGGGGACAGTGTAATGGGGTGTATATGTAGTGTTTTCCCTTCATTATGTGTTAGTGTAGTGTAGTGTTTTTAGGGTACATTCACACTGGCGGGTTACGGTGAGTCTCCCGCTAGGAGTTTGAGCTACGGCAAAAGATTTACCGCCTCTCAAACTTGAAGCAATAAACTCACTGTAAACCTGCAGGTGTGAATGTACCCTGTACATTCACATGGGGGGCAAACCTCCAGCTTTTGCAAAACTACAACTCCCAGCATGTACTGATCGCCGAAGGGCATGCTGGGAGATGTAGTTATGCAACAGCTGGAGGTAACGCAACTACAACTCCCAGCATGCCAAGACAACTGTTTGCTGTTTGGGCATGCTGGGATTTGCAGTTTTGCAACATCTGGAGAGCTACGGTTTAGAGACCACTGCATAGTGGATGTGGCCCTCCAGATGTTGCAAAACTACAAATCCCAGCATGCCCAGACAGCAAACTGCTGTGTGGGCATGCTAGGAGTTGTAGTTTTGCAACATCTGGAGGGCTACAGTTTAGAGACCACAGTATAGTGGTCTCAGACTGTAGCCCTCCAGATGCTGCTAGGCAACTTACCGGCTTCTGTACGATCCAGCCGCATGCAGCCTCCGGATGGTAAGTGGATCTTCTGCAGTCAGTCCCCTTCGATTTCCCCATCCTGTCCCGCCTATTGTGGGTGAGCAGAACGGGGAAACCGAAAGTTAACCCCCCCCCCCCCCGCCCCCATCTGCTATTGGTCGTTGCTCCTTGACGACCAATAGCAGGGATAGGAGGGGTGGCACCCCTGCCACCTCACTCCTGTCCCTTCAGGGGGATCGTGGGTGTCTTAGACAACCCGATCCCCCCCTTATATTCCGGGTCACCGGGCCACCATAGACCCACATGACCCAGAATCGCCGACATGGGGGGGTCTGATGACCCCCCTGGGCATTTGCGCGGGGTGCCTGCTGATTCCCACAGGCGTAAGTGGTTAAAGGGGCATTACATGAAAAATACATTTTTTTTTTTCACATCAACTGGCTCCAAAAAGTTAAACAGATTTGTAAATTGCTTCTATTAAAAAAAATCTTAATCCTACCAGTACTTATCGGCTGCTGAAGTTGAGTTGTTATTTTCTGTCTGACCACAGTGCTCTCTGCTGACACATCTGTCTGTCTCGGGAACTGTCCTGAGCAGGAGAGGTTTGCTATGGGGATTTGCTGCTACTCTGGACAGTTCCTGAGACAGAGGTGTCAGCAGAGAGCACTGAGGTGAGACAGAATAGAACAACTCAACTTCAGCAGCTGATAAGTACTGGTAGGAATAAGATTTTTTTTAATAGAAGCAATTTACAAATCTGTTTAACTTTTTGGAGCCAGTTGATATGAAAAAAAAAAATGTATTTTTCATGTAATGCCCCTTTAACCACTTACGCCTGTGGGAATCAGCAGGCACTCCGGTAGGATTAAGATTTTTTTTATAGAAGTAATTTACAAATCTGTTTAACTTTCTGGAGCCGA
The DNA here is from genome assembly GCF_029499605.1 of Hyla sarda. Taxonomy (NCBI): domain Eukaryota; kingdom Metazoa; phylum Chordata; class Amphibia; order Anura; family Hylidae; genus Hyla; species Hyla sarda. Next base: position 133,383,481 of record NC_079190.1, on the reverse strand, counting down.
TATGAAAAAAAAATGTTTTCATGGAATATGCCTTTTACTGGATAAGAAAATAATAATGGGCACCATGGGGGACATTTATCATTGGCTTTACACCACTTTAATGTTCTAAATGTCATGCAAATTTTGCACAATTAAATTTTTTGCACAATTTTTTTTGCACAATTTTCAGTAATACATAGTATTCAAGTTCAACCTATATCCCTATTGAGTCTCTGCTGAGTTGATCCAGAGGGAGGCAAAAAACCATCATACTAGAGGTAAAAATTCCTTCCCGACTCCAAATATTGCATCGGAATAAATCCCTGAATCAACGTTCTGTCCCTATAAATCTAGTATACATAACCATCAATGTTATTACTCTCCAAAATGCATCCAGGCCCTTTTTAAACTGTCTTACAAAGTTCACCATGACGACCTCATCCGGAAAAGAGTTCTACAGTCTGACTGTTCTCACAGTAAAGAACCCCCATCTGTGCTGGTGTAGAAACTAGGGATCGACCGATTATCGGTATGGCCGATATTATCGGCCGATAATCACGATTTTGGGCATTATCGGTATCAGCAATTACCTTGTCGATAAGCCGATAATGCCCCGCCCCTCGCACCGCCCCCACCGCACCGCGACCATACCCCCCCCCGACCCGCCGCAACGTGACCGCCCGCCCGACCCGCCGCACCCCCCACCGCCCCGGCCCCATTGCCTCCCCCATCCCCGGTTTTATAATTACCTGTTCCCAGAGCCCACGCTACTTCTTGCTCCTGCTGAGTCCTGCGTTACGCTGTGCACAATGACGAGTGACGTGACGTGCGCGACGTGACGTCACCGTCAGTGCGCACAGTGACAGTTCAGGAGGACGCCACCGGAGCCAGATGTGGAGTGGACCCCGGGAACAGGTAATTATAAAACCGGGGATGGGGGAGGCAATGGGGCCGGTGCGGTGCGGCGGGGGGCGGTCGCGGGTGCGGTGGCGGTCGCAGTGACGCGGGGGGAGCGGTGGCGGTGATAGGTCTCAGGACCCCCGGACAGGCAGGGGGAGAGGGTGGCGGCGGCGGCCTATGGGACCGCAAAAGCCACTGCAGTGCATTAATTTAAAGCGCCCGCTTTAAATCAATGATCTGCAGCGGTGTCGCGGGGGGATAAATAGCCGATAACTTATACCGGAATATCGGTATAAGTTATCGGCTATCGGCCCTAACCTGCACCGATTATCGGTATCGGCCCTAAAAAAACGATATTGGTCGATCCCTAGTAGAAACCTTTCCTTTAAACGTAGAGGATGCCCCCTTGTAGTAGATACAGTTCTGTGTATAAATAAATATGCCCTCTGATATTTTTATACATAGATATTAGGTCGCCTTCTTTTTTCTAAACTAAAATAACCCTAATTCTGATAATCTTTCTGGGTACTGTAGTCCTCCCATTCTCCGTCTTTGAACCCTCTTCAGCTCCACTATATCTTTCTTGTACACTCGTGGCCAGTACTGTACACAGTATTCTATGTGTTTTCTGACTAGTGATTTGTACAGCGGTAGAAATATTTCCTTGTCGTCGGCATCTATGCCCTTATTGATGCACGCCATGATTTTTATCTGTTTTTTACATATTTTACATTTTTCTCTATAGCTTTTTAATGCCTCTTCACTTGCTTTAGTATCTTAAATGCTTTAGTTTTGTCATTTATTGCCCCTTAACGTTCTTATTCATCCATATTGGTTTTCTTTTTTCTTCCCATAAGGTATATACATCTTACAGTGAGAAATTAGAATATTTTTAAAAGTCTCCCATTTAGTGTCAGTATTCCTGTTTTTGAGGACATTATCCCATTTTATATTATTAAGGGCTTCTCTGAGTTGATTAAACTTTGCTTTCCTACAGTTCAATGTTTTTGTAGCACCCCGAGAGATTCCCTTATTGAAGAACAAGTTATAATGTATTATATTATGATCACAATTTCCTAGGTGTCCTTCTACTTGTACATTAGTTACTCTGTCAGGTCTGTCGGTTAATATTAAGTCTAGTAGAGAGCCCCCTCTGGTCAGGTCCTGCACCATTTGGGACAGATAATTGTCTTTAGTTATAGTCAGAAACCTGTTTCCTTTATGAGATTCACAGGACTCAGTCTCCCAGTTTATATCAGGATAGATAAAGTCCCCCATTATTATCACATCATTTAGATTTGCTGCCTTGTTTATTTGCCTCAGTAATTGATCTTCTGCCTATTCCATTATGTTTGGAGGCTTATAGCAAACCCCTATCAGAATTTTTTTTTTATTCTTATCTCCATATATTTCTATCCATAATGACTCCACATTATAGTTTTTCCTCCCGTATATCCTCCCGCAGTGCGGCCTTCAGACTGGACTTTACATAAAGACAAACTCTTCCCCCTTTCTGTTTTGTCCGATCCTTCCTGAATAGACTATAAACCTGTATGTTGATCACCCAGTCACAGCTATGGTCCAACCAAAGCTGTTATACCCACTATGTCATAATCCTCCTCAGACATTATCAACTCCAGTTTGTCAGTTTTATTGGTCAGACTTCTGGCATTAGTCAACATGCAATTCAATGGTGTATGTTTTTTTTCTTCCTTTGTAGCCTATGCCTATTAACTATTCTAACCCCTTCCTCCACTCCCTCCCCAGGTACATTAATAAGTTCCCCCTCTATGTTGTAGATTTCTTCCCCCCCAGTCCCTAGGTTAAACACTCCTCCACCCTTCTAGCCATCTTCTCCCCAAGCACAGCTGCACCCTCCCCATTGAAGTGCAGCCCGTCCCTACGGTAGAGTCGGTATCTGACAGTGAAGTCGGCCCAGTTCTCCATGAACCCAAACCCCTCCTTCCTACACCAGCTTCTGAGCCACTTGTTTACATCCCTAACCTCCCGCTGCCTCTCTGGTGTGGCTCGTGGTACAGGTAATATTACAGAAAATACTACCTTGGAGGTCCTTGTCCTTGGTGCCAATATGTACCATGACTGCTGGGTCCTCTCCAGCCCCACCCAGCAACCTGTCAATCCCATCCGTGATGTGCCAAACTCGAGCACCAGGAAGACAACACACTGTTCTTTCAAAGCTGTCTACTGTTTCGTGCACCATATACCACTTTTTGCAGTGAAGCTGTATTTATTATTTACGCAAATTAAATTTAGATGTGTTTTTATTTTTATGAATTTTTTTGCACAAACTTACATCACCTAACAGGACACGTACAAATATGTCAGATGCCAGAGCAAAAAGCTTAAACCTCCTTCTGCAGCTCACCGGTTTCTACAATTGTGCAGAAATCCAGTCTGCACCATTTTGGTAAAATTTTGACAAACTGTAAAAAAAATACACCAAGCAAACAAGGGTAAAATCTATACTACCTCACATCAATGTCCCCCATGACACCAAATTTCCTTCTGCTAAGCGCTTAGAAATGGCCCAGACAGAGACAGCAGTGTTTAGTGAAGGTGTCACCTGTGCCTGGATGGTGGAAAAGGAAACTGTAGGAGCAGAAGTATCTTCTCTACTGACAATGTCTGGATCCTGTTTTACGCACGTGCCCTAACATCAACTTCTAAAAGATTGGTCAACACATTTGCATGAGACATAAATGCATGCCAAGTTTCGGCACAATCTGACATTTCTATCTGAATGAATTATTACTTTTATTTATTTATTTTTTGTTCCTAAATGTATTTTTGCCAAACTAAGAGGTGCTAATTTATAGCTCATACCTTTGCCTGCTGATGTGGTGATACCGTTCTTCCTTATAAATGTCCCTTTTCTCACCAGTCTATGGGGAAGTCTTATCAATGTAGGTGTGAAGTCATTTTCTACAGTTTGAAGTTGTGGAGGGTATTTTGTGTTCTTGCACCTAATTTATCAAAAAAGGTGGAATGATAAATTTGGAACAAGTCCACTAAAGTTACTCAACTTACTTTCTCTAAACTGGCAAAATTATGGTGTACACTTATGCCAAAATGTCATGTATTGTGCCTATATGTAAAAAGGTACAACTTTTAAAATATGTTACCACTGCATATCACAGTTGGAAATTTGTTCTAATACAACACAACAGTGTTTCCCAACCAGGGTGCCTCCAGCTGTTGCAAAACTACAAGCTGTCCAGGCATGCTGGGAGTTGTAGCTTTGAAACAGCTGGAGGCACCCTGGTTGGGAAACACTGAGCTACACTATGTGAAAAAGAGCAAACTGTTTGCTCAATCAAATCATTGCGAAAAACTGCTCTACCACTAATGATAAATTCCCCCCACACATCTCCCCTGTAACAAGCACCTATAATAGGCTGGCTGCTGTTCACTGGAGCCGTTTACCTTTACATAGTACCGAGCCCTAAGAAACTGATTCATCTCGTAAGTATTAATGCTCCAATCAGAGCCTTTGGAACCATTTGTGTAGACTATAGGTAACAGTCAGCGCAACAGTCAATGTGACCGAATGCTCTAAAATATGGAAGTTCTCTTGGTCTACTTAGACCACTGATCTCCAAACTGTGGCCCTCCAGATGTTGCAAAACTACAAATCCCAGCATGCTTTGCAAATCCTAGCATGCCCAGACAGCAAACGGCTGTCTGGGCAAGCTGGGAGTTGTAGTTTTGCAACATCTGGGGGGCCACAGTTTGGACATCACTTACTTAGATCATTATAGTCATAGCAACTAATTAAAAAAGTATTCTTTAGTCAAGCTCTTCTGCCTTAAAGGGATGTTGAAAAATGACTACTTCTTATATGGTTAACATAACTAAGAACATTATACCCCCTATCCAGCAGCCCTGCTCTGGTCCTTACCACTGCCTCTGGATGACAGCCTCCGCTAATGGCGTTTCTGGTGCACACTGCAGCCTCACTGATCTTGTACTAACTACCGGTGAGCCCATGAATAAATATAGGCGCCCCGGTAAGGCATGGGCAGAGGGCATCATCCAAAGACGGTAAAGGTTGTGCTGGGACCAGAACAGAAGAGCATAATGTAGTAGTCTCTGAACTGGAGACCTCCAGTTGTTGAAAAACTACAACTGGCTGTTTGGGCATGCTGGCAGTTGTACTTTTGCAACAGCAGGAGGTATACAGTTTGTAGACCACTTTTATAGTGTGTCCAGTTATATTAGTTTACATTACAAAACCCCTTAAGGTATACTCCCCCAAGGGGACAAAAGCCCACTAACTAAAGAACCCATAATAATTGTCAATATTGGGTAACTAGATATGGAAACCATTAACACCACCAGTTTTTACTAACACTATAATGCTATTTCTGCAAGGGATTGTAACTCTTCTCACCATCAACCAAGTCTGCCTATTGTATAGCCTCTAGTATTGGCTATTGCTGTAGACAGTGTGTAGTACTGGTCACTATTATTAGCTCATTGTGACTTCTGAGGTTAACAATGCATAGAGAAGCCTCCCCGACATTTTACCGGTGGACTGGCTTTGTCAGGGGTCACAAGTCAGCTCTGTGACGTGGAAAAGACGTGCCCTGCTCTGCTCTTGTAAGGAGCTGTAGCGCCTTCACTCCTTAATCACATGCTCGTCTGCTCCAATCACGAACTCTAGACTTAACTTCCGATCATCTTCCAACCACCTATTTTCTCTCGTCTCTCAGACTGTTATTTTACCATAATGCTGCTTCTAATGCACAGGTCTGCTGACTTAACCATTCTTAGATTTATTTTCTGTTCTGTACAAACTCCCAGACTTAGCCTCTGCTAGTAGTTAGGACCAAGACTCGGGCTGTATAGTTCATCTAAAGCTTAGTCTCCTCCCTTATATTGTAGTAAACACAGTAGCTCAATGGTTTGCAGCACCGGGGTCCTGGGTTCAAATGAGTTTGTGCGTTCTCGTGGTGTTTGCATGGGTTTCCACCCACATTCCTAAAACATACTTATCGGTGACTTTAGATTGTGAGCCCCAATAGGGACAGGGAACCAATCTGGGTGTGATTTATAGAGAAATATTATTATTAAGTATATCTCTGAATCTACTTACATGTTTTTAAATATAAATATATATATAAGCTACAGTCACAAGCCCTAGCAGAAATAACAGTTCGCAGCTAAAGGGGTATTCCAGGATTTTTCCTACAGCATTTGATCCCATGATGCCAAGTTATAACACTGTATCTGCTTATATTACCTCTGTGGACCGCTTTTTCAAGTCTTTAAGCACAGGATCCATGCTACATGCAGGCAGAGACAATGGGGGAGATTCAGCAAAACCTGTGCAGAAGAAAAGGTACTGAGTTGCCCATAACAACCAATCAGATTGCTTCTTTTATTTTTCAGAGGCCTTTTCAAAAATGAAAGAAGGGACCTGATTGGTTGCTATGGGCAACTTGTCGACTTTTCCTCTGTACAAGTTTTGATGAATCACTCCAAATTTATCATGTCACATGGTCTCCAATGGGTGTGCCTATGCTGACATGGGCGGATTGCATTACTTTAGTAAATCTATTCCACCTCATTATCCACTGTATCATAGCCATGTCCCCTAAAGACCATGTGACTTTGATATAATGTCTCTCGCTGCATGGAATGCTGGGAAAGGTCAGAGGCAACAGTAAGATAAAAAAAAAATTGCACTTACGGGTGTGGGCCCCGTGCACGAAAATGGGACAAAGAGGAGCACAGAGGCATATTATTAAGTATTATAACTTGGCATCATGGGCTCAAAGGCTGACGAAAAGCAGCCCTGGAGAGGGTACTGACAGATACAGTGTCCTGCACACATTTAATGCGCAGGATTTGAAGCTGTGATCAGGCACGTAGTTAACATTAAAATCTACAACAAAAAATCTGCAGCTTCAAATCACTGGGTGCGGGCTGCGGGGGTCGTGACGTCATGGCCACACCCCTTGTGATGTCACGTCACACCTCCTCAATGCAAGTCTATGGGAGGGGGAGTGACGGCTGCCGCCACGCCTCCTCCCATAGACTTGCATTGAGGGGGCGTGACGTGACATGACAAGGGGTGTGGCCGTGACGTCACGACCCCCGCAGCCCACACCCAGCGATTGGAACAAAATGTTCCAGATGCTGGGCCAGTGGAGTACCCCTTTAAGGGCTGCTTTTTTTTCCCCCCACTATCACCACCCTTAAAGTCCGTTATTGTAATGGAGCCTAACAGGAGTCATAACAGGCAAAGAGGATCCCATTCACTTGAGTGGGATTCCTCTAATGTCCGTTATAACTACCGTTATTGCAGCCGATGATAGCGGGAGAAAAAGACAAGACAAGTTTTTCTCCCGCTGTCTTCCTAATGGACGTCACACTACCGCGCACAAAGGGTAGCGTGAAAGGAGCCTAAGGAGTCCGGGCAGCAGGGAGAAGGCGGGGCCCAGGCTCCTTACATGATACTGTGCTCAGCCCATCACCGTCCAAGGAGGGACATCGCTGCGGCCAGAAATCCACTGACCGGAGTGTGACGATCTGTGCACACGTAAGAAGGAAGAAGACCAACAGCGGTGCAACCAGGTAATGAAGAAAGGCGAGTTAAAGGGGTATTCCGGCCAAAAACATCTTATCCCCTATCCAGAAGATAGGGGATAAAATGTCTGCTCACAGCCATCATGCCCCCTCCCATAGACATGAATGGAGGAGCGTGGTGCAACAAAGAGGTTTCCGAAACTGGAGCAGTAGCCCGGCATAGAATGTGGGTGTTGTGCAGAGATCCCGGCGGGTCCCCCGCAATCAGACATCTTATTCCCTATCCTTTGGCTAGGGGATAAGATGTCTTTGGCCAGAATACCCCTTTAGGGTACGTTAACACGTACGCAGATTTATTGCACAGGATTTTCTGCTGCAGATTTTAATGTAAATTTAATAACAGAGCACAGCTTCTAATCTGCAGTTATAATTCCTGCGCAGCAAATCTGCGCAGGATTCTGTAAATGTGAACGTACCCTTAAAGGGGTACTCCACTGCCAGAGCATTCGGAAGATTTAGTTCCGAACGCTGGGTGTGGGCTGCGGGGTCGGGACGTCATGGCCACGCCCCCTCAATGCAAGTCTATGGGAGGGGGCGTACGCCCCCTCCCATTGACTTGCACTGAGGGGTCGTGGCTGTGACATCACGACCCCGCAGCCTACATTCAGTGTTCGAAACTAAATCTTCTTAACTCTGGGGCAGTGAAGTGCCCTTTTAAGGTTTGTTTGTTTTTTTGCAGCCCTGGCACAATAGGATGAAGAAAGGCAGCAGCAGCAGTAGTAGTAGTAGTAGTAGTAGTAGTCCAAGGGGCAGGCTTGTCAGGACCCAGCACTGCCACAGTCAGCATATGTTCCTTCCATGTAGACTGTCTATACTGAGTGTGATCCCAAGCTGTATCCTTGCTTATACTCAGGTGTGTCCTCCCTCACACAGGCAACAGTAATAGTCTCCTACAAGGGGTGGAGGTTCCACAGCTGCCGCACTGTGTGAACACAGCACTATAGTGAGCGCCATATACACCGGCACAGCATGGCAGCATGTATCCCCGGTGTAAGGCCACCTCAGCTTACCAGCCTTCCTCCTGGCCCAGGGATGTACTCGTCACGTCTGCCATCTTCCGCACGACTCCCCTCGGTCGGGCACACCTCCGCACACACACGACGACCCTCGCGAGCTCTCTCACTTACTCCTACCATTAATTCACACAAGTCCGGAGACGGTGACACCTCATCTGGCCGCGCGCGGCGCTCGTCTATGACGACAACTACAACAAAGGTTGACAGGCACCCGCCGTCCAACAGCCTCCGTGTGACCCCGCAGGGTTAGCCAACCAGCGCCGAGCCCGTGACGTCACAGACAGCGACAAAGGTTGTGAGGAACTAACGGCGCCATGATTGTTAAGGGAAGCTTGCTGTGATGTGCCAGTAAAGCTCATTTCTGTGCCTGAGATATTAACTTGCATTTCTGCATAGACCAGTGTTTCCCAAACAGGTTGCCTCCAGCTGTTGCAAAACTACAACCCCGAGCATGCCCAAACAGCCAAAAGCTGTCTGGACATGCTGGGAGTTGTAGTTTTGTAACAGCTGGTGGCACCCTGGTTGGGAAACACTGGCACTTACTATGATTGTATCCTCCACATAAGATTATTATCAGAGGTTTGTAGGCTATAAAGGCTGGAAACAGATCAGATATAGTAACATATGGACAGATGTATTGGCACAGCTGCAAAATACAATGGTGTTCCCCAATTTGTGGCTCCTAAAGGAAACCCACATTAAATCCAGTACACTGGGTTATAGTGTGGATGAGCAGGAGTCCAATGAGGGGTCACTGACTAAAATATATCCAGAAATGTTCCACTGAAGATCCGCTGCTATATTTCCTGAATTGCGCACTTCAGGCGGTTCCAAACGGCCCAATTTGCATATTCATTGTCTGTGACTCCACGCCCATATCTCTAGAGCAGTGGTCTCCAACCTGCGGAAATACAGATGTTGCAAAACTACAACTCCCAGCATGCCCGGACAGCCAAAGCCTGTCCGGGCATGCTGGGAGTTGTAGTTTTGCAATATCTGGAGCTCTGCAGGTTGGAGACCACTGCTCTAGACCTAAGGTAAGCATTTTAGTCAGTGACCCCCTCACCCACATTATAACCCAGTGTATTGGGTTTAGTGGGGGTGAACAGACTGACCGTTTTCCTTTACGCTGTTGAGAAACTACAACTCCCAGCATGCCCTGGCATAGCTCCTAGATGGCATTTATTTCATTTAGAGCCGCACAAGGTAGCCACAGACCTGCAAGACTTATTAAATGGACATTATTGTTTGAAAAAACTTTTACTATGTTGTAGAGATGTTTCCAAAGTTTTCCTCAGTCTGGGTCTTAGTGTTCTGACCCCAACCGATCTCTAAGATGAGCCGGGAGATAAGCACACTTAGGGTAGGTTCACACCACGTTTTTGCAATACAGTTCCTTTATCAGGTTTTTGATAAAAAACGGATTCCTCAAAACCTGACTAAACTGTATCCAAATGTGTGTACAAAGTTTTATCTGTATACGGTTTGAAAAATAATGTCCAGTTGCATCCGTTTTTTAAGAAAAAAACGTATACGTTTTTCATTTTTTACTCCATTATGAATAAAGTTTTACTTGTTTGATTGAAATTCTAAGAAAAAAAACTGCAAAGTCAAAAACTGTATGGTGAAAACTAGGGATCGACCGTTTATCGGTATTTTGGGCATTATCGGTGTCGGCAATTACCTTGCCGATAAGCCGATAATGCCCCCACCCAACGCACCGCCCCCGACCCACCGCACCGCGACCGACCCCCCCCCCCCCCCCCCCGATCCACCGCACCGCGTCGCACCCCCCACCGTAGTGCTGGGCGGTATACCGGTATGAACTGGATACCGTTTTTTTTTTCTCCCACGGTATGGATTTTTGCCCATACCGCTAAACCGGTCGGGGACCTCCCCCACCCTCCGAGTCAATAAAAAAAATTAAACTTAGCCATAATGGGGGTGGTCCGGGCCATCCATCCTTCATGTAGTGTCCGGCGGCATTCCGGGTGGAGGGTGAACCGGTCCGGGCTGTCCTTCTTCTCCGGGGGTTCTCTTCTCCACTCTGGGCAGGCTCCGGCCTAGTACGCTGCATAGACGCCACTACGCCATGACGTCAGGTGCGTCACTGCGCACGTGCGCCACTGCGCAGCGGCGTCTATGCTGCGTTATTAGGCCGGAAGCCTGCCCGGAGTGGAGAAGAGGACCCCCGGAGAAGAAGTACAGCCCGGACCGGTTCACCCTCCACCCGAGAATGCCGCCGGACAATACAGGAAGGATGGATGGCCCAGACCACCCTGACAGGTAGGGGGAGAGAAGCAGGTGGCGGCGGCGGCCTATGGCACCGCAATAGCCACTGCAGTGCATTGATTTAAAGCGCCCGCTTTAAATCAATGATCTGCAGCGGTGTCGCGGAATATCGGTATAAGTTATTGGCTATCGGCCCTAACCTCCACCGATTATCGGTATCGGCCCTAAAAAAACGATATCGGTTGATCCCTAGTGAAAACCAGATGGAACTGTACGCACATACGGTTCTGTATGGTTCCCATTGACTCCCATGTTTAAAAAAAAACAAACTTATACAGTTTAATACAGTTTTTCACCTGGACCAAAAACCGTGGTAAGCAATGGTTTTCTGTCCAGAAAAAAAAAGTAAAGAAACCATATGGTTTGAAAAATGGAGACAGCCATATACATTATGGTGCATACGTTTTTTTATATGAAATCGTATGCCGAAACTGTATAGTAAAATCGTGGTGTGAACCCACCCTTAGCATGTTTTCTCCAGACTCTGTGTCACATGCATTGAATTTTGTCGCACAATTAATTTTTTTTCCGTTTCACCGTGTATTTTTTTGTAAAATGACTAATATCACTGCAAAGTAGAATTAGTGGCACAAAAAATAAGCCATCATATGCAAAATTGAAAGCGTTATGATTTTTAGAAGGTGATGAGGAAAAAATGAAAATGCAAAAACAGAAAAACGCAGAGCCCTTAAGGGGTTAAGGTCTTCAAAAAGTACAAACATCTCTACTTTATGATGCCAACATAAAGAAGACATATTGCATATGAGAATCAATATATCATTTATTTAGCATGTCCATTTTTTTTTACAAGCAGAGAGTTTCAAAGTTAGAAAAATATTAAATTTTCATTAAATTTTGGAATTTTTCACAAAGAAATGATGCAAGTATCAACGGAAATTCCCCACTATCTTAAAGTAAAATATGTCAAGAAACATCAGTCTCCGAATCAGAATGATAGGTACCGTAAAAGCAACTCAGAGTTATTAATGCATAAAGTGACACAGCTCAGATTGGTAAAAAATGGGCTGGTCCTTAAAGAGGTACTCCAGTGAAAAACATTTTTTGATCAACTGGTGCCAGAAAGTTAAACAGATTTGTAAATTACTTCTATTAAAAAATCCTTACCCTTCCAGTACTTTTTAGCAGCTGTTTGCTACAGAGGAAATTCTTTTCTTTTTGAATTTCTTTTTTGTCTTGGCCACAGTGCTGTCTGCTGACACCTCTGTCCGTGTCATGAACTGTCCAGAGCAGCATAGGTTTGCAATACGGGCATCAGGTGTCAGCAATTTCCTCTGTAGCATACAGCTGCTAAAAAGTACTGGAAGGGTAAAGATTTTTTAATAGAAGTCATTTACAAATCTGTTTAACTTTCTGGCACCAGTTGATTTAAAAAAAATGTTTTTCCACTGGAGTACCCCTGTGGCAGTACCCCTGAAATCTAACATCTTATCCCCTATCCTTTGGATGTTATTAACGGGGCACCCCTTTAAGGTCAAAATGAGCTTGATCCTTAACCCCTTAAGGACCATGGACGTACGCATACGTCTAAGTTTCCTAGTAGTTAAGGACCAAGGACGTACACGTACGTCCGTGGCAATTTTGGTCCCTGCCGTGCGCCGGGCTGGTACCAGACCAGGATGACTGCTGATATCAATCAGCAAGCACCCCGTGCAAATGCCCAGGGGGGTCATCAGACCATCCCGCCCCCCCCCCCCCCCCCCCATGTCGGCGATTGCAGCAAATCGCCGGTGAATTCACACCAGCAATTTGCTCGATTACGGGTCTATGTTGACCCGGTGACTCGGAATATAAGGGGGACCGCGGTTGTCCAAGACACCCACGATCCCACTGAAGGGTTAGGAGTGAGGTGGCAGGGGTGCCACCCCTCCTATCCCTGCTATTGGTCGTCTATAAGCGACGACCAATAGCAGATCGGGGGCGGGGGGGATTCAATTTCGGTTTCCCCGTTCTGCCAACCCACAATAGGCGGGGCAGGACAGGGAGACCGGCGCCGGAGTCCACTTACCGCGCCGGAGGCAACGATCAGCGGCGGGGATCGCTGGCAGCAGAGGATGGCAATGCGGCTCCCTGGATCCTACGGAAGCCGGTGAGTTGCCAAGCAACGTCTGGAGGGCTACAGTTTGAGACCACTATACAGTGGTCTCTAAACTGTAGCCCTCCAGATGTTGCAAAACTACAACTCCCAGCATGCACAGAAAATTGTTTGGGGATGCTGGGATTTATAGTTTTGCAACAGCTGGAGGGTCACAGTTTGGAGATCACTGTGCAGTGATCTCTAAACTGTGGCCCTCTAGATCTTGCAAAACTACAACTCCTAGCATGCCTACACAGCAGTTTGCTGTCTGTGCATGCTGGGATTTGTAGTTTTGCAACATCTTGAGGGCCACAGTTTGGAGATCACTGTGCAGTGGTCTCTAAACTGTAGCCCTCCAGATGTTGCAAAACTGCAAATACCAGCATGCCCAAACAGCTGTCTTGGCATGCTGGGAGTTGTAGTTGCGTACCTCCCGCTGTTGCATAACTACATCTCCCAGCATGCCCTTCGGCGACCAGTACTTGCTGGGAGTTGTAGTTTTGCATGCCTCCAGCTGTTGCAAAAGTACAACTCCCAGCATGCACGGTCTGTCAGTACATGCTGGAAGTTGTAGTTTTGAAACAGCTGGAGGTTTGCCCACCCCACAGGGTACATTCACACGGGCGAGTTTACAGTAAGTTTCCTGCATTTGAAATTTTTCGCCACAGCGCAAACTCCTAGCAGGAAACTCACAGTAAACGGCCGCCAGTACAAATGTACCCTAAAAACACTACACTACACTACACTAACACATAATAAGGGGTAAAACACTACATATACACCCCTTACACTGTCCCCCCCAAATAAAAATGAGAGTATAGTACTGCAGTGTTTCCAATACGGAGCCTCCAAACTTTTGCAAAACAACAACTCCCAGCATTTCCGGATAGCCACTGACTGTCCAGGCATGCTGGGAGTTTAGCAACAGCTGCAGGCACCATGTTTGGGAATCACTGGTTTAGAATACCCCTATGTCCACCCCTATGCAATCCCTAATTTAGCCCTCAAATGCCCATGACGCTCTCTCACTTCGGAGCCCTGTCATATTTCAAGGAAACAGTTTAGGGCCACATATGGGGTATTTTCGTACTCGGGAGAAATTGCACTACAAATTTTGGGGGGCTTTTTCTCCTTTTACCCCTTATGAAAAGGTAAAGTTGGGGTCTACACCAGCCTATTAGTGTAAAACAATAAAAAAAAATGTACACTACCATGCTGGTTTTGCCCTATACTTTTTATTTTCACAAGCGGTAAAAGGAAAAAAGTCCCCCAAAATTTGTAACGCAATTTCTCCTGAGTACGAAAATGCCCCATATGTGGGCGTAAAATGCTCTGCGGACGCACAACAAGGCTCAGGAGTTAGAGCGCACTATGTACTTTTGAGGCCTAAATTGGTAATTTGCACAGGGGTGGCTGATTTTACAGCGGTTCTGACATAAATGCAAAAAAATAAATACGCACATGTGACCCCATTTTTGAAACTACACCCCTCACAGAACGTAACAAGGGGTATAGTGAGCCTTAACACCCCACAGGTGTTTGACGAATTTTCGTTAAAGTCTGATGGGAAAATGAAACAAAATGTTTTCACTAAAAGGCTGGTGTTACCCTAAAGTTTTCATTTTCACAAAGGAATATAGGAAGAAAGCCCCCAAAATTTGTAATCCCATTTCTTCTGAGTAAGAACATGCCCCATATGTGGATGTAAAGTGCTCTGCGGGGGCACTACAATTCTCAGAAGAGAAGGAGCACCATTGGGCTTTTGAAGAGAAAATGTGTCCGGAATTGAAGGCTACATGTGTTTACAAAGCCCCCATAGTGCCAGAACAATGGACCCCCCCCCACATGTGACCCCATTTTGGAAACTACACCCCTCACGGAATGCAATAAGGGGTACAGTGAGCATTTTGCTGCTATTCCTGTGAAACACCTAAAGGGTTAAAAGGCTGACCGAATATCATTTTGAATACTTTGGGGGGTGCAGTTTTTATATTGGGGTCATTTGTGGGGTATTTCTAAGATGAAGACCCTTCAAATCCACTTCAAACCTGAACCGGTCCCTGAAAAATAGTGAGTTTGGAAATTTTGTGAAAAATTTGAAAATTGCTGCTGAACTTTGAAGCCCTCTGGTGTCTTCCAAAAGTAAAAACTTGTCAATTTTATGATGCAAACATAAAGTAGACATATTGTATATGTGAAAAAAAAAATAAAAATAGTTTGAATATCCATTTTCCTTACAAGCAGAGAGCTTCAAAGTTAGAAAAATGCTAAATTTTCAAATGTTTCATAAAATTTTCAAGTTTTTCACCAAGAAATCATGCAAGTTACAAATTTTTTTTACCACTATGTTAAAGTAGAATATGTCACGAAAAAACAATCTCGGAATCAGAATGATAACTAAAAGCATTCCAGAGTTATTAATGTTTAAAGTGACAGTGGTCAGATGTTCAAAAAATGGCCGGGTCCTAAGGTGTAAAATGGCTGGGTCCTTAAGAGGTTAAAGTGACATTTGTCAGATGTTCAAAAAACGCTCTGGTCCTACAATGAAAATTGGCCTGGTCCTTAAGGGGTTAAAGGGGTATTCCAGGATTTTTTTTTTATTTGACTATGCTACAGGGGCTGTAAAGTTAGTGTAGTTCATAATATAATGTCTATGTGTGTCTATACCTGTGTGTGATGGTGGTCTCCCAATTCTTCTGTGATTTTCGCCCAACATTAATTTTTAACAGCATACATGTCATGTCTTGCACCGCGGCCGGTCATGTTGGCTGCGTGTTCACTCACTGCCCGTCTCCCTCTACTAGTTCAGGGACGGGCAGCGCCACAGCCAGCATATCCGGCTGCGGTCGCATTCACCGTCACGGCAGATAATTACCTCTCCACGCTCCTGTCTCTTCTGCTTCCCCTGACTGCTGGTGTGTGTGTACCCAGTTCCTAGGGCGCACGCGCGCCGACTCACTGAAGTTTCAAGGGCCAGCACACCATTAATTGGTCCTTGCTGTGCGTTGACCCTATAAGTGTCTGCACTTCCCCTTGACCCCTGCCGGATCTTTGTGCTCTATAGCCATTGAGAAAGCATTCCATATTGTGTTCTGTCTACTATGTACCAGTATCTTTGCTACGTTTCCTGACTACTGAAACTTGCCGTCAGCCCTGACCTACCTGCCAGTCCCCGACTCTGAGTTGCCTTACGAATCTCTGTACCTCGTCTCATCTCAGCCGCCACTGTGGCCAAGTCGGGCCAGGGGTAGCGACTTGGGAGTTCGCCTGGCGCAGCAAGTCCATCCCGCTTTGCGTCGGGCTCTGGTGAAAACCAGCGGCTGCTTAGACTCTGCTCCCTGGTGCGACCATCGTCCACAGTGGTACAGTGGAGCCACTACTCCAGGTATTACAATACAAAATTACTCAGGTCTCGGGTTTTCCTAGGTTGCAGTGCGTTGAGACGTGACATCACTAGTCAAGCGATGACAGGGAATCTGTCTGCTTCAATGAGTGGAGCGACCGCTGGGCAGGAGGGAGATCATTTTGCAACAACTGTAGGCACCCTGGTTAGAAAACACTGGTCTGTTGAATGGAATGCAACTCATTCATGTTTCAGTGGGTGGGTTGGCTGATATGTGGGAGGGAGGAAAGTGACCTCACACTTTCAAACTATGGAACTATGGGATGTGTAGTTTGAGAATGAAATTCAACAGGAAATACCCAGACATTTCCCAAAAAGTTAGCCTCAGCGTAATGGTAATTTTCCAACATAGCCATTTAGCCCCAAGACAAGCATGGATCCTTCCTAAGCATGTCCATTACTGTCTGGCAGGTAATTACTAAAATCACCTTATGGTGGATACCCCCTTTTAAGGGTTAAAGTTTAGACCCACTATTTGCTTACTTTATGCCACAAAAAAGTGTGCTAATATGTTTACAAACTCTTTCACATTTTATGTTATGATAAGTAAACGTACCAAGCTACATCAGTGGATTGCCGATCGGTGGCAGGAGGCAGGGGACCCTACTTTTCATCTTAGCTCATAGAACCCCCGTGATCATGTCACGGGGGTTCGGTAAGCTCCACTGAGCTACCAGCAACTCTTACTTTCACTTTAGACACCATGATCGGCATTGATCATGGCATCTAAAGGGTTAAATGATCGTCAGCAGAAGGATCATGGCTGCCAGTCATTAGCACTGAGTGTCAGCTCCTGTGCTCACTTCAAACCTGCTTAAAGGGGTACTCCCACCCTAGACATCTTATCCCCTATCCAAAGGATAGGGGATAAGATGTCTGATCATGGGGGTCCCGCCGCTGGGGACCCCCGCATTATTGCATGTCGCACCCACCTGTGTTCTCACCGGAACCACTGGAGGGTCTGAGTCGCGACTTCGGGAACGGAAGTCCGTGACGTCAGGACTCCGCCGTGGGTGCCGCATGCAATAATGCGGGGGTCCCCAGTGGCGAGACCCCCGCGATCAGACATCTTATCCCCTATCCTTATATCCTTATTGCTGGATAGGGGGATAAGATGTCTAGGGTGGGAGTACCCATTTAAGGATTCAGGGTGTACAGGACACCAGGACACAAGGGAGTACCTGTACACCTGATGTCCTGAATGGGTTAAAGGCCCATTATACTCAGGCTGTCTTTGCTTCTTGAGCAGAAAAATCAGCAGCTTCTCTGGACCAGATTAGCAAAGCAGCCACCTGATCTAGTGCTCATACTTTCTTTAAGCATTATAGGCTTGATTTTTCTGATTTCCCCGGGACAGTATCAACTTACTTCTTTTTAATGAAAACCTTGTTTAAATGGGCACTGTCAGGTACAAAATCTTTTTATATGTTGTACATCTTGGTAAAACATTAACCTTTCTCATATACTTCATATGAAAATGTTAATATCTTTTTATGGATATCATGGCTTTGTCCAAGCTGAAGCACAGGCATGGACAAAGTCCAGTAAGTAAGGGTGGACTAGCACTCATCTGTGCTACCTACTGTCTGATAGTACTCCTCTGTGCTCTCTCCTGTCTGATAGTTCTCCTCTGTTCTCTCTTCTGTCTTATAGGACTCCAATGTGCTCTCTACTGTCTGATAGTACTCCTCTGTGCTCTCTCCTGTCTGATAGTAGTCCTCTGTGCTCTCTCCTGTCTGATAGTACTCCTATGTGCTCTCTCCTGTCTGATAGTACTCCTCTGTACTCTCTCCTATCTGATAGTTCTCCTCTGTGCTCTCCTGTCCAATAGTTCTCCTTTGTGCTCTCTCCTGTCTGATCGTATCTTCTGTGCTCTCTCCTGTCTGATAGTATCCTCTATGCTCTCTCCTGTCTGATAGGACTCATCTGTGCCCTCTCCTGTCTGATAGCACTCCTCTGTGCTCTCTGATAGTACTTCTCTGTACTCTCTCCTGTCTGATAGGACTCCTCTGTGCTCTCTCCTGTCTGGTAGTTCTCCTTTGTGCTCTCTCCTGTCTGATAGTATCCTCTGTGCTCTCTCCTGTCTGATAGGACTCCTCTGTGCTTTCTTCTGTCTGATATGACTCCTCTGTGCTTTCTCCTGTCTGATAGGACTCCTCTGTGCTCTCTTCTGTCTGATATGACTTCTCTGTGCTCTCTCCTGTCTGATAGTACTCCTCTGTGCTCTCTCCTGTCTGTTAGTTCTCCTCTATGCTGTCTCCTGTCTGATAGTACTCCTCTTTGCTCTATCCTGTCTGATAGGACTCCTCTGTGCTTTCTCCTGTCTGATAGTACTCCTCTGACGGTGTGCGCGACAATGTGATGACGTCGAAGGAGAGCGCAGGGGATCCCGGCACGGAGAAGACACCGAGGAGGCAGGTAAGGTCCCTCCCGGTCTCCTGTAAGCTGTTCGGGACGCCGCGATTTCACCGCAGCTGTCCCGAACAGCCTGACTGACCGGGTTAGTGTTATTTTCGCTTCAGATGCGGCGGTCAGCTTTGATCGTCGCGTCTGAAGGGTTAATACAGGGCATCACCGCAATCAGTGATGTCCTGTATTAGCAGCGGGTCCCGGCAGGTATTTGCCGTATAAGACGCACCAACTCCCACCCCCCCCCCCCCCCAGTTTTGGGGAAGAAAAAGTGTGTCTTATACGGCGAAAAATATGGGCTCTTATATGCAAATGGTTTGGCAAAGATGATAAAATTAATTATTTATTTAAACATTCACTGGAGAATATTATAAAGACAACTGTATCCAAATATTATGAGGGGAATACAGATAAATTTGTTGGTGCCCTCAAACTGAGAATCTGAAAAGATCAAGTCTACTCTTTTAAGGAGTTGGTGCGCTTGATCAAATGTCAGCTTGATGTCTCTAAGATGTTAACACTTGTCCAAATAACTGGCAGCATCACTTTAGTTTCCTAAAATCTAATGCAGCAGCATCCTCTTGTGAGCAGTGAAAGACATGATTTGTAGATAAACGTGGCAGGTTTTGTGCCATGAAAAAGTAAAAATTGAGTACAGTATAATTCCCAGCAGACCTTAGAATTTGGTTATGCGGATAATAATTATAATGTAAGCGGTTGGATGAAATATGGCTGCACGACCATGGTTAGTTCTTCTGTTTCGGTTTTAGAATAAAACATACTGTACTCAGATGAATAATTTCCACTTAGGATTCCTGACTAGCATTTAACAGCAGCTCATTTGGGAGCCCAGCACTTTCTTCTCCGTCAAACTAAAATTATACAAAGTACTCGTCACTTCCTTGTTTTATTCCTATAGACCTCTTCCTAATTAGCTGATCATTAGCAGCTGGCTGCGTGATGATCCGTTGTTGCCAATGTGTGCATAATACTTATATCACAACTGTTAAACCTTTATATATGTCCCTAAATCATGGGTTATGGGATCTATTAGCAATCATAAGGAGAAGATGGAGAATAAATATAATAGAAACATATAATTTGGGTGCTGAGCCACATTCTATTTTGTCCAAACTGTAGTTATGCTATGTGCCCAAATTTATTTTAAATGATGATTTTAAATTTACATTGATTATAGGTGGTCCTACACACCACATTCATTATAGGGGTTGTCTGGTAAAAGACAATTTATCCCTTATCCACAGGGGAGCCAGCTGTCAAACCCCCTGCAATCAGACACTTATCCCCCCTATCCTGTTGTCTTTCGTAGGACGACCCCTTTAACTGTAAGTGGTAGCTTTGTCCTTTATCTGTCCTTTTTACTCAGTTCATTGGTAATTTTTGGAACTCCTTGACAACTTGCCGCAATTCTGATGAATCTACTTACCGCAAATTGTCAAAGATTTGCAGCAACTACTAATAATAGAATAGAAAAAGATAAAGTACAAGGTTGCCACATACAGTTTACATGTAGTAACTGCAGCAAGTAGGATCATCCTAAAGCCACTCTTCTCATGTTCTCATAGATTATATCCTGGCCTCTTATAGATATCGCGAGAAATTGATCAAAACCTGTACAGAGGAAAAATTGACCAGTTGCCCATAGCAATCATTCAGATTGCTTCTTTCATTTAAAAAAAAGGTCTGGGAAAAAGAAATAAAGCAATCTGATTGGTTGCTGTGGGCAACTGGTCAACTTATCCTCAGCACTGATTTTTATAAATCTACCCGTAAACTTTGATACTGTATTGCAGATTCCACGCAAGTGAAATTGTCAGCAAAGTCAATGACCCTTTTAATTGTGAGTAGTGAGCTTAACCCCTAAATGACTAAAAATAAGTATAAACTGTGCCATAACTTGTATGCATTTTACTTTTAAGGGAACCATTCACTTATGTAAGGGCAGCATGACATAGAGACAAACATGCTGTTTCCAGCGGTCGGCCCCTGATGCTGCCGTGCTTCTCATGGGAAACTTTAGTCTTTCTCATGGGAAAACCACTAGCATAACCTTGCCCCGCATTCCTGATCTTTCTGCTGTGAGAGTAGGAATTGCCCAAACAACATGAAATCCACAGCAATTTCCACGGGCTATATGATCCAATCTCACTTTCAGTCTGTTCCCATGCCCCACGTTACACTAACTGCTCTGTATACCTCAGTCCCTTACACACTTCTATGCTTCCCTTTGTTAAACAGACTGCTTTCTATTACCTAGTTTCTCTCACAGTCTTCTCCCTATGTCACCTTTTAGGCCCCGTTCACACTACGGAATTCTCGCAGAGATTCCGCCTGGCGGCCGCCGCCGAAGATGCTTCGGCACTAGGGGCGCGGGGCACTGAGCCGTCACCATTGACGGCTATGCAGTGCTCGCGTAATCCGCGCAAAGAATGAACATGTTCTTTCTTTGCATGGAACACTTTCAGCGGCGGAAATGTCCGCCGCTGAAATTCCGCAGTGTGAACGGGTCTCGCGGAGACCCGTTCACACTAATGTTAAAGTTCCCACCGCGGAATTGCGCCCGCGGAATTCCGCCCAGAAATTCTGCGGCAATTCCGTAGTGTGAACGTGGCCTTACTGACTGCTCCCTATGTACCCCTTTTCACACACGTTGCTCCCTATACCTCCGCTCACAGGCTGCTTTCCAGGCAGTTCATTTCAGGAAGCTAAACTCTGATTGTTCAGCTTCCTGTTTCATCCCTTCATTAATCGCTATGATCATTAGGATTGTGCAGCTGTAATAGAACAACAACAGCTTTATAAAAGTTATGCTCAATCATGAAGGTAAGGCCCCTTTCACACTATAAAGTCGTTCCGTTAAAAGATCTGTTATAAACATCCGTTAGAAAAGCCTTAAAAATGGATGTTAAACATCCGTTACAAAATCCCATTCAAGTCTATGGGTTTTTTGATGACCCGTTATGGCCGGTCATGAATAACGGACGTTATTTGTGACAGAAGAAAAAACATCACATGCACTAATTTTTCTTCCATCACAAGAAACGGGTAAATTAACGGACATTATCTATAACATTGAAGTCTATGGCAAACAGATGAGCCTTTATGTCATCCGTTTGCACCTGGTTTATAATATCCATTATTACTTCTGAGCATGCTCAGAAGCGGTGACATCAGCAGACTCCTGCAGTCCTGAGGGACTACTACTCCCATCATGGAACATACTTGTTTCCATGATGGTAGTAGTAACTCCCCGGCTGCGGGAGTATGCCAGTGGCTGGGGGGGGGGGGGGGCTACATTAGTGTTTGTTCAGAGTCTGTTCCATGAGGGGGGTTGTAGTACAGGGGCTGAGGGATTGATTGCACTGGGGCTCACTTCTGAGACTCCATGCGATCAGAAGTTATTAAGCAGGGGAGCGGGCGGCATGGTCCACAACCGTGCAATGTATCGTGTGATTTTACTTTCATTTTTAAATCCCGCGGGGGATTCAGGGCTCCCAGCGAGGTTTTTAAAATGAACATTGTGAGTGGCAGCGGGGGCCATGTGTATATTAAAAGTTTTGTGGGGGGCAAGATATATAGCGCTGCAGGGGGGCAAACATATAGCCTTATATAACTAGCCCCCAGCACATTTATAATATGCCCCCTGCAGGGCATTAATAAAGATACGACCCCTCCCCCGCTGGCGCATTTATAAATATATAGCCCCCACCGGCGCATTTATAAATATATACACCCTGCCGGGGCATTTATAATGTGCCCCCCAAAGTGCATTTGTCATATTATGCCACCCCTATATGTGAAAAGTTTTTCTATCAACAGCACATCAGACCAGTAGCCGGCCAGCCCGATGATGCTGATACAATACTTTCATTCATAGTGCTGCAGGGGCATATATATATATATATATATATATATATATATATATACAGGGTGGGCCATTTATATGGATACACCTTAATAAAATGGGAATTCTTGGTGATATTAACTTCCTGTTTGTGGCACATTAGTATATGTGAGGGGGGAAACTTTTCAAGATGGGTGGTTTCCATGGCGGCCATTTTGAAGTCAGCCATTTTGAATCAAACTTTTGTTTTTTCAATAGGAAGAGGGTCATGTGACACATCAAACTTATTGGGAATTTCTCAAGAAAAACAATGATGTGCTTGGTTTTAACGTAACTTTATTCTTTCATGAGTTATTTACAAGTTTCTGACCACTTATAAAATGTGTTCAATGTGCTGCCCATTGTGTTGGATTGTCAATGCAACCCTCTTCTCCCACTCTTCACACACTGATAGCAACACTGCAGGAGAAATGCTAGCACAGGCTTCCAGTATCCATAGTTTCAGGTGCTGCACATGTCGTATCTTCACAGCATAGACAATTGCCTTCAGATGACCCCAAAGATAAAAGTCTAAGGGGGTCAGATCGGGAGACCTTGGGGGCCATTCAACAGGCCCACGACAACCAATCCACTTTCCAGGAAACTGTTCATCTAGGAATGCTTGGACCTGACACCTATAAGGTGGTGCACCATCTTGCTGGAAAAACTCAGGGAACGTGCCAGCTTCAGTGCATAAAGAGGGAAATACATCATCATGTAGCAATTTCGCATATCCAGTGGCCTTGAGGTTTCCATTGATGAAGAATGGCCCCACTATCTTTGTAGCCCATATACCACACCATACCAGCAATTTTTGTTTTCCAACAGTCTTGGAGGGATCTATCCAATGTGGGTTAGTGTCAGACCAATAGCGGTGATTTTGTTTGTTAAAAGTTTACCTCATCACTGAACAAAATCTTCTGCGTAAACTGAGGGTCCAGTTCCAGTTTTTGTTTTGTCCATTCTGCAAATTCAGTGCGCCGATCTGGGTCATCCTTGTTGAGATGCTGTAGTAGCTGGAGTTTGTAGGGTGCCATTTGTGAGTAGCTAATATCTGCCGAAGGGATGTTCAACTAATGCCATTCTCCAGTGACATGTGGCGAGTGCTACGCTGTGGGCTCTTGCTGAATGAAGCTAGGACAGCCACTGATGTTTCTTCATTAGTGACAGATTTAATGCGTCCACATTTTGGCAAATCCAACACTGAACCAGTTTCACAAAACTTAGCAAGAAGTTTGATAACTGTAGCATGGGAGATGGGTGGTCTCGTAGGTTGTCTAGCATTGAAATCTGCTGCAATGACCCGGTTGCTGCATTCACCAGACATCAACACAATTTCTATCCGCTCCTCACGTGTTAACCTCGACGACATGTCAATGGCTGTAAACAAAGAGAAAGAATAAAGTTATGTTAAAACCAAGCACATCATTGTTTTTCTTGTGAAATTCCCAATACGTTTGATGTGTCACATGACCCTCTTCCTATTGAAAAAACAAAAGTTGGATTCAAAATGACCGACTTCAAAATAGCTGCCATGGTCACCACCCATCTTGAAAAGTTTCCCCCCTCACATATACTAATGTGCCGAAGTTAATATCACCAACCATTCCCATTTTATTAAGGTGTATCCATATAAATGGCCCACCCTGTATATATATATATATATATATATATATATATATATATATATATATAGAAGCTCTGGGGGGGGGGGGGGGATATAGTGTTATCTGCCCTCCACAGTACTTCTATATACATATGCCAACGGAGCTCTAGGAATGAAAAGTATCATCGGCTGCAGATAGATATACTTTACACATAAAGCGCTGCGGTGGCATATGTATATAGAAGTGCTGTAGGGGGCAGATAACGCTATATGCCTGCCCCTGCAGCGCTATGAATGAAAAGTATTGTATCAGCATCATCGGGCTGGCCGTCTGCTGGCCCAATGCTCTGCTGATAGAAATACTTTTCACATATAGCACTGCGGTGGCATAATATGACAAATGCGCTGCGGGGGGCACATTATAAATGCGCTGGTGGGGAGTATATATTTATAAATGCACCGGCGGAGGGTCATATCTTTATTAATGTGCTGCGGGGAGCATATTATAAATGTGCCGGCTGGGGGTATATATTTAGAAATGTGTCGTGGGGGATATATATTAATTAATGCGCTGCAGGGGGCATATTATAAATGCGCTGGGGGGTTAGATATATAGGCTATATGTCTGCCCCCCTGCAACGCTATATATCTTGCCCCCCACAGCTCTTTTAATATACATATGGCCCCCGCTGCCACTCACAATGTTCATATTAAAAACCCTGCGGATAGCTCTGAATGGCTTCTTAGTACCAGCCATTCAGGGCTCCTCGCAGGGGGATTTAAAAATGAAAGTAAAAACACATGATACATCATAGGGTTGCGGAGCATTCCGCCCGCTTCCCTGTATAATAACTTCTGATCGCATAGGGTCTCAGAAGTGAGACCTGGTGAGATCAATTCCTCAGCCCTTGTACTACAACCCCCATCATGGAACAGACTCTGTTCCATGATGGGGGTAGTAGTAAAAACACTAATGTAGCCTCCCCAGCCACCGACAGACTCCTGCAGCCAGGGAACTACTACTCCCATCATGGAAACATGTCTGTTCCTTGATGGGAGTAGTAGTAGTCCCGGCTGTGGGAGTCTGTAGGCAGAGGTGTTAAAATGGCCGTACATGACGGATGTTATAACGGATGAATATGCCCATTATTTTGATGGACATTATTCAGCCATTAGCACCTGTTATTTCATCCGTTATTATACATCCATTTTTACACAGAAAACGGATGTTTAATAACGGATGAATACTCATAGTGTGAAAGGAGCCTAAGAACTCAGGGTGAACAACATTCCAACATCTTGACAACCGGATCTATGCAGATTCCCATATTGTAACCTGGTCTTGTTAATATGTAATTACCTTTGTTTATTATTCTATGTACTTATTTTTTCTTTACTGTCAAAAATATCTGTTTTAAAGAAAAATTCTTTAATAAACAAACAGTTGAAAGAAAAAAAGAACTAATTCAGGGTGTCTGCACAGGAACAATGTTTCACTGAGTGGAGGGCATTTTAGGCTTTGTAGCCATATCATGTAGCTTAACAGGAACCTGTGCCGAAATTCCCTTTGGGAATGAATGCACTGGACAAATAGCCTAGTTTGCCTTCCCACACTGGACATATAGCCTAGCTTGCCCTCCCAAAAGCTGTAATTTATCTTAACCTTTAATAATTTGTTCCATAAAAAACACTAAGAAATATGACAATCTAGATTTTGGGTACCTTACGTTTACTTATGAAAAAAATGTATATGTACAGTACATCTGTCTATCTCACTATATGTCATCCATGGTTTATTTGTTCAAATGTACTGTATCAGGGCTTGACAAATTCCGGACGCAAGGCAGTCATTGGGACTAAGAATTTTGTTGTGGTGCCCAGGTTTTTGTCAGCCCATTCCAGTAAAGATTGTCCATGTTAAAAAAAATAAACTGTTTTATTTACCTTCGGCTCCAATTCTATGCTGATCACCCCTTCTGACATCATGTAGTGACGTGCTGCATCCCAGTAGTGTCACCCGTGCGGTAGGAAATGGTGTCACCCCCCACCACCCCAATCGCCCCCGCTTTATAATTGTTTAAGCCATATAACACTGTTGAAGATATATATTGAAAGAATTCACTACAGCTCTGATGGGACAATAATATAAGTGACTCAAAGGTCTTCACATCTTCTCTATGGTCTTTCCTTATCTAATTCAGATGGTACATATCGCCATAACTTGTTCCAGCTAAATCTTCTCTCTGCAGAACTTGACGCCCAGATGGCATTGACTCCTAATTTTCTCAGCGGAGTCTGATCCTCTACATGAAAACAATATTTAACCCCTTTACTCAGCAGCCTATTTTGACCTTAATGACCAAGGAAAATTTTCAAAATCTGACATGCATCCACTTATTTAGTAATAACTTTTGAACGCTTTTTACTTATAAAAGTGATTATGAGATTGTTTTTTTCGTGACATGTTGTACTTTACATTAGTGGTTAATTTTGGTTGATATATTTAGTGTTTTTTGTAAAAAAAAAAAAACATGTTGCGAAAAAAAATGAAAAATTTGCATTTTTCTAGATTTTATATTTTCTGCTTGTACAACAAATAGCCATGCCACACCAAATTAATAATTAATTCACATCTACAATATGTCTACTTCATGTCCCCATTATTTGATAAACATTATTTAACTTTTTTAGAATGATAGAAGGTTTATAAGTTTAGTAGCAATTTTCCAGATTTTCAAGAAAATTGCTAAAGTGACCGCAGCATCTACAGGGTTAACCCAGGATCGGAGCGCAGTGAAGCGACGGAGGAGAGGGGCAAGGAGGAGATCCGCACCAGATCGCTGTATATTGGTCCGTCTGTACTGACGGACCAATAGCAGCGATTGCCGGCCGGGGACCGCTGCGATTGGTCCCAGGCCGGTTTCAGGGAGGCCCGACTGTGCAGCACAGCCGAGCTCAATAAACTGTCACAGTGCCCTGCGGTACATGTACGTGGTGATGTGGGAAGTCATCCCTAATCACCACGTACATGTACCTGATTTTGCGGGAAGGTGTTAATACAACAACACTGCCACACACTGCTCCCTCTCAATATATTTTGATTATAATATTACCACACACCGTACCCTCTGAATATAATAATACCACACACTGGTAAATATAATACTATCACACACACTGTACCCTCTAAATATAATACTTTCACACACTGTACCCTCTGAATATAATATTACCCCCCACCCTCTGAATATAATGCTATCACACACCGCACCCTCTGAATATAATAATACCCCACACTGCACCCTATAAATATAATACTATCACACACACACTGTACCCTCTAAATATAATACTTCCACACACTGTACCCTCTGAATATAATATTACCCCACACTGCACCCTATAAATATAATACTATCACACACCGTACCCTGTGAATTAAATACTATCACACACCGTACCCTCTGAATATAATACTACCACACGCTGTACCCTATGAATATAATACGATCACACACAGTACACTCTGAATATGATACTACCACATACCTTCCCATTTGAATATAATACTAGCACACACCGTACCCTCTGAATATAATATTATCACATGCCGCACCTTCTGAATATAATAATGCCACACACTGCACCCTCTGAATATAACTTATCCCACACTGTACCCTCTGATACTGCCACACACTGTAAATATAATACGATAACATACTGTAGTCTACAAAAATTGCCCCACTACAGATAGTCCCTATAATGTGGAGGGGAATGTTATATTAAACTAGTTTTTGTTGGGGATGGGTGTGTTCTGCAGTCGTGTTACTCTACAGGTGCATTCGATCGTCTGCGTCACTCACAGAAACAGCGAGTGACACGAACGGTCAGACACACCTGGGCCAGGGTGTCACCCCACCAGAGGGCGCACCCGGTGCGGTTTGCACCGCTCACACACCCCTAGCAACGCCATTGCTGCATGCTGGCTCCTAGATTCATTCTAAATTTGTCAAACACTGTACTGTATGCTACTTTAACATTTTTCATAGATAAGTGGTACCCAATCTTTTAATGTTGCTCCTGCAGTTATTATATATTTTTTTTTAATCTGTAATAATATGTAAATTATTTTTCATTATTTTACATAGTGTAGTATCACTTTAGTGGTCTTATTTTTGTTGTGTAGATTTAGTTATAAATTTTGTGTGTCAGACCATGGGTTCATTTAGGAGTATTGGCACAATTTCTTTGTAGGTTATGTGACTCTAAGCTTGTAAAAAGGAAACTTATAAACTGTATAGTGTTATATAATATTAGGGTCATAAATATCAGTATTGGCTGTCACAAGCTGAACTGTTTATTTATTTTCCAATGTCTGAGGCCCAGTGAATCACCTGAAGGAGGCACCCTAGTTTTCACACTTTTATATTTTAGTATAAACCCATTATTGATTAAGAGAAATTTAGCCACAATTGTCATACTGTGCATTTATTTTATTTTTTTACTTTTTTACTTTTTACTAAAATGCATTATCAAGGTGGCTGTAAAGTACAATAAGGTGACTGGTACCTAAATGTAATTGACTATATTGCATATTCAAAAACCATAAGGAATGCTATGAATAAAAAACATGCAATTCATAAAGGTGTATTCCTATTTCAACTAATGTAGCTAAACTTGTAGGGCATGTCAAAGGTAAATATCTTTGCATATGCATTCATTTAGCAAATTTTCCTCCTTATCCTGATCTTCCTACGTCTTTCCTCACCTTGTTGACAGCTTGTTGCATAGGTTAAAGAACACTACTATACTAATAACCAGCCCACCCACCTCGTCTAGAGTGAAATGGTGGTCTGTAATCTAGGCAACAAGCTGTCAACAATTGGAAGAAAGGAGCAGGAGTATCAGGACACTGAAGTGATGCCTTGTTGGATGTGATCATTTCCAACAACGCAGAGCTGGTTGGTAATGTAACTGTGCGGGAAAACCTTGGTAATAGCGACCACAATATAGTTACTTTTGACTTAAAATGTAGAAAACAAAGACAGGCGGGGAAGGCAAAAACATATAACTTTAAAAAGGCAAATTTCCCTGGGCTGAGGGCTGCACTACAGGACATAGACTGGGGGGAGGTGTTGTCAAATACTGATACAGAAGGTAAATGGGACATCTTTAAATCAACTCTAAATAACTATACAGCTAAATATATACCAAAGGGGAACAAATATAAACGATTAAAACTAAATCCTACATGGCTGACACATGATGTTAAAAGAGCAATAAACAACAAAAAAATAGCCTTCAAAAAATACAAATCTGATGGGTCAGCTATAACATTTAAACAGTACAAGGAGCTTAATAAAATCTGTAAAAATGTAATAAAAACAGCAAAAATTCAAAATGAGAGACAGGTGGCCAAAGAAAGCAAAACTAATCCTAAATATTTTTGTAGATATATAAATGCAAAAAAAACAAGGACAGAGCATGTAGGACCCCTTAATAATGATAATGGGGAGGTTGTCACAGGCGATCAAGAGAAGGCGGAGCTACTGAATGGGTTCTTTAGTTCTGTATACACTATGGAAGAAGGAGCTGACATTGGCCAGGTCAGTGCTGGTAACACATCATGTAATGTACTGAACTGGCTTAATGTAGAGATGGTACAAGGTAAGTTAAGTGATATAAATGTAAGCAAATCCCCAGGACCGGATGGACTACACCCAAGAGTTCTTAGAGAGGTAAGTTCAGTAATATCTGTACCCCTGTTCATGATATTTAGAGATTCTCTGGTGTCTGGTATTGTGCCAAGGGACTGGCGCAAGGCGAATGTGGTGCCAATCTTCAAAAAGGGCTCTAGGTCTTCCCCAGCAAACTATAGACCGGTAAGTTTAACGTGCATTGTGGGTAAATTGTTTGAAGGACTTATAAGGGATTACATACAGGAATACATAGGGGATAATTGTATTATAAGTGATAGCCAGCATGGGTTTACTAAGGATAGAAGTTGTCAAACCAATCTAATTTGCTTTTATGAAGAGGTGAGTAGAAGCCTTGACAGAGGAATGGCTGTGGATATAGTGTTTCTGGATTTTGCTAAAGCGTTTGATACTGTCCCTCATAGACGTCTGACAGGTAAGTTAAGGTCTTTGGGTTTGGAAATTTTAGTTTGTAACTGGATTGAACACTGGCTCATGGATCGTACCCAGAGAGTGGTGGTCAATGATTCGTACTCTGATTGGTCCCCGGTTATTAGTGGTGTACCCCAAGGTTCAGTACTGGGACCGCTGTTGTTTAATTTATTTATCAATGATATAGAGGATGGTATTAACAGCTCTGTTTCTATCTTTGCAGATGACACCAAGCTTTGTAGCACAGTACAGTCTATAGAGGATGTGCATAAGTTACAAGATGACTTGGATAGATTAAGTGTCTGGGCATCCACTTGGCAAATGAGGCTCAATGTGGATAAATGTAAAGTTATGCATCTGGGTACTAATAACCTGCATGCATCGTATGTCTTAGGGGGGATTAAACTGGCAGAGTCACTGGTAGAGAAGGATCTGGGTGTACTTGTAGATCACAGACTACAGAATAGCATGCAATGTCAGGCTGCTGCTTCCAAAGCCGGCAGGATATTGTCATGTATCAAAAGAGGCATGGACTCAAGGGACAGGGACATAATACTCCCCCTTTATAAATCATTGGTACGGCCTCACCTGGAATATGCTGTTCAGTTTTGGGCACCTGTCCATAAAAGGGACACTGCGGAGTTGGAAAGGGTGCAGAGACGCGTGACTAAACTAATATGGGGCATGGAACATCTTAGCGATGAGGAGCGATTAAAGGAGTTACAATTGTTTAGTCTTGAGAAGAGACGTTTAAGGGGGGATATGATAAACGTATATAAGTATATTAATGGCCCATACAAAAAATATGGAGAAAAACTGTTCCAGGTTAACCCCCCCCAAAGGACGAGGGGGCACTCCCTCCGTCTGGAGAAGAAAAAGTTTAGTCTCAAGGGGCGACACGCCTTCTTTACCGTGAGGACTGTGAATTTATGGAACGGTCTACCTCAGGAACTGGTCACAGCTGGAACAATTTACAGCTTTAAAACAGGATTAGATACATTCCTGGAACAAAATAACATTAATGCTTATGAAGAAATATAAAATCTCATCCCTTCCCCAATATCGCGCCACACCCCTACCCCTTAATTCCCTGGTTGAACTTGATGGACATATGTCTTTTTTCGACCGTACTAACTATGTAACTATATGTAACTATGTAACTATGTAACTATAAGTGCATCTTCGCGGCACTCCGCTGATTGACAGAGCGAAGATTCATTGGTTCCTCGCCCTTCTTAATCACTCTTGTGTCTACCACAAGACACCCGAGCATCTCTTCCTCTTCGCCCCGGCATGTGAATGACATTATCACTTGCCGGAGCACAAACCAGAGAAGAAAAAAGAGAGGAAGTGCTACACAAAAGCCAGGTCCCCAGGTGAGTGTAGTAGCTAAAGAGCGCTACTATTAACTACCTAATGGGGGCTACTGTTTACTACCTAAAGGGAGTTTGTTTACTACCTAAAGGGGGCTACTCTTACTACCTTAAGGGGGTTACTCTTTACTACCTAACGAGGGCTACTGTTATTTTCTAAAAGGGGATCTGTTATGTCCTAAAGGAGTATGCTGTTTCTACCTAAAGTGGGGTACTGTTACTTCCTAAAAGGGGGTTCTATGACTACCTAAAGGGGGCTACTGTTACCACATAAAGGGGGATACTGTTACTACCTAAATGGGGGTACTGTTACTTCCTAAAGGGGGGTACTGTTTCTTCATAAAGGGGGCTACTGTTACTACCTAAAGGGGCTACTGTTAATACCTAAAGAGGCTACTGTTAATACCTAAAGGGGGCTACTGCTACTTTCTAAAGGGGGTTCTATTACAACCTAAAGGAGGCTACTGTTACTACCTAAAGGGAGATATTGTTACTACCTAAAGGAGGCTACCCTAAAGGAGGCTACTGTTTACTACCTAAAGGGGGCTACTGTTACTAAGTAAAGGAGGCTATTGTTTACTACGTAAAGGAGGCTACTGTTTACTACCTAAAGGGGCTACTGTTACTTCCTAAAGGGGGGTTCTATTACAACCTAAAGGGGATACTGTTACTTCCTAAAGAAAGGTTCTATTATTATCTATCTACCTTTCATTTTTATCATAAAATGTACAGCAAAACCCCAAAAATGATTTGTGAGGGAAAATTTACTTAAAAAAATTGCAACTTTTGGGGAGATTTTGTTTTTACACAGTGCACTTTATGATAAAAATGACATGTTCTCTTTATTCTGCAGTTCAGTGCGACTAAAATGATACCCAATTTATGTAATGTTTCTATTATTATATTAATAAAAATAAAAAGTATAAAAAATTACCAAATTGCCTAAATTCTCCTTTTTCTGACCCCTATAACTTTTTACATTTTTGTAATACCATTTTTGTTTTGATGGGATTTTTTTTTCAGATACATATGATGTGACCAAAAAGATGCATTTTTGGCATGTGGTATTTATTTTATGTTTATGCTGTATACATTATATTTTAATAGTTTGGCCACTTACACACGTAGTACCAAATATGTTTATTATTTTTATGTTTTTTTTTTCTTATTTCTTTTTTTGGAGGAAGGGGGCTAAAATAGGAAAAGAAAGGTGATTGAATTTTTTTTTTTATTAGGGGAGAGGTTTTTACATCATTTAAAAAACTTTTTAAATCCCCATACGGAACTTTATATTTTATATGCAATCATTAAATTGCTTTCACTATATAATGCTATGCCTATTGCATAGCAGTACACAGTGAGATTGGCGATCCACTGATTCGGCGTACGGAAGCAGGTAAGGGGACCCACCGCTGCCATTTGAGCTCATCGGTCCAATGAGCCCCCTGAGCTAACCAGCATCTTTCACCTATATTATTTGAATGACCATATATCCTGTATACTAAGGGGGACATATTGAAAACTTAGTTTGATTTTTGTGCCACTTTTTACCATGTTTAGCCCCAAATATTTGGCATAAGATGCAGTAAATAATAGTTTAAAAATCCTACTACATTTTAAAAAAAAAGTTTACATGGTATACTTTAGTTTTGCCACTGGGCATGGTGTCAGTTTTAGTCTAGATTGCCATTTTCAAAGGCTCATACTCGTGTTTACCTAAATTGACCTAATTGTGGCACAAAGTTTACATTACATTTACTAGGGCAAAACAGTACTGTTGCAGCTCAGCTCACTCACCATTCCCTTCAGAGATAAACAGACATCCTCATTTTTTGCAGCACTGGAGCTCGGACAAAGCGGGCCGCCTCCCCGTGTAGAGCAGTCAACAAAAGGTGTGAGTCCAGCTTCCAAGCCTGAAGAGTGTCTGCTAAATTTCAAGCTTTCATTTTCCAGATTAAAAGATCCAAAATTATAAAAACATACACGCTGACGCGTTTCAGGCTTAATACATGGCAAAAATTAATCATGGCAAAAATTCATAAGACAGTGCTCGTTTATATATCCAAGGTATAATTGGAATGATTACCAGGGCGTTACCTTCCCGTTAGGCTGGCGTGTGACGAAAATTCTGTCCGTAGAGGCAAGGGAGCCACCATTAAAACAGAAACTGGATGCCGGCTCTCCTCCTCATACATTGTCGGAACATAGGCACAAACGCATGGTCTGCACAGTGTGCAAATCAAATAGTATATATTATCAAGGCAAGTGTAATAATGAAAGTAATGAGACAAAAAATAAATAAAAGTGATGAATCAAAAGTTATGTTGCCCAATCCCCTCCGCAACGGGGTGGCTGTACTATTTCGATGCCACTAATACATATACACGAGCTGTCACCCCCATGTATATCACGAATATGTTTGCTGAGTCCAGATGTTGTTAGACTATTTGTGAAAGTCTGTGTAGGTATGCTACCCCTTAGGTGCTCAGCTATACAGGGTTTGAGCTTCCTAACCGTACACACATACTGGAGATGACATATTTGAAATGGTACTAAGTATATCACATGATTAGTATTGCAATTCATAAGTCCTTTTATCGGGAAAGTCCGTCCGTTAACTGCAGATGTGAAGGTTTGCGTAGTGGTGACATATTTGCACATTGGACAATGTAGTTGATTACATTATAGAAACCAGTGGTAGAAAGCCAAGCTCCTGTCTTCGGTGATATAGCACTGGTACATGGTTCTGTATAATGTCCTGTATGGCTTTGAAGTCCGATGAAAACGGTGTGGAAAATTAGATTTTTTTTGTGAATTGTCAGGATCATGTGCCTTCCTCTTGGTGGTGGTAGCCTTGCCTCTATTTAAAATGACTGGTTTGTAGCCTCGATTCATTAATCTATTGTCTATCTCCTTAGCAGTGTTTTTATATGTGTCTGCAGAGGAGAATGCCCTCTTTGCTCTTACATATTCACCTATAGGTAAATTTCTAACAGTATGTTGAGGGTGACAACTAGTTTCATGTAGTATCGTATTACCAGATGTTGGTTTACGGTACATGGCCGTGTATGTGGCATGCGTTTGAATGTCACCCTTACTGGAGACTACAAACAACCAGCAAGAAGAAGGCACATGATCCTGATAATTCACAAAAAAATTAAATTTTCCACACCCTTTTCATCGGACTTCAAAGCCATACGGGACATTATACAGAACCATTTACCAGTGCTATATCAAGACCCAACGGTTGCTAAAATCCTTCAAATGGAAGTTAGATATGTGGCAAGGAGGGCAAGGTCCCTTAGAAACCAATTATCTCCTAGTGAATATTGTGATAGACTGAAAACAGGAACTTGGCTTTCTACCACTGGCTACTATAAATGAAACAACTACGTTGTCCAATGTGCAAGTATGTCACCACTACCCAAACCTTCACATCTGCAGTTAACAGACAGACTTTCCTGATAAAAGGACTTATGATTTGCAATACTAATCATGTGATATACATAGTAACATGTCAAATATGTCATCTCCAGTATGTGGGGTGCACGATTAGGTAGCTCAGAACATGTATAGCTGTGCATCTAAGGGGTAGCATTCCTTCACAGACTTTAACAAATAGTCGAACAACATCTGGACTCAGCAAACATATTCATGATATACATGGGGGTGACAGCTTGTGTATTAGTGGCATCGAAACAGTACAGCCACCCCGTGGCGGAAGGGATTGGACACCTCAGGTTCCTACACGGGAGGTGTTTTGGATTTTGTCCCTTGATTCCCGTGTACCAGGCGAATTCAGTTATAGAAACCACCTAATGTGTATATACTAGTAACTTGCACTTTATTCATACTTTTACAGTATATAATACCTTGGAAAGAATTGCCCCATGCTTCCATTTACATTCACATTTACGATCTATAATCATAGTATTTTTGTGCAACGGCATCACTATGCATACACAGTTATGATATCGACTTAACATCTTTATGTGCACGATTAATGGCTGTATTCATATTTTTATTAATTGTCCGAATCGACTCTGGTATATATAATTATCGTTTTATTATAATCACTGGGCTGGTATAGTACAATCCAGATGTTGCGGTTTTTCATGCTTATCGATCAATACTATGCATAGAGCTACCAATACAAATTATGATATGGAGGTTTGATTATATGCACAATATGCAAACCTAGTCCGCGGTATACTATTCATTATAATTTTTTGAATATAATATATACTGCGAATATGATTTACCTTGCAAACTATATGTGTGTATACTGATATATACTGCTTGGATACATCAAATCTCTCCATACACGAGTAAGCTATATGGTATGGTTCCTAACAGTCCTCTATGTGCGGTTATGTTCTGCCCCCTGCATGCCGGCACATGCAGGAACATTGCTTTAATAGAACGTCCATATATACTTTGTTCCTATCTTGTCTTTAAAGGGGTACTCGGGTGCTTACACATCTTATCCCCTATCCAAAGAATAGGGGATAAGATGCCTAATCGCGGGAGTCCTGCCACTGGGGACCCCCGGGATATTGCACGCGGCACCCCGTTTGTAATCAGTCCCCGGAGCATGTTCGCTCCGGGTCTGATTACCGGCGACCACACGGCCGGCCCTCAATGCAAGCCTACGGGAGGGGGTGTGACAGCTGTAGACTTGCATAGAGGGGCGGAGCGTGACGTCACACGGGGGCGGAGGCTTGATGTCACATGTCGCCGGCCGAGTGGTCGCCGGTAATCAGACCCGGAGCGAACACGCTTCAGGGACTCATTACAAACGGTGTGCCGCGTGCAAGATCCCGGGGGTCCCCAGCGGCAGGACTCCCGCGATCAGGCATCTTATCCCCTATCCTTTGGATAGGGGATAAGATGTGTAAGCACCGGAGTACCCCTTTAAATTATACTAGCATATATGAAAAACTTTTTTGGTTCAACATATCTTTTGATTCATCACTTTTATTTATTTTTTGGCTCATTACTTTCATTATTACACTTGCCTTGATAATATAGACATATGATAGAAACCTTTAAATACATATAGAAAATTAACATGATAAAGGAGGAGAGGATATTTAAGAAGAAAAACTCCCACAAGAGGGCATAGTTTTAAATTAGAGGGGCAAGGGTTTAAAAGTAATATCAGAAAGGCTATTCCATGCATCCAGAGTAGTGGATGCATGGAATAGCCTTCCTGCTGAAGTAGTAGCTGCAAATACAGTAAAGCAGTTTAAGCATGCATGAGATAGGCATAATGCTATCCTTCATATAAGATAGGGCCAGGACTATTAAGAGTATACAGAATAATGGGCAGACAAGATGGGCCTTATCTGCCTTTAATGGGTGATCAGAGATGAGAGGGAAGCCTTGATTTATCTTTGAAGAACATTGGAGCTCATCTTCAGAAGGCAACCTGGCTCAGTTTACAGCCCAGGCTTTCTCAGGCTCTCTGTCTCTCAATCCTGTACAGAGTACATGGTTAAACCCGGCCCCACTTCCTTTAATTTGTCCTATTCTAGCTATTACTAGAGACAAGGTTTTCCTGACAACAGGTAGTGGACAGCAGTTTGCAAAGAAGTGAGACACCTAGTGACCAGGGCTTTAAAGCCATTCTTTTAGGAGGTCAATGAAGTGATATGTCAGGAATCTAACATAGATCTTAAACACTTAGGGACCCAGGGCGTGCAGGTACGCCTTAGCTCCCTGGTACTTGAGGACCCAGGGTGTACTGGACCGGGATGACTGCTGATATCTATCAGTAGGCATCCTATGCAAATGCCCAGGGGGGTCCCGAGACCCCCCCATGTCGGCGATCACCGCAAATCGACGGTGATTTCACACCGGCGATTTGCAGCGATTCCGGGTCATACGGGTCTCCGGTGACCTAGAAAATAAGGGGGATCGTGGCTGTCTGTGCATGCTAGGATTTGTAGTTTTGCAACATCTGGAAGACCACAGTTTGT
Source organism: Hyla sarda (assembly GCF_029499605.1). NCBI lineage: Eukaryota > Metazoa > Chordata > Amphibia > Anura > Hylidae > Hyla > Hyla sarda. The sequence goes on along the minus strand of NC_079190.1, from coordinate 133,345,783 downwards.
TGATCACTGTGCGGTGGTTTCTAAACTGTGGCCCTCTAAATCTTGCAAAACTACATCTCCCAGCATGCACGAACAGCAAACGGCATGACATACTGGTCGTTTGGGACTCTTCTGAGACAGAGTTCTTTAAGTTCGTTGAATACCTGAATCACACCAACACCGAAAATATGCTTTTCACTGCAGTATTTGGGGGCCTTGAACTCAACTTTTTGGACATTAACCCATTAAAGACTCAGCCCATTTGGACCTTAAGGACTAAGACAATTTTATTTTTACGTTTTGGTTTTTTCCTCCTCCCCTTCAAAAAATAATAACTCTTTTATATTTTCATCCACAGACTAGTATGAGGGCTTGTTTTTTGTGCGACCAGTTTTCCGTTGTAATGCCATCACTCACTTTACCATAAAATCTATGGCGCAACCAAAAAAATACTATTTGTGTGGGGAAATTAAAAAGAAAACCTCAATTTTGCATATTTTGGAAGGTTTTGTTTTCACGCCGTACAATTTATGGTAAAAATTACATGTGTTCTTTATTCTCTGGGTCAATGCGATTAAAATGATACCCACGATTATACACTTTTCTATTACTGTTGGGCTTAAAAAAAATCGCAAACTTTTTAACCAAATTAGTACGTTTAAAATCCCCCTATTTTGAAGACCTATAACTTTTTCATTTTTCCATATAAGCGGTGGTATGAGGGCTCATTTTTTGCGCCGTGATCTGTACTTTTTATTAATACCATATTTGCTTATAGAAAACTTTTATTACATTTTTTATAAAATTTTTGGGGAATAAAATGTTATAAAAAAAGCAGCTATATTGGACTTTTTTTTTCTTTTTACGTTCACGCCGTTCACTGTACGGGATCATTTACATTTTATTTTAATAGTTCGGATATTTACGCATGCGGCGATACCAAATATGTACATAAAATATTTTTTTTTACACTTTTTGGGGGTAAAATAGGGAAAATGGGACAATTTGGTGAGTGCAGCCTCTGCCTGTTTCTTGTCTTCCCATTATGCTGGGAGTTGTAGTTGCGTACCTCCAGCTGTTGCGCATAACTACATCTCCCAGCATGCCCTTCGGCGATCAGTACATTATGGGAGTTGTAGTTTTGCAACATCTGGAGGCACACTGGTTGGAAAATACAGAGTTAGATAACAGAACTTAACTGAAAGTTTTCCAACCAGTGTGCCTCCAACTGTTGCAAAATTACAACTCCCAGCATGTCTGTCAGTGCATGTTGGGAGTTGTAGTTTTGCAACAGCTAGAGGTTTCCCCCCATGTGAATGTACAGGGTACATTCACATGGGCGGGTTTACAGTGAGTTTCCTGCTTGAAGTTTGAGCTTCAAACCCTTAGCGGGAGACTCACCGTAAACCTCCTGTTGCAAAACAAAAACCCCCAGCATTTCTGGACAGCCACTGACTGTCCAGGCATGCTGGGAGTTTAGCAATAGCTGGAGGCACCCTATTTGGGAATCACTAGCGTAGAATACCACTATGTCCACCCCTATGCAATCCCTAATTTAGTCCTCAAATGTGCATGGTGCTCTCTCACTTTGGAGCCCTGTCATATTTCAAGGAAACAGTTTAGGGCCACATATGGGGTATTTCTGTACTCGGGAGAAATTGTGTTACAAACTTTGGGGGCTTTTTCTCCTTTTAACCCTTATGAAAAGGAAAAGTTGGGGTCTACACCAGCCTGTTAGTGTAAAAAACACTAACATGCTGGTGTTGCCCCATACTTTTTATTTTCGCAAGAGGTAAAAGGAAAGAAGACCCCCAAAACTTGTAACACAATTTCTCCTGAGTACGGAAATACCCCATATATTTGCGTAAAATGCTCTGCGGGCACACAACAAGGCTCAGGAGTGAGATGGCATTATGTACATTTGAGGACTAAATTGGTGATTTGCACAGGGGTGGCTGATTTTACAGCGTTTCTGACATGAACGCAAAAAAATAAATACCCACATGTGACCCCATTTTGGAAACTACACCCCTCACGGAATGTGACAAGGGGTATAGTGAGCCTGGTGTTTGATGAATTTTCATTAAAGTTGGATTGGAAAATGAAAAAAAAAAATTTTTAACTAAAATGCTGGTGTTACCCTAAATTTTTCATTTTCACAAGGGAAAATAGGAAAAAAAAAGTCCCCCAAAATTTGTAACCCCATTTCTTCTGAGTAAGAACATACCCCATATGTGGATGTAAAGTGCTCTGCGGGGGCACTACAATTCTCAGAAGAGAAGGAGCACCATTGGGCTTTTGGCGAGAAAATGTGTCTGGAATTGAAGGCCACGTGTGTTTACAAAGCCCCCATAGTGCCAGAACAATGTATCCCCCCACATGTGACCCCATTTTGGAATCTACACCCCTTACAGAATGTTATAAGGGGTACAGTGAGCATTTACGCCCCACAGGTGTCTGACAGATTTTTGGGAACAGTTTTCTGTGAAAATTAAAAATGTCAAACACCAGTAGGGTGTATGTAAATGCTCTCTGCACCCATAATTAAATTCTGTGAGGGGTGTAGTTTCCAAAATGTGGTCACATGTGGGGCGTCCACTGTTTTGGCACCACGAGGGGCTTTGTAAATGCACAAGGCCCCCAATTCTATTCCAACCAAATTCTCTCTCCAAAAGATCAGTGGTACTCCTTGCCTTCTGAGCATTGAAGTGCAACAGCAGAGCACTTGATGTCCACACATTACTCAGAAGAAATGTTACAAATTCTGGGGGAATTTTCTTCTATTACCCCTTGTAAAAATTTAAACTTTGGGGAAAAAACAGCATTTTAGTGAATAAACATTTTTTTTTTCATTTACACATCCAACTTTACCAAAAAGTCGTCAAACACCTGTGGGGTGTACAGGCTCACTGTACCGCTTTTTACGTTCCTTGAGGGGTGTAGTTTCCAAAATGCTATGCCATGTGTTTTTTTTTTTGCTGTTCTGGCACCTTAGGGGCTTCCTAAATGTGACATGCCCCCCACAAACCATTTCAGCTAAATTTGCTTTCCAAAAGCCAAATGTGACTCCTTCTGTTCTGAGCATTGTAGTGCGCCCGCAGTGCACTTGACGTCCACACATGGGGTATTTCCATACTCAGAAGAGATGGGGTTACAAATTTTGGGGGACATTTTTTTCTATTATGCCTTGTAAAAATTTTACTTTTGGGGAAAAATCTGCATTTTAGTGGGAATTCTAAAAAGCAAATTTTCACCTGTGGGGTGTTAAAGGGGTATTCCAGGAAAAACTTTTTTTTTTATATCAACTGCCTCCATTTGTGAATTACTTCTATTAAAAAAATCTTAATCCTTTCAATAATTATCAGATGCTGAAGTTGAGTTGTTCTTTTCTTTCTGGCAACAGTGCTCTCTGCTGACATCTCTGCTGGTCTCAAGAACTGCACAGAGTAGAAGAGGTTTGCTATGGGGATTTGCTTCTAAACTGGGCGGTTCACAAGACACGTGTCATCGGACGGCACTTAGACAGAAAAGAACAACTCAACTTCATCAGCTCATAGGTACTGAAAGGATTAAGATTTTTTAACAGAAGTAATTTACAAATCTGTTTAACTTTCTGGAGCCAGTTGATAAATAACAAAAAGTTTTTTCCTGGATAACCCCTTTAAGGCTCACTGGACTCCTTGTTACGTTCCCTGAGGGGTGTAGTTTCCAAAATAGTAGGCCACGTCGGTTTTTCTTTTGCTGTTCTGGCAACATAGGGGCTTCTTAAATGTGACATGCCCACCAAAAACCATTTCAGAAAAACTCACTCTCCAAAAACTCATTGTCGCTCCTTCCCTTCTGAGCCCTCTAGTGCACCCACAGAGCACTTGACATACACATATGAGATATTTCCTTACTCAAGAGAAATTGGGTTACAAATTTTAGGGTGATTTCTCTCCTTTTACTCTCCTTTGAAGATTTTGATTTTCTCCTTCACTTTGCTGCTATTCATGTGAAACACCTAAAGGGCTAACACATTTTCTGAATGTCATTTTGAATACTTTTAGGGGCGAAGTTTTTATAATGGGTCATTTATGGGGTATTTCTAATATGAAGGCCCTTCAAATCCACTTCAAAACTGAACTGGTCCCTGAAACATTCTGATTTTGAATATTTTGTGAAAAATTGGAAAATTCCTGCTGAACTTTGAAGTCCTTTGATGTCTTCCAAAAGTAAAAACATGTCAACTTTATGATGCAAACATAAAGTAGACATATTTTATATGTTAATCAATATATAATTTATTTGGAATATCCATTTTCCTCATAAGCAGAGAGTTTCAAAGTAAAAAAAAAAAATGCAAAATTTAGAATTTTTGCATCAAATTTTTTAATTTGTCACCAAGAAATGATGCAAGTATCGACAACATTTTACCAATAATATAAAGTAGAATATGTTATGAAAAAACAATCTCGGAATCAGAATGAAAGGTAAAAGCATCCCAGAGTTATTAATGCTTAAAGTGACAGTGGTCAGATGTGCAAAAAAATGTCCGGGTCCTTAAGGTGAAAATGGGCTGGGTCCTTAAGGGGTTAAGGTTGAAAAAAGACCATCAGGTTCAACCTATATCCCTATTGTATCCCTACTGTGTTGATCCAGAAGAAGGCAAAAAAAAAAACCTTATGAGGGTTGTGGAGGAAATTATTTGAAACAACAGTGACCAGTTAAGTATCAATAATTATCTGCTTAACTGTCATACAGCTTTGTATTATATAGTTTTCTAATACTCTGACACTGCTTTTAATAATAATTTATGTCATAATACCATTTGGTGTACCGTATTATCATGGCTAGCCCTGAAAGTAATCCAATGGAAAACATGAGCTGCTATTTACTAAATAGATTATACAGTACTAGATCGAAGAACTGATTTTGCTCACTATATATAAAGCTATTACTTTGCTTATGATGCTGGCAGAGAACAATAGGAGAAATCAATACATCATTTATCAGTGCTTGTCCTCTCTTCACAAAAGACCAAATAAACACCATCAACATGCTGCTAACATCTCCTGTGAAAAAAAAAACAGGAATAACACTTACATCATTGAAAGCTGAAAACACACAGTGATTTATTTTAGTAAAAGAAACATTGCCTCCTTAATCTTCCTCATAAATTCCTTTCAGAAGGTGATTTTTCATATACACAATTTTCTTTTCTCCTTGGCTACTTTTAATTCTAAGGATATGCAGTTGGAAGTGTTCCTTTGCACCTTGCTTTTATAGTGTCACTGTCTGCTTTATTGTATTGCTATATTAGATTACAGCTGATCCACCTAGAATTTCACACTCTAATTGATGGTCGCCATTAAAGAATACAATAATATTGAAGTTGATTCGCATTTGCTAATTAGCAAAATTATTGAAACAGATAAATGCCTTGGCCTGGTAATGTAGCTGAACCGTTTCCATTTGTTCTACCATCGGCTGAATGTATCTGTGTTACATTATGCCAGTTGGAAAATAAATTTGACTACTAAGTCTAGTTGGATTGATAGGGGTATTGGTGCCCTTGTAAAATCATCTCATTCATCCACTCATCTATTCCAATCACAATGCTTAGTGTGCCCCACAGCTAGAAAGTTGCCCAACTCCTGGAATTTAATCCTAGTAAAGAGATTACAACATCTGTTTTCTCTAATTTGAATTCCTATCAACATAATTAATAAGTGCACGGAGCATGTATCTTCATTTTTGTGCAAATATTAAACAGATGCTATGACAGTACAAAATGTTCTGTCTTTTTTTCTTGGTGTCAAAACAATCTGTTGAGCCTTTTGTTCTCTTGGCAGTTAGTTACCGATTCTAATTATGCACTGGGCAGATTTGTACACTAAAACTAAATGGATGGGAAACATTGGTATCTTGCAAACAAGATTTATATTAAATCATATGATTACTTCTATAGGCTAGTTGTGAATGATCATTTTTACCTTACTGATTTTTTTTTAAAATAAAAATATGTTGTGCTAATTGTACGCCCCAAAATGAATCCCTAGGCTATTTTATATGTATGTTGGCCATTTTGTATGTATCAGCCATGTTTAGCTGAGTTTAATAAAGTTCATGAAAAGGCCACAGTTTATTCTAGTGTTTCTTCTTTACAAATGTGCCAGTCTGACAGAGGAAAGAACTCGTTTTCTCCTTAGATATTTATAGCTTTTGAGATAAGACAGGAGAGGGGGCTAGTTACACTGGTACAATTCACCCAAGAGAAGGGGGGTTGAGATGAAGAAACTCTAAAACACACACATATATATATATATATATATATATATATATATATATATTCACACGTATTGTTAAGGGCATCACACATACCTACTCCTTCACTGACAAAATGCATATACAGTGCTCAAAAAAAGACACTAAAGATAACACATCCTAGATCTGAATGAACTAATTGTATGAAATACTTTTGTCTTAACATAGTTGAATGTGGTGACAGCAAAATTACACAAAAATGATCAATGAAAATCAAATTTATCAACCCATGGAGGTCTGCATATGGAGTCACACTCAAAATGGAAAGTGGAAAACCACACTACAGGCTTATCCAACTTTGATGTAATGTCCTTAAAACAAGTCAAAATGAGGCTCAGTAGTGATTGTGGCCTCTATGTGCCCATATGACCTCCCATATGACCTGGGCATGCTCCTGATGAGGTGGCGGATGATCTCCTGAGGGATGTCCTCCTAGGCCTGGACTAAAGCATGGTGGATGGATCAAGACATGATGTCCCAGATGTGCTCAATCGGATTCAGGTCTGGGGAACAGGCGGGCCAGTCCATAGCATCAATGCCTTCAGTCCATAGCATCAATGCCTTCCTCTTGCAGGAACTGCTGACACACTCCAGGCATGTGAGGTCTAGCATAGTCTTGCATTAGGAGGAACCCAGTGCCAACCGTACCAGCATATGGTCTCACAACAGGTCTTAGGATCTCATCTCGGTACCTAATGGCAGTCAAGCTACCTCTGGAAAGCACATGGAGGGCTGTGCAGCCCTCCAAAGAAATGCCATCCCACACCATTACTGACCCACCGCCAAACCGTTCATGCTAGATGAGGTTGCAGGCAGCAGAACGTTCTCCACAGCATCTCCAGACTCTGTCACGTCTGTCACATGTGCTCAGTGTGAACCTGCTTTCATCTGTGAAGGGCACAGGGTGCCAGTGGCGAATTTGCCAATTTTGGTGTTCTCTGGCAAATGCCAAATGTCCTGCACGATGTTGGCTGTAAGCACAACCCCCACCTTTGGATGTCGGGCCCTCATACCACCCTAATGGAGTCTGTTTCTGATCGTTTGAGTGGACACATGCTTGCTGGAGGTCATTTTGCAGGGCTCTGACAGCTCTCCTCCTGCTCCTCCTTGCACAAAGGTTGTTGCCCTCCTACGGCCTCCTCAACGTCTCCTGTATCCTGGTAGTTCCTCCATGCTCTGGACACTACACTGACAGACACAGCAAACCTTCTTGCCACAGCTCGCATTGATGTGCCATCCTGGATGAGCTGCACTACCTGAGCCACTTGTGTGGGTTGTAGACTCCGTCTCATGCTACCACTAGAGTGAAAGCACCGCCAGCATTCAAAAGTGACAATCAGCCAGGAAGCATAGGAACTGAGAAGTTGTCTGTGGTCACCACCTACAGAACCACTCCTTTATTGGGGGTGTCTTGCTAATTGCCTATAATTTCCACCTGTTGTCTGTTCCATTTCCACAACAGCATGTTGTCAATTAGTGTTGCTTCCTGAGTGGACAGTGTGATTTCACAGAAGTGTGATTGTGATTGAAGTTACATTTTGTTGTTTAAGTGTTCCCTTTATTTTTTCGAGCAGTGTAGTTATCTTATATATGGTTCTCACTGAAGAGTGTTGTGGTCATTAGCATCTATGAACATTCCAGGTGTGAACTATGACCTCATCCAAAGTTGTGCCATGAGTATGTTCTAACATTAATTGGTGGGAACAATGAGGAGATACATCTGTGTATGGTAGTCTGGATCTATGGGGGAGATTTATCAAAACCTGTGGAGAGGAAAAGTTGCCCAGTTGCCCATAGCAACCAATCCGATTGCTTCTTTCCTTTTGCAGAGGCCTTGTTAAAAATGAAAGAAGAGAGCTGATTGGTTGCTATGGGTAACTGGGCAACTTTTCCTTTGCACTGGTTTTGATCAATTTCCCACTATATCTCTTTCCCACAAATGTGATAGTTGTCTATGAAGATAGATGTCTATGAAGAACCAAGGTTTAACTGGTATATGTGTCAGAGTTAATCCCTATACTTCTAAATTAGGGGCCATACATCATGTGTGGAATACAGTTGTCCTTTAACCCCTTCCCGACCTATGACATACCTGTACGTCATGGGTGGCAAGGTGTTCCCGACCAATGACATACAGGTACGTCATGAACATTTTTGCCGCTACTCGCGGCATCCCGCAGCGCCCGGTAAGATGGTGGCTATCACTGATAGCCAGCCATCTTACCATGCGACCACGGGGGGTTTCATCCCCCACCCCCCCCCCCAGCGATCGCTGCTATCAGTTAGTCAAATCTGACTAGCTGATAGCAGCGTTTCGCTATCAGAATACTCAGCAGCGCGGTGTGTGAGTCCCGATCACGGGGATCGGGACACACACCGCTCTGCCAAGTGTCCCTTACCCGTCCCCCGGCGTCACTTACCCGGCCATGCGGTGTCCCGAGCGGTCCCGGCGCGAGCGACGTCCTCCAGGCGGTCCCGGCGGCGCTGCGTCCCGGCGGTGAGTTTCCGGCAGCAGTGCGGCATCTTCATTGGCGGAAGTGAGATCGCCGTAAAGCGATCTCACTGCTGCCTCTGGGAGTTTCAAAACTGCAACTCCCAGCATGCCCAGACAGCCTTTGGCTTTCTGGGCATGCTGGGAGTTGTAGTTTTGCAACAGCTGGAGGTCCACAGTTTGGAGACCACTGTATAATGGTCTCCAATCTGTGCTCTTCCAGATGTTACAAAACTACAAATCTCAGCATGCTCAGTCTGTCCAGGCATGCTGGGAGTTGTAGTTCTCTAACATCTGGAAGAGCACAGATTGGAGACCATTATACAGTGGTCTCCAAACTGTGGACCTCCAGATGTTGCAAAACTACAACTCCCAGCATGCCCAGACTGCCCAAGCATGCTGGAAGTTGTAGATCGGCAACATCTGATCCTTCAAATATTGCCGAACTACAACTTCCAGCATGCCTGGACAGTCTGGGCATGCTGGGAGTTGTAGTTTTGCAACAACTGGAGGCACACTAGTTGGGAAACATTGTCCGTTTCCTACCTCAGTGCCTCCAGCTGTTGCAATTGTTGCAAAACTATAACTCCCAGCATGCACTGACAGACCATGCATGCTGGGAGTTGTAGTTTTTCAACAGCTGGAGGCACACTGGTTTGGAAACACTAAGTTTGGTTGCAAAACACTTGAAAGTTTATTACTTAACTTAGTGTTTCCAAACCAGTGTGCCTCCAGCTGTTGCAAAACTACAACTCCCAGCATGCACGGACAGCCAAAGGGCATGTTTGGAGTTTGCAACAGCTGGATGTTTGCCCCCTCCACCCAATGTGAATGTACAGGGTACACTCACATGGGCGGAGGTTTACAGTGAGTGCTGCAAGTTTGAGATGGCGCAAATTTTGCGCTGCAGCTCAAACTTCCAGCGGCAAACTTGCTGTGAACCTCTGCCCATGTGGCTGTACCCTAAAAACACTACACTACACTGACACTAACCTAAAATAAAAAGTAAAAAACACTACATATACACATACCCCTACACAGCCCCCCTCCCCCCAAAAAATGAAAAACGTCTGGTACGCTACTGTTTCCAAAACGGAGCCTCCAGCTGTTGCAAAATAACAACTTCCAGTATTGCCGGAGAGCCATTGACTGTCCAGGCATGCTGGGAGTTTTGCAACAGCTTGGGAATCATTGGCATAGAATATCCCTATGTCCACCCCTATGCAAATCCCTAATTTAGGCCTCAAATGCGCATGGCGCTCTCTCCCATTGGAGCCCTGTCGTATTTCAGGGCAACAAATTTGGGACACATATGGGGTATCGCCGTACTCGGGAGAAATTGCCTTACAAATTTTGGGGGGCTTTTTCTTCTTTAACCCCTTATGAAAAGGTGAAGTTCGGGTCTACACCAGCATGTTAGTGTAAAAAAATAAATTTTTTACACTGACATGCTGGTGTTGCCCTATACTTTTCATTTTCACAAGAGGTAAAAGGGAAAAATGACCCCCAAAATTTGTAATACAATTTCTCCCGACTACGGAGAAACCCCATATGTGGGCGCAAAGTGCTCTGGGGGCGCACAACAAGGCCCAGAAGGGAGAGTGCGCCATGTACATTTGAGGTGATTTGCACAGGGGTGGCTGATTATTACAGCAGTTATGACAAACGCAAAACAATAAATATCCATATGTGACCCCATTTTGGAAACTACACCCCTCACGGAATGTAATAAGGGGTGCAGTGAGAATTTACACCCCACTGGCGTATGACAGATTTTTGGAACAGTGGTCTGTGAAAATGAAAAATAAAATTTTTCATTTGCACAGTCCACTGTTTCAAATATCTGTCAAACGCCAGTGGGGTGTAAATGCTCACTGCACCCCTTATTAAATTCCATGAGGGGTGTAGTTTACAAAATGGGGTCACATGTGGGGGGGTCCACTGTTCTGGTACCATAGGGGATTCCTAAATGGGACATGCCCCCCAAAAACCCTTTCAGAAAAACTCACTCTCCAAAATCCCATTGTCGCTCCTTCCCTTCTGAGCCCTCTACTGCGCCCGCCGAACACTTTACATACACATATGAGGTATTTCCTTACTCGAGAGAAATTGGGTTACAAATTTTAGGGTGATTTCTCTCCTTTTACCCCTTGTAAAAATTCAAAAATTGGGTCTACAAGAACATGCGAGTGTAAAAAATGAAGATTTAGAATTTTCTCCTTCACTTTGCTGCTATTTCTGTGAAACACCTAAAGGGTTAAAACACTTACTGAATGTCATTTTGAATACTTTGGGGGGTGCAGTTTTTATAATGGGGTCATTTATGGGGTATTTCTAATATGAAGACCCTTAAAATCCACTTCCAACCTGAACTGGGCCCTGAAAAAGTACGATTTTGAAAATCTTGAGAAAAATTGGAAAATTGCTGCGGAACTTTGAAGCCCTCTGGTGTCCTCCAAAAGTAAAAACTTGTCAATTTTTTGATGCAAACATAAAGTAGACATATTGTATATGTGAATCAATATGTAATTTATTTGGAATATCCATTTTCCTTTCAAGCAGAGACTTTCAAAGTTAGAAAAATGCTAAATTTTCTAAATTTTCATTACATTTTTAGATTTTTTTCCAAGAAAGGATGCAAATATCAGTGAAATTTAACCAATAACATAAAGTAGAATATGTCACGAAAAAACAACCTCGGAATCAGAATGATAAGTAAAAGCATTCCAGAGTTATTAATGCTTAAAGTGACAGTGGTCAGATTTTCAAAAAATGCCCAGGTCCTGAAGGTGAAAATGGGCTGGGTCATGAAGCGGTTAAGGCTTCAAAATATTATAAGGTGGGTCCTCCCACCAGAGCCCTACGCTAGAGGTTAACCCCTTCACGACCAAGGACTTGTATACTAAGTATTGCAAAGCATGTAAAAAAAAAAAAGGAAAGTATTTCATGCTGCGGATGCGCTGATGACAGTTCCAAGAGCGAACTCCCAGCTGCGGCTGGGTAGCTCTGTGTGTTTGCTTGTAGCAGCGGATTTCCAGCCAGTAATCACGAGCTGACACACTAAGCTACCCAGCCGCAGCAGTGAGCTTGCTCTTGTGTCTGTCAGCGGGGCATCCACAGTGCGTAATACACTGCAGATGTGCTCCGTGTGACAATTTTTTTTGTACAAAGGCCCCATTTATACTGCATTTCTGTAGTATGTTAGAGGTATCCGCCAGCAGGGGGGGAATGATGAGAGGGGGGGGGGCGTTAATGATGAGCAGGGGGGTTAATGTTGTGCAGGGGGGGGTTAATGATGAGCAGGGGGTAATAATGAGCAGGGGGGGTAATGATGAGCAGGGGGGTAATGATGAGGAGGGGGGTAATACTGAGCAGGGGGGTAATAATGAGCAGGGGGGGAATGATGAGCAGGGGGGGGGGAGAATGATGAGCAGGGAGGATAATGATGAGCAGGGGGGTAATGATGAGTAGGGGGGGGAGAATGATGAGCAGGGGGGGTAATGATGAGCAGGGGGGGTAATGATGAGCAGGGGGGTAATGATGAGCAGGGGGGGTAATGATGAGCAGGAGGGGTAATGATGAGCAGGGGGGTAATGATGAGCAGGAGGGGTAATGATGAGCAGGGGGGGGGTAATGATGAGCAGGGGGGAGAATAATGAGCAGGGGGGAGAATGATGAGCAGGGAGGAGAATGATGAGCAGGGAGGAGAATGATGAGCAGGGGGGAGAATGATGAGCAGGTGGGGAATGATGAGTAGGGGGGATGATGAGCAGGAGGGGGGGGAATGATGAGCAGGGAAAAACACGGGAAATGAGGCGGGGGCCATCATAATGAAGTGCTCCGTCTTCCAGGCAGTCTTAATCTGGCCCTGCTGGTGCCACCTCACGATCGCCATGGCTGGTCGGCCGGGACCGGCCATCGAATCACGGCGCCTGCTGGGAGGGGCAGAGCGGGGGAGGAGTAGACGTCGGGGCTAGTGTACCTGAGAGTGGCGGGAGGAGGCATCTGGCAGCAGTATCGAGGAGCGGAGGATGACCGGCATTGGAAAGGAGCGGAGGAGGACCATCACCAGCGAGGAGCAGTGGCGGGACCTCAAGGCAGCTACATAAGTACAACTCCCAGCATGCACAGACAAAGGGCATGCTGGTATTTGTAGTTATGCAACAGCTGGGAGCACTTTTTACCTCTGGCTGTTGCATAACTACAACTCCCAGCATGCACAGACAGCGAAAGGGCATGCTGAGAGTTGTAGTGGTGTGCCTCCAGCTGTTGCATAACTACTACTCCCAGCATGTGCAGAAAGTCAAAAAGGCATGCTGGGAGTTGTAATTATGCCACAGCTGGAGGCACATAACTACAACTCTCAGTATGCCATTCAGCTGTCTGTGCATGCTGGAAGTTGCAGTTATACAACAGCTGGAGGTACACTTTTTGATTGAAAAAAAAAGTGCCTCCAGCTAATGCATAAGTACAACTCACAGCATGAACAGACACTCAAAAGGCATGATGGATGTTGTAGTTATGCAACAGCCGGAGGCAAAACACTGTAGATGCTGTGCTCACTAGGGATCCGTAAGTGTTTTCCTCAGTGTGTGTGTGTTTTGTTAAAGGAAAACACAGACTTGGTGTTATGTGAGCACCCATCTAAAGGTTCTTAAAGGGTTATTCCAATTATTATTATCAACTGGCTCCAGAAAGTTAAACAGATTTGTAAATTACTTCTATTAAAAAATCTTAATCCTTACAATAATTATCAGCTGCTGAAGTTGAGTTGTTCTTTTCTGTCTGACAACAGTGCTCTCTGCTGACATCTGTCTGTCTCGGGAACTGCACAGAGTAGGAGAGGTTTGCTATGGGGATTTGCTTTTACTCTTGACAGTTCCCGAGACAGGTGTCATCAGAGAGCATTTAGACAGAAAAGAACAACTCAACTTCAGCAGCTCTTAAGTACTGAAAGGATTAAGATTTTTTTATAGTAATTAAAATTAATTAAATGTAAATTAAAATGTATTAAATGTAAATAAAAAAAGTAATTTACAAATCTGTTTAACTTTCTGGAGCCAGTTGATATATAAAAAAAAGTTTATTCCTGGATAACTCCTTTAATTTCTATCAGTCAGGGGCTGATTGACCGTCCGGTCCGTTCGGACGTGGTTCATGGGTCCACCACAGCGGCTGCTACTTAGGATCCAGGACACTCATCCTGGATCCACAGGCAGACACATACAGCTGAAAGCCTCCTCTCTGTGTGAGCCGCGTCTGCGGCCTACACAGAGAAGAGACATGACCTCCGCTCCCACACAGCATGCAATGCAGACGCTGATGACTTCACTCATCAGTGCCTGCACTGTGGAGGATGGAAGACGTGGTCCTCTGCTGCGCTCCAGAGGAGATCGCTGCGTGGAAAATATAATCAGGTGAGTATATATTTTTTTTCCATCCTGGGGAGGGGGGCTTTGGGGATAATGGGGGGTACTCTGCTGTCTGTACCTACTGTGGGGGAACTCTGTTGCCTATGCCTACTGTTGGGGAAACTCTGCTTCCTATACCTACTGTTGGGGGAACTCTGCTGCCTGAATCTACTGTGAGGGAACTCTACTGCTGCTCATATCTACTGAGGGGGGGGGGGCACTTTGCTGCTGCCTATACCTATTTTAGGGGAACTCTGCTGACGCCTAAACCTACTGTGGGGGAACTCTGCTGCTGCCTATACCTACTGTGGAGGAACTGTGCTGCCGCCTATACCTACTGTGGGGAAGCTGTGCTGCCGCCTATAACTACTGTGGGGGAGCACTGCTGCTGCTTATACCTACTGTGGGGAAACACGGCTGCCACCTATACCTACTGTGGGGAAACACTGCTGCCGCCTATACGTAATGTGGTGGAACTGCTGCTGCCTATACCTAATGTGGGGGAACTGCTGCCGCCTATAGCTAATGTGGGGGAACTGTTGTATACCTAATGTGGGGAACTTCTGCTGCCTAGCTATTGTGGGGGACTATCTACTATGTTTCTGCCTAGCTAATATGGGGACAAACTACCAAACTAATAGGAGGGCTTCCTACATAGGGGGGTTTTCCTATAAGGGGCCGCTATCTGGGGGACTTACCGACAGGGGCCATGACTACCTATATGGGGGACATTAACTTCCTGGGGGCATGGCCACTACCTCCTGGGGACACTACCTACCTGGGAGGCATTACCTACCTGTACAGTGGGGATCAAAAGTTTGGGCACCCCAGGTAAAAATTTGTATTAATGTGCATAAAGAAGCCAAGGAAAGATGACTGCACAATCGCTCCAGAAAGATCTGGCACACACTGGAGTTGTGGTACAGTGTGTGCCAGATCTTTCTGGATGGATTTTGCAGTCAAACGTGGGTTTTGAATTGTTTTTTTTCACAATCCTGCGAGCTGTTCTGTCTGATATTTTTCTTGGTCTTCCAGATCTTGCTTTAACTTCCACTGTTCCTGATGACTGCCATTTCTTAATTACATTCCGAACAGAGGATATTGACATCTGAAAACGTTTTGCTATCTTCTTATAGCCTTCTCCAGCTTTGTGAGCGTCAACTATTTTCAGTTTCAGATTTCTAGAAAACTGCTTAGAAGAACCCATGGTGCTGATTGTTGGGGCAAGGTCACATGAGTCTGGGCATTTAAAACCTTTGAGATTGACATCGCCTGATCTTCCCAGATGATGATTGAGAAAAATCCATGACATGCTATAAATTCTGCAGGGTGCCCAAACTTTTGCAGATGCCATTTTTTTGTTTTCTGTTATTTTGAAAGTGTAAATTATGGAAATAAAATCTAACTTTTGTTGGCATATTATAAGAATCAGCACCAAACACTTTAGACCAAATTACAATATGTAACAAATATAATCTTTATTGAATTTATCAAATAAAAACAAGTAAAACACACATAACATGAGAGGTAAGATGGTTTAGTACAGGAAGGTAGATAGCAATGTGGGAGGACATATAATCATCAGGATAAAATTATAATGGTAAAGCATACATAATGCAGGATGAAGCTCTCTCATGCACATGGAAAAGGTAATCAACAGCAACACATGACTTGACGTAATACCAGCATATAATAACAGGAGTAAGAATAGTAATGAATGATAATGCACCCTGCCTGAACTCCTCACCTCTGCCCCAAACGCGTTTTCGCACCTGCTTCGTTAGCGGGCGTGTCTTGGGGCTCTCTCACTACCTATTTATACAAAGGCTGACCAATCGGCTCTAGTATAGGATCCCCTAGAGATAATGCACCTGAACCTTCCTGACGTGTGGGTAAGACGTCACTTACCCTGTATGGTAACCCTTATTAGGACGTGATCGTGCCGGAGTGTGAAGCTCCGTGCGCACAGAGCGACAGTCATGTGATAGGTCATGGAGGTGTGCGTACGCTAGTGAAAGCGTCGCCGCCATAGCAACAAGAACAATACAAAGGGCCAAACGCGATCACGCATGCGCAGACAGTTACACACAGTGTGAAAGAAAAGAGAGTAACACCACCGTGACAGTGAGTGACAGGTGAAGGAAAACTGCAAAGAGGTGACAGATACAAATTACATAGTGCATGTGAAAGACACTTACCACCACCGATCAATATAGAAACACCACCACAACGGAAAAAATGATTTCCTACAAGATAATGAAACAAGCAGATTATTAATTAGATAAAAGACATTGTGTAAATGATGCAGAATAGTGAGTGAGAAGTAAGATAGGTGAGTGCATATTGGGAGTATGGATAAGATGTGATAATAATAGTGCAATATGCAATATAAAACATATGTATAAAAATGTGTAATGAGAACAATATATATATATATATATATATATATATATATATATATATATATATATATATATATAGTAGTTAGGAGTAGCCTTATTAGTCCAGTGATGCAGATAGAACGTGTGTTTTCCCCTTGTGAGCTCAGAAATGCTTATGACTTGATAATCATCAAGGGAAGAATCCCGACAGCTTGTCTCTACATAATCTTGTTAGTCCAATAAAAAAGGTATTACAAGATAGTGCAACTACCGATGATTTTGCTATATATATATGTTAACACTATGAATATAAGGAATAAGAGTGTGTGTGTGGGATAAATGACACTACAACAACATTTTTTAGGGATGATAATAATATTAGTGATAGGACATGGTGGGAAAAAAAGAAAAAATGATAACAAGAAATGTATATATCAAAAATATAAATTAATAAAAAATATATATGTATAATATAAAATGAGTTAAAAAAGAATATTAAATATATGTGTGGTAATATGTGTGAAAAATTATATTATATCTATATAACAAAAATAGTAAGAGAAGTACCAAAAGAGAAATAATAATGTGATATGTGTATATATACATATTTATATATATTGATATACATACAAGGTGCCAAATCCCCTGTAAAGTGCACATGTGCGAAAAAAAATTTGTGTGTGTCCGCCAACCAACAACATTGTTGGAGGTTAAGGTGCAATAACGATTTTTAAAGACATTTTTTTTAGTAAAAAATATATGAAAGTATTATTAGAAAATATATAATAAAATATCTATATTAATTGAAATGCGTAGGGAAGTACAGGTAAGGTGCATTATCATAATAAAATAATATTAATAAATTGCATATTCTTGAATGTGATGGGGTCCAGGGTCAGATGTAAACATATACGAGGACGCCTGTATATAGAGAAGATACAAGAGACAAACATAAATACACATAGGACCACTGTTAAAAGACTAAAAACCTTAGTTAGGCTGGGTTCACACTAAGATTTGAACTACGGTTCCCGTATACGGCTGGGACTTAATCGCGGTAGTTAATGTATGTCTATGAGCCGACCGGAGTGAACCAGAGCCTCCGGTCGGCTGCTTTTTCGGCCGTATGCGGTTTCCCAACCGCAGGCAAAAACGTGGTCGACCACCCCTCCTCCCAGCCGTATACGGGAGCCGTAGTTCAAATCGTAGTGTGAACCCAGCCTTAAAAGTGGATGCCATGTGGTAACTCCAGGAAACCAAGGTGGGGATGCAAACCATGTGGGAAGTGTGTGGCCTGCCCTAACATTTGAACTGATGACAAATTCCTAAATAGTGATGGCACGTGGTCATACCATATTACCCACACCATTTCTTGCAACTCCACATGGGTAATTTATCATGCTACATGCCCCTATGGCTTGATCTATGTAGGATTAACATCAAGAGAACTAAGGAGAAGAGAGAGCATGTCTTGGGGATTCAGGCCGCAAAAGACGAGGTGGACTTAAATAACCTCACCACAATTCCACGTCACTTCAAAATTCATCATAATTCAGACCCTTCTGGACTACAGGTGAGGGGCATTGATCAGGTTTTTATTGGCATTCGAGGGGGTGAATGGAAGATCCGACTAGCCCAGATGGAGACCAGATGGATTTACAGACTGAAAACCATCCAACCAAGGGGGCTTAACGAATCTGTAAGCTTTGCACCATTTTTGTTACACAGTGTAGTGTCTATGGGGCTAATAGTAGATAGGGTCCAGTGTTTTGTGGTACCATATGGCATCCACTTTTAACTAAGGTTTTTAGTCTTTTAACAGTGGTCCTGTGTGTATTTATGTTTGTCTCTTGTATCTTCTCTATATACAGGCGGCCTCGTAAATGTTTACATCTGACCCTGGACCCCATCACATTCAAGAATATGCAATTGTAATATTTATTAACATTATTTTTTTATGATATTGCACCTTACCTGTACTTGCCTACGAATTTCAATTAATATAGATATTTTATTATATATTTTCTAATAATACTTTCATATATTTTTTTTACTAAAAAAATGTCTTTTAAAATTGTTATTGCACCTTGACCTCTAACAATGTTGTTGGTTGGTGGTAACATGCAACACACACAATTTTCTTTTCTGCACATGTGCACTTTACAGGTGATTTGGCACCTTGTATATATATATATCAATATATATATATATCAAATCATATATATATATATGATCAAAACGTGCGCTAAGAGCCTCCATTTTTTTGACCAATGTGTGCTGCTGCAATCCTCTTTTTTTGTACACTCTGATGCCATGGCAGTGTGCACCCGTGTATTAGGCTGTTGTGCTGGCTATCTTTTTTTTTCTTGTATGTACAATTCAAGGGGAAATGGCACCCTCTTTAGCTGTGCACCCCTCCCCCTTTCTCACAGGTGGAGTTTTAAATGGATCCACCATGTCGCCCAGTCAGAGGCTATATGCTCAGCAGAGGTGAGTGGATAGTTGAGTGTTAGGCTCAGAATTTGTGCTAGGTTCCCATCCTAAATAAGGCCACCTCCCCGTGGTGGATGGGGGACACGTTTTGATCAAAAAGTGCGCTAAGAGCCTCAATTTTTTTGACCAATGTGTGCTGTTGCAATCCTCTTTTTTTGTACACTCTGATGCCATGGCAGTGTGCACCCGTGTATTAGGCTGTTGTGCCGGCTATCTTTTTTTTTCTTGTATGTACAATTCAGGGGGTAATGGCACCCTGTTTAGCTGTGCGCCCCTTCCCCTTTCTCACAGGTGGAGTTTTAAATGGATCCAGCATGTCACCCAGTCAGAGGCTATATGCCCAGCAGAGGTGAGTGGATAGTTGAGTGTTAGGCTCAGAATTTGTGCTAGGTTCCCATCCTAAATGAGGCCACCTCCCCGTGGTGGATGGGGGACACGTTTTGATCAAAAAGTGCGCTAAGAGCCTCCATTTTTTTGACCAATGTGTGCTGCTGCAATCCTCTTTTATATATATATATATATATATATATATATATATATATATATATATATATACACACACATATCACAGTATTATCTCTCTTTTGGTACTTCTCTTACTATTTTTGTTATATAGATATAATATAATTTTTCACACATATTACCACACATATATTTAATATTCTTTTTTGACTCATTTTATATTATATATATATATATATATATATATATATATATATATTTATTAATTTCAATTTTTGATATATTTAAATTTATATTTGATATATTTAAATTTATTTTTATCATTTTTATATATATATATATATATATATATATATATTTTTTTTTTTTGTTCTCACTACACATTTTTATACATATGTTTTATATTGCATGTTGCACTATTATTATCACATCTTATCCATACTCCCAATTATGGACATTTATCAACGGGTTTAGTCAGGTTTTCTTTACTATAATTGTCGCAAAATTTTCGCAACTGCGACAACGCGATTTTTCGTGCAACATTTTGACTGGAAAGCGAGAAAAGCAAGTTTTCCTAAAGATTACTATGTAGTAATAATTTTAAAATGGACTACGGGTAGTCAGGTATTTATTAACTGCGACTGCGCAAAAAAAAGTCGCAACAGCGTTAAAAATTGACTAAATTTACTCCAGCTCAAATATGGAGCAGAAAAAGATACTACCAAAGTAAAAAATGAAAAATTGCTTACATGAAAGAAAATTATCAACAGGCTGAAACCAGTTGATAAATACGTCGCACATAAGCAAAAAAAAAGTAAGGAAAAAATGACTAAAAAAAAGAATACATAAGCAAACATTGATAAATGTCCCTCAATATGCACTCACCTATCTTACTTCTCACTCGCTGCATCATTTACACAATGTCTTTTATCTAATTAATAATCTGCTTGTTTCATTATCTTGTAGGAAAAAAATTTTTCCGTTGTGGTGGTGTTTCTATATTGATCGGTGGTGGTAAGTGTCTTTCACATGCACTATGTAATTTGTATCTGTCACCTCTTTGCAGTTTTCCCTCACCTGTCACTCACTGTCACGGTGGTGTTACTCTCTCTTCTTTCACACTGTGTGTAACTGTCTGCGCATGCGCGATCACGTTCGGCCCTTTGTTATTGTTCTTGTTGCTATGGCGGCGACGCTTTCACTAGCGTACACACGCCTCCATGCCCTCACATCACATGATCGCAATGATGCTGCGCTATGAGCGATGGTATCGCTCTATGCGCATACACTCCTGAGCCCGGTCATGTGACCTATCACATGACTGCCGCTCTATGCGCACAGAGCTTCACACTCCGGCGCGATCACTTCCTAATAAGGAGGACGCCATACAGGGTAAGTGACGTCTTACCCACACGTCAGGCAGGCTCAGGTGCATTATCTCTAGGGGATCCTATACTAGAGCCAATTGGTCAGCCTTTGTATAAATAGGTAGTGAGAGAGCCCCAAGACACGCCCGCTAACGAAGCAGGTGCGAAAACGCGTTTGGGGCAGAGGTGAGGAGTTCAGGCAGGGTGCATTATCATTCATTACTATTCTTACTCCTGTTATTATATGCTGGTATTACGTCTTTTCTCTCCTATCATTCTCAAGTCATGTGTTGCTGTTGATTACCTTTTCCATGTGCATGAGAGAGCTTCATCCTGCATTATGTATGCTTTATCATTATAATTTTATCCTGATGATTATATGTCCTCCCACATTGCTATCTACCTTCCTGTACTAAACCGTCTTAACTCTCATGTTATCTGTGTTTTAAATTCAATAAAGATTAAATATTTGTTACATATTGTACCTTGGTCTAAAGTGTTTGGTACTGATGTGATATATGACCACTGTATAGCTTTTCTCATATTGCTGAAGTAGTTTGGTGACCATATTATAAGAATGTTTAATCTGTAATTTGATGCCTTTTGGAGATTTTTCCATCTTTCCTTGGCTTCTTTATGCACATTAATACAAATTTTTACCTGGGGTGCTCAAACTTTTGATCCCCACTGTAACTTCCCTAAGCAACACCTTATTTTCTGTCTACTAGCACAAAATACTTTCAGACTAGACTCTTGATCTGCTGCGGGGTGGAGGGGCTTGCCGGCTGCCTACTTGACTAACTACCTGTCTACCTACATACCTGGCTGCCTATCTACCTACCTACATATCTTGCTACCTATCTACATACCTGGCTACCTAACTATGTACATACCTGGCCATTATACATGGCTGCCTAACTACCTACATGCCTGGCTACCTACCTACCTACCTAGCTAGTCACCTACCTACATATCTGGCTACCTAATCTAACTACCTAGTTACCTACCTACCTCGCTACCTACCTACTTGCCCTTTTACTGTGCAGGACACCAAGGTGAGCATAATTACAGTTTGTGGGCCTATAGATGGGAAGATTGTGTAGAGTCTAACATGTTTGTCCGGCAGAATGTTAAGAGATCGTCATGGCGGTCTAATCCAGACGGAGAAGAAAGGAAGGAGCACACCACTGATCAGAAAAGATGTAATTGTGCGTCACTAGATGTAACTGTAATCACTTATATGGTATACACATCCTGTGTACAGCTGATATCTACCGCCATATGGTCCTGTATATATTCACTTATATTGTATACAGATCTCTGTACAGCTGGTATCTACCTTTATATGGACATTGTATATAATCACTTATATAGTATACAGATCCTGTATAGTATATTGGTCTGTCTATAGCGGTTTTATTCAGTACAGTATGCAGTTATTGTGTGGTGGTATATATTTCCTCCTTGTATTCCTCCTTGGTCATGGAAATGATCTTACCTATTTTATCTACGTTAAAGTGTTTCTTACATATATACATTTTAGTTTATTTTGTGTGTGGGATTTGGGTGGAATAGGGCGTGACAGACGTGTGACCAGCAGCGGAGCCTCGCAGGGGACCTGTGACCAGCAGCAGAGCCTCGCAGGGGCCCTTGCTTTTTTTTTTTTTTGGTTTGGGGGCCCAGAGTATTGTCAGTCCACCCTTGCTATCAGTCATGCATTTTGCTTTTCTAGATCCTAAATGTGATCTTCCAGAGGGACAAAACACTTACATCTGACACAACAATGTGTAACTTGGAGCTCATGCTTCAGCTATGCATGCAATGGACGCAACTCCAACCCATAGAAAATGTATTCCCTATCCACAGGCTAGACAAAAAATAATTATTCTAAAGGCCATTAGACACTTCGACTATGTAATATGTACTTGATGCCTTTATTAGCCTTGAAACGTGTGACCAGCACTAAATGTTGCTGCAGCTTGCTGCAGACTATGGCCCTCAGTTACTAACAAGATTCCTATTCTTTTTGTCGGGTTTTGCGCCTAAATTCTGTTGCATGGACCATGCGACAGAATGTGCGACAGAGAAAACCCGACAGAATCAGGATCACTCAGAGTGGAAAAAAAAAACTTCAAAATGGGCATGGTTTTTGGGAAAAGGGGTGTGTTCCCTACATTTCATCCAAAATCATTCATCTTTTCTGAAAACCACTCTTAAAATCATGTGAATTTTCTGGGAAGAAACCCCTACACTTTAAAGCATGTATAAAGTTTCCGAAAGTAGAGTAAATTAGTAAATACCATGAAAAAAAAAAAGGTCGGAAGAGTGTGTTCTCTCTATTAATTTCAATAAGCTTCACTCCAGAGGTGGCTCTAGACATTTTGAGGCCTTAGGCAAAAATAAATCTGAAGCCCCCCAAGCTCGATGAAAATAAGAAAAAAAAAAGTAAGCAGGCGATATTAAAATTAACTGTATAAATTGCATATTTTAAGGCAAACGTTAATATATATCATAACCTCGCTATTCACAGCTTATTAACGGCTGCATACTACAGAGGACATTTTTTTCTTTTTGGACTTCTTTTCTGTCACAACCACAATGCTCTCTGCTGACACCTCTGTCCATTTTAGGAAATGTCCAGAGCAGCATATGTTTGCTATGGGGAATTTCTCCTGCTTTGGACAGTTCCTGACATAGACAGAGGTGTCAGCAGAGAGCACCTTGGTCGTGACAGAAGAGAAATCCAAAAAGAAAAGAATTTCCTCTGTAGTATACAGTCGCTAATAAGTACTAGAAGGATTAAGATTTTTTTAAGAGAAGTAATTTACAAATCTGTTTAACTTTCTTGCATCAGTTGATTTAAGAAAAAGAAAAAAAAGTTTTTCACAGGAGTACCTGCCTTTCACCGCTCACTACATTATGGCACAGTCAGATATATAACTCATCTCTAACTGTGCCATCATATAGTGAGCGGTGAAAGGCAGGTAAAAAATGGCAACTGGTCCATTTATAAGCCACACACTATACCTTTTTTGCCCCCTGCTTGGGTGAGAAAATATTACAGAAATAGCACAGCAGCACAGAGGATTTCTGGAGGGAACTGTAGTGAGTCAGAATGTCTGCTTCACTACAGTTCCTTCCAGAAATACTCTTTGCTGCTGGGAAGCCTACTCCATCTTCTACCTGCCTTTCACCGCTCTCTACATCGCGGCGATGTGCGGTATTAACCCTTTAGAAGCGGCGGTCAAAGCTGACCGCCGCTTCTAAAGTGAAAGTGACCCGGCTGCTCAGTCGGACTGTTCGTGACCGCCGCGGTGAAATCGCGGCGTCCCGAACAGCTTACAGGACACCGGGAGGGCCCTTACCTGTTTCCTCGGTGTCCGATCGGCGAATGACTGCTCCGTGCCTGAGATCCAGGCAGGAGCAGTCAAGCGCCGATAACACTGATCACAGGCGTGTTAATACACGCCTGTGATCAGGATGAGAGATCAGTGTGTGCAGTGTTATAGGTCCCTATGGGACCTATAACACTGCAAAAAAATGTTTAAAAAAAGTGTTAATAAAGGTCATTTAACCCCTTCCCTAATAAAAGTTTGAATCACCCCCCTTTTCCCATAAAAAAAATAAAACAGTGTAAAAAAAATTAAAAATAAACATATGTGGTATCGACGCATGCGTAAATGTCTGAACTATAAAAATATATCATTAATTTAACCGCACGGTCAATGGCGTACGCGCAAAAAAATTCCAAAGTCAAAAAAAGCGCATTCTTGGTCACTTTTTATACCATTAAAAAATGAATAAAAAGTGATCAAAAAGTCTGATCAAAACAAAAATCATACCGATAAAAACTTCAGATCACGGCGCAAAAAATGAGTCCTCATACCGCCCTGTATGTGGAAAAATAAAAAAGTTATAGGGGTCAGAAAATGACATTTTTAAACGTATAAATTTTCCTGCATGTAGTTATGATTTTTTCTAGAAGTGCGACAAAATGAAACCTATATAAGTAGGGTATCATTTTAACTGTATGGACCTACAGAATAATGATAAGGTGTAATTTTTACCGAA
Source organism: Hyla sarda (assembly GCF_029499605.1). Lineage (NCBI taxonomy): Eukaryota > Metazoa > Chordata > Amphibia > Anura > Hylidae > Hyla > Hyla sarda. The sequence continues at coordinate 133,320,822 of NC_079190.1, read as the reverse complement.
ATATGCACTTCGTAGAAACGGAAGCCCCCAAAAGTTACAAAATGGCGTTTTTTTCCGATTTTGTCGCACAATGATTTTTTTTCAGTTTCGCCGTGCATTTTTGGGTAAAATGACTAATGTCACTGCAAAGTAGAATTGGGGACACAAAAAATAAGCCATAATATGTATTTTTATGTGGAAAATTGAAAGGGTTTGAAAAAACGAAAGTGCAAAAACTGAAAAATCCTGAGTCCTTAAGGGGTTAACCTCTGTTGTATGTAAATTGTTTGAGGGTTTTCTAAGAGATGCTATTTTGGAACATCTTGATAAAAATAATGTATGACTCCATATCAGCATGGCTTTATGAGGGATCGGTCCTGTCAAACTAACCTGATCTACTTTTATGAGGATGTGAGCTCCAGACTGGACCAGGGGCAATCGCTGGATGTCATATATCTGGATTTTTCCAAAGCATTTGATACAGTTCCACATAAAAGGTTGGTGCATAACATTAGAAGGATTGGGCTGGGGGAGAATGTGTGTAAGTTACTAGCTCAGTGATAGGAAACAGAGGGTGGTTATTAATGGTACTTATTCTGATTGGGTGACTGTTACTAGTGGGGTACCACAGGGGTCAGTCTTGGGTCCTGTTCTGTTTAATGTATTTATTAATGACCTTGTAGAGGGGTTGAATGGTAAAGTAGCAATCTTTGCAGATTATACCAAACTGAGGCAGTTCTAGACTTTTTGAGGCTTTAGGCGAAAATAAATCTGAGGCCTCCCAAGCTCGATAAAAAGAAGAAAAAAAAAAGTAAGCAGGCGATATTAAAATTAACTGTATAAATTGCATATTTTAAGGCAAACTTTAATATCGTTCATAACCTTGCTATTCACAGCTCTTGAAATCTTATTTTTCTAATTAAATTATTTTACATAATATCTATACACAAACATTGGGTATAGATTAAAAAAAAATGTGTCTCACTATTCAGTTATTGTGGTTGGTGTCTCCTAAAACTGAAATAAAGTTGTCAACAGGGTATTCAAAAAACACTATAGAATCAGGAACACAAATGTGTATTCCTGACCCAGGGACGTGCACACATAGGGGTAAAAGGGGGCTGGAGCCTTCCCTTTTCCTCTCATGCCCCTAAAGTGCCCTCACAAAAGGAGCTACAGACTCAGGGTGACAGGTGCAGTAAAAAGGATCCCTTGCTGGGAAATTGTATGGGGTTTAATGGAGGGTGCTGTGCCCTCCCTGCAGGAAGGGGGTGCCACTCACCCTGTCATTATCAGCTATTTCTCTGCTCCTCTCCACACGGAGGAGACAGGAGCAGAGGAGGCAGAGAGAAGCCCCGCCCACAGCATGTCCCGGCCACAGCATGTCCTGGCCAGAAACTTTAGTCTATGCAGAGGGGTTGGTTACTGTAAGTAACTGTAAATATATGTGAGTGATTGTATGTCAGTGTGTGTGTATGTATATATGTGTGTGTGTGTGTGTGCATCTCTATGTATGTGCCTGTGCAGAGAGGGATGGCTGGGGCCTTAGTGTAAGTGACTGTGCATATATGTGAGTGATTGTATGTCAGTGTGTCTGTATGATGTGTATACAGTATATGTGTGTGTGTGTATCTCTATGTATGTGCCTGTGCAGAGAGGGATGGCTGGGCCCTTAGTATAAGTGACTGTGTATATATGTGAGTGATTGTATGTCAGTGTGTCTGTATGATGTGTATATATGTGTGTGTATCTCTATGTATGTGCCTATATATGTGAGCAAGTGAATCTATGTATATGTGTGTGTATATATGTGCGCAAGTGAATCGATGTATGTGTGTGTGTGTATATATATATATATATATATATATATATATATATACACACACACACATAGATTCACTTGCTCACATATATACACACATATACATAGATTCACATATATATATATATATATATATATATATATAATGTGAGCAAGTGAATCTATGTATGTGTGTATATATGTGAGCAAGTGAATCTATGTGTGGAACATTATATTTTTATGTATTCTGGCAATATGTAAAGATCCTTAATGGTGGCACAGTATAGTTAAATAACAGTGGCACAGTATATAGTTAATTAATGGAAGCACAGTATATAGGGAATGAATAGATGAATTTGAATGGTGGCACAGTATATAGATCATTAAGGGGGGTAAGGTATATAATTAAAGAGAAACTGACAGGCTGTTTACTCGCACTAAACCCAATACACTAGGTTACAGTGCAGGAGAACAGGAGAAAGATAATGTTATACTTACTAAATGTGGACCAGCCGTTATCTAGGTATTGCCCCACATTGCTAGTATGCGAAGTCAGTCTTGTGCGCAATGGAGGCGGAGCTTCCTTGCCTCCATCCTGTATGCTGTGCTATGCCTGGCCGTCTTTGTATATCTATAATTTTTTTTTCTACAACTCTTGTATATTGTAGCATGTAAGCATATATTAGTGTGGTGTCCATCTCTTCAGTGTAAGAACCAGAGCTGTGTGAAGATTCCTGCATAAGGTGGGTGCTGGGTGATGGGTGCTGGGTGATTGGGGATGGGTGCTGGGTGATTGGTGACGGGTGCTGGGTGCTGGGGGATTGGTGATGGGTGATGGGTGTTTGGGGATGGGTGATTGGTGATGGGTGCTGGGTGATTGGGGATGGGTGCTGGGTGAGGCCGGGTACAGTGTACGTTATGTCATATAGAGGTCAGACCGGGGCATATAGGGGGAGATTTATTAAAACCTTTGCAGAGGAAAAGCCCTCTGCAAAATGAAAGAAACGATCTGATTGGTTGCTATGGGCGACTGCACCGCTCTTTCTCTGCACAGGTTTTGATAAATCTCCTCTATAATACAGTATATTATAGTGCAGCTGTCACATGTTTTCTGTAAATAAGACTGACAGCACAGCCAAAGTGTATATACACATGGCAGACCTTCATAGAAACTGTTCTTGACTTTATTTGACAAAAACAACAACTTTTATGGGGGCTAGGAATGTTGAGGAGGCCCGGCGGGAGTCCACTGTATCCCTGGGCCGCAGCACATCTGCTCATTAAGTCTGGCAGACGTTTTTTAAATTATGAGAAGTGCCCTCTTTTTTTACTTGAGCCCCTGCTCTTCAAAATGTCTGTGCATGTCCCTGTCCTGACCCTATAGTGGTAAACTATTTAGCACCCCACATCCCCTTTAAATTTAGAAAAAAGGTACCTTACCAGCCACCCCTGTGCAAATCAGCTCAAATGTACATGGCGCTCTCAATCCCGAGCCTTGTTGTGTGCAGACAGAGCATTTTACATCCACATATGGGGTATTTCTGTACTCTTTTTTTCCCCTTGTCTTTTTTTTCCCTTTTACCTTTTGTGAAAATAAAAAGTATGGGGTAACACCAGCAAGTTACTGTAAAAAATATATTTTTTTACAATAACATGCTGGAGTAGACCCCAACTTTACTATTTCATAAAGGTTAAAAGGAGAAAAAGCCCGCGAAAATTTGTTAGGCAATTTCTCCCGATTACAGAAATACCCCATATGTGACCCTAAACTGTTGCGTTGAAATACGACAGGGCTCCGAAGTGAGAGAGCGCCATGCGTATTTGGGGCCTAAATTAGGGATTTGCATAGGGATGGACATAGGTTCAAATAATTTTTATAGAATTTTTCAAGAATTTTTTTTCACAAAACAGAATTGGCCAATAGATAACAAACACGGCCAAAAGAACAATACAGAAATAAATAGAACAGAATCATACAAATTCTTTAGAAATGATCACTCAGTTTAGATACACTTCTTTAAAAAAAAAAAAATAATAATTAATAAGATCCATCGGATATTGTATAAGCATATCCGGAATGTGTTGGACTGGTATTCAACTTCCATGCGTACGTTGTTTCGTAGAAACAGTTGGTCTTGCCAGCGTCAATAATGTCAGCAGTAGCCGGTACAGATGGAATCTTCCACCTGGCTGCAATGTGTGTCCTGTAAGCTCTACGCCAGTGATTCCCAAACAGGGTGCCTCCAGCTGTGGCAAAACTCCCAGCCTGCCAGGACAGTCAATGGCTGTCCGGCAATACTGGGAGTTGTTGTTTTGCAACAGCTGGAGGCTCCGTTTTGGAAACAGTGCCGTACCTGATGTTTTTCATTTTTATTAGGGAGGTGTGTGTGTGTGTGTGGGGGGGGGGGGGGGGGGGGGACTGTGTAGGGGATATGTGTATATGTAGTGTTTTACTTTTTATTTTGTGTAGTGTAGTGTTTTTAGTGTACATTCACATGGGCGGGTTCACAGCGAGTTTCCCGCTGGGAGTTTGAGCTGCAGCGGAAAATTTGCTGCATCTCAAACTTGCAGCGTGAGACTCACTGTAAACCCACCGATGTGAATGTACCCTGTGCAAACCTGTTGCAAAACTACAACTCCAAGCATGAGTTGTAGTTTGGCAACATCTGGAGGGCCGCAGTTTGGGGACCACTGTGCAGTGGTCTTCAATCTGTGCTATTCCAGATGTTGCAAAACTACAAATCCCAGCATGCCCAGACAGTCCAGGAATGCTGGGAGTTGTAGTTTTGTAACATCTGGCCCTTCAGGTGTTGCCAAACTACAATTCCCAGCATGCCTGGGGAGTTTGGGCATGCTTAGAGTTGAAGTTTAGCAACATCTGGAGGGCTACAGTTTGGACACCACAACTTAGCAGTCTCCCACCTGTTCTCCTTCAGTGGTTGCAAAACTGCAACTCCCAGCATGCCCTTCGGCTGTCTGGGCATGCTGGGAGTTGTAGTTTTGCAACAACTAGAGGTACACTGGTTGGAAAACATTGTTTCCTAACTCAGTGTTTCCCAACCCGTGTGCCTCCAGATGTTACAGAACTACAACTCCTAGAATGCCTGGACTGTCTGGGCATGCTGAGAGTTGTAGTTTTGCAACATCTGGAAGAGCACAGATTGTAGACCACTGCACAGGGGTCTCCAAACTGCGGCCCTCCAGATGTTGCAAAACTACAACTCCCAGCATGCCCAGACAGCCAAAGGCTGCCTGGGCATGCTGGGAGTTGTAGTTTTGAAACTCCTAGAATCAGCAGTGAATATCACTTTACGGCGATCTTCACTGCTGCTTCCACTTGCATGCCGCCACTGCCTTCTAGACTTGCCTGCCGCCGCCTCCACGTGTGCCTGCCGCCGGTCCCCGGTCCTTACTGCTGCATAGGTCCCCCCGCAGGTATGTGCCGTGGCCCCCCGCAGCTCCCGGGATCCTCTTCCCCCGCTCTGCCCAACTTCTAGGGGCAGGCAGAGCAGGGGGATCTGAACTTTAATCCCCCCAGTCAGTGATCACTGTGATTGGTCCACAGGGACCAATCACAATGATCGCTGACCAGGACCATCCACAGATGGTCCTGGGGGGGCTTGCAGCGGGACTTGGTAACAGCGAGACTTCTGCCACTTAACCCGTGCGATGCCGCGTATCGCTGGGTTAACTGCATGACATATAAATGTCATGATGCGTGAACTACCTGCACATCATGACATTTATACATGTCATTCTGCGGGAATGGGCTAATTACAGGATTAAGACGGCCGCGAGGCCCCTTTTAGCACGAGGCATTAGGCGGCCACCTAAATCGCCTAATTATAGAGCCGCCTCTGATACTAAACTCTGTAAAGTGGTAAACACTATAGAGGACAATGGAAACCTATAGCTTTTGCCTCTAGGACCTCACCAATGGTGCATAATGGTGTGGGCAATGATAGACATAACAGCGTTTACTCAGAATTTTTTTTTAATTCAAATTATAAAATATAAATATGTAAAACAATAACAAAATATCACATTACACTGGCATTATCTAATGAAAATCTCACTGGGCCCTAGTGAGATATCCAAAATATAGAAAAGATATATGAATGAATTGATGTTCTAATGAGTCCATAAATCTGCAGATAAAAAATAAAAATAAAATAAATCCGCAAAAGGTGTGGATAGATGTTTGGGTTTATGGCAAAATAATAAAGTCAATAAGAAACTTGATGAATAGATGATACAGAGTATCTCTCACCACTGCTTCTGGCTTGATGAATTATGATGGATGAATCGCAGCCTTATGTTCCTCGTGTGCCCCAATATGGTGGAGGGGGGCACAGGTTGGTATGTCTCCCTTAGCAGCCCCGTTGGCAGGGGGGCGCAAATGGATGTTGCTTACCGTGAGCTCCGATAGCGGAGGAGCATGCAGCAGTTTCAGCGCTGGGGACCTTGTTCGCTGGCTGGCTTAACACAGATGGCACTAGTCTGGCACTCCGGCAGGAGTGTCAGTCGGCTCGGTGCGACAACGGGTCTGGCGGTGATGGTACGCCGGGAGCGGTGGAAGGTCCGGGATTGGCGTCCCACGTGGAAGCAGGAGGTGAGGCTATGCGATGCAGTGGATGGTAAAGTTGCGGCTGAAAGACGGGCAACCAGAGTAATAAGGGGAATGGGAGGACTACAGTACCCAGAAAGATTATCAGAATTAGGGTTATTTGGTTTAGAAAAAAGAAGGCTTAGGGGCGACCTAATAACTAAGTATAAATATATCAGGGGACAGTACAGAGATCTCTCCTATGATCTATTTATACCCAGGACTGTATCTATAACAAGGGGGCATCCTCTATGTTTAGAGGAAAGGAGGTTTCTACACCAGCACAGACGGGGGTTCTTTACTGTTAGAGCAGTGATACTGTGGAATTCTCTGCCTGAGGAGGTGGTCATGGTGAACTCTGTAGAAGAGTTCAAAAGGGGTCTGGATGCATTTTTGGAGAATAATAACATCACTGATTATGTATATTAGGAATTTTTACCTCTAGTATGAGGGTTTTTGCCTTCCTCTGGATCAACTCAGTAGGGACTCATTAGGGATATAGGTTGAACTTGATGGACTCTGGTCTTTTTTCAACCTTATAAACTATGGGGGAGATTTATCAAAACCTGTGGACAGGCAAAGTTGCCCAGTTGCCCATAGCAACCAATCAGATCGCTTCTTTCATTTTTCACAGGCCTTGTTAAGAATGAAAGAAGCGATCTGATTGGTTGCTATGGGCAACTGGGCCCCCTATGTTACTATGCAATCCGATCAAACATTCAAAGTGCCACATTGCAGCAGATGCCATGATCTGTATTGATCATGGCATCTGAGGGGCTGATATCTGCCATTACCGGTGGGTCCCTGGCTGCTGACAGCAACCAAGACCTGCTGTGCATTATGCAAGCACCGTTACCATGCTCGCGTCTTGTACAGGATGGAAATGTACATCCTAGTCAGACTGTAGATTAAGGGGGTTAAAGGAAAACTGTCAGCCTATTCACCAACACTAAACCCAATACACTGGGTTATAGTGTGGGTAAACAGAAGTCCGACGAGGGGTCACTACCTAAAATACGTCATGTAGGTCCAGAGATATGTCCCCCAGAAGATGATCTGCTATATTCCATGAATGGTGCGCCAAAGGCGAGGCCCTGGCAGCTCAATTTACATATTCATGTTTTTGACTCCAAGTCCTAATGACGCAAAGTCGCTGGTCACGTGAGCGCTCGCTCAGCGCATGCGCTCTATGCAAGGAACAGAGTGCTCCCGTGAACAACAGCTCCACATAACTAGGACATAGAGTAACAGAACTTAAATATGTAACAATGAGACGGTGGGCCTACCTCCAGCACGCAATTCAAGTAATATAGTAGGTGATCTTCTGGGGGACATATCTCCAAAACTAAGAAACGTATTTTAATAAGTGACTCCTCCTTGAACTCCTGTTCACCCACACTATAAACTAGTTTATTGGGTATGGTGTGTGTGAACAGGCTGACAGTATTCCTTTAAAACTCCAGCCATTCAGACCAGTTAGACACAATTCAGCATGCTCGATTGAGTGCAGGGAAATTATGCAAGATAATAGATTATTAAAAAAAAAAAAAAAAATCCACTTTCTGTTCCTGTTTTTTTAAATTTTTTATATTCACTTTATTGTACTCCTCCAAGGTAAATTCAAGACGTAGAAGAAAAAAAGGACATGAACATTCACTACGCAAATGAGGACAAAAAGAAGAATGGGAATACTTTGTAAGTTATGAATGTTATAACACAGACATGAAAGGTAATTCTTCATTTACTGCAATTTTGTTTTCAAGGGATTTATATCTGAGTTCAGTTTTATATATGGAATAATTACTAAGCTGAATAAAAGGCTTAAAACCCCAGACAGAAGTATTAACAATGTTTTAACACTGATCCGATTGACCTTAAGTAGATTTGTTAATATCAATTGGGAATAATAAATATAGCACTTCAATTACATTTAAAAGCTGAGCGTTAAAGACAGTAAAGATGCTTTATTATGCGGATGAACTATAAAGTATATGAGTACAGCAACTATTGAGAAAAAATACACATTGTTCAGGTATGTGAATTCTCAGCTACATAACAGCCCCTGTTCCCTGCTTTGGGCCTATTACATTTAGGACATTTGGCCAGCATAAATCCAGTTATGAAAAGGAAAAAAGAAGATGCATTTTTTTTCTGTCTGCAAGTGAGTTAAACTTTAGCACAGTTTTAGTAAGGTCAAAAGATTTCCATTTCCACAGCTCACATTACCTGAATAATGCATAACAAGTTCACCCAATCTAACACAAAGGCATTGTAAGTACGTTTTTCCATGGTACGGTTAAGCTTTGAAAATTAGACATAATTATTGTCATACATTTCCAGTGCGATTCTAGCAGTGTAGGTTAACTACAGTTACCGTTTGCTAATAGAGTTCGCTTAGGTGAAGACTGAGGAGATGAAAGAGCATAGTGTTTTGGAACAAAAGGAGGAGAATGTCACTGGAGACCTGTAAATGAAAGAGAAAGCTATTTTTCATTTGTGTACAGTGACAAAAACATCAAGCAATCCCTGCATGTGTTCTTGTTATTAACTTTCATGCAAATATTAAGACTAGCATGGAAAACATCATAAATTGTTCAGGGAGATTTTCATAATAACTGAGACAGATGTAGACAAAGACAAATTTAACCATTATATTACAGATTACAAAAGTTTCTTTTGTATTTTTACCTATGCCTGCTTTTTTGGAGTTTTTTGAAAAATAATATAGACAGAAATTACAGATGAGCGAATTTCTGAAAAATTTGATTCGGCCGATTCGCCGAATGTTCCGATAAAAATTGGTAATAGCGAATCGCTATTAAAAATGGCTATTTCTGGCCTACAGAGAGGCTTAATAGGGGTGTAGAACACTATATAGACCATATAGTGGCTGAATGTGACAGCCTGGAGTTTGCGGCAGCATAAGTAGAACATATAGTGGCTGAATGACACAGCGTAGAGATGGCGGCAGCATGAGGAGAACATGTAGTGGCTGGATGACAGAGCCTGGAGGTGGTGGAAGCATGAGGAGACCATATAGTGGCTGAATGACACAGCCTAGAGGTGGCGGAAGCATGTGGAGATCATATAGTGGCTGAATGGCACAGCCTATAGTTGGTGGCAGCATTAGCAGAACATATAGTGGCTGAATGATATAGCGTGGAGGTGACAAAAGCATGAGGAGACCATATAGTGGCTGAATGACACAGTCTGGAGTTGGCGGCAGCATTAGGAGAACATAAAGTGGCTGACTGGTACAGCCTGGAGGTGATGGCAGCATGAGAAGAACATATGGTGGCAAAATGAGACAGCCATTGGGACCCTGGCTATGCTTCACCTTCTGCAGACACATCTTGCATGTGGCTATGTTAACCTCCTCCGGATGCTTGATGAAAAACTGCCACACGGCCGAGTAGCTGAACAGCTAAATTTCCCTGAATGACACAGCCTGGAGGTGGCAGAAGCATGAGGAGACCATAAAGTGGCTGAATGACACAGCCTGGAGTTGCGTCACAATGAGGAAACCATATAGTGGCTGAATGACACAGCCTGGAGGTGGCGGAAGCATAAGGAGACCATATAGTGGCTGAATGGCACAGCCTGGAGTTGGCGGCAGCAGGAGGAGAACATCTAGTGGCTGAATGACACAACGTGAAGATGGCGGCAGCATGAGGAGAACATTTAGTGACTGACACAGCCTGGAGTTGGCGGCAGCAAGAGGAGACCATATAGTGGCTGACTGGCACAGCCTGGAGGTGATGGCAGCATGAGAAGAACATATGGTGGCAAAATGAGACAGCCATTGGGACCCTGGCTACGCTTCACCTTCTGCAGACACATCTTGCATGTGGCTATGTTAACCTCCTCCGGATGCTTGATGAAAAACTGCCACACGGCCGAGTAGCTGAACAGCTGAATTTCCCACCAAAAGTCCGCACTAATTGACTGCTACTGCTGCCGTCTCCAGGAACCCCTGTTCCACTACCTCCATGGACGGTAGGCTGCAGCGAAGCAGGTGGTCTCCCCTGGGCATGTTTGGCCCAGAATTTCCACTTCTGCCACTATGCTGACTGTCAACCATGCTACCACCTTGCTGGCTCAGCAGCTGCCTCACGGGCAACCTGCAACCCTCTTCTCCTGATGATGAAGCCCCTTCTGCACCAGGCTCCCAATTGCAATCAGCTTCACCATCATCAAGTGTCTGCACGTCACTGAAGTCCTCCTCCGGTTCCTCAACAGTGTCTGCTTCAGGACCCTAACCCTGTCAACACCGCCTCCCACATCCCTCTCCTTATCAATACTTGCCCGCCTAGCTGAGGAAGTGGCGGATGTCTCCTCCACTTCTTGGCTGGGCAGTAGGAGCTGACTGTCATCTATTAGATCATTCTCACTGAATAGTGAAGCTGAACCCACATCATAAGATACTTCTGTAGGGGAGGGAACAGCATAGGACAGAGGCAATGGGAGGACAGGGACTGCTCCTGGGCCATGCCAACTGAGGGTTGTGTCTGAGTAACCCACTGACTGTTGACTGGGGGTATCAGATGTCAGGTGGGGAAGTGAATGGCCGTGTTAACCAATCGATGATGGCACATGGGTTGCTGGTCGAGACACGACCGCTAGCTGATACCGGGAGATCAGCCCCTAGTCTGCTGCGACTTCTGCCTTCACCTGATGAATTTAGGCCTCTGCCACTCCTCTGTGCAAGTCCTTGCACTTCTCTGCCTGACATACTTAGTGCATATATGAGGGAGTACAATGCGCTTCACTATGCTGAAAACAGTATTTGTCTAGAACAGCAGCAGGTGTGTACTTTTGGCAGGCATTTTACAGTAACTAGGCCCTTAAGACTTTTTCAGGAACAAAATAGTACACCACTTAGATGTATATATGTGGTATGAATTTATGAGGGCAGAAAAATGCGCTACAGTACAATTAAAAGTTTGTGTACACACCAGCCGGTGAGTACTTTTGCCTGGCCTTTCACAGTATCTATGCCCTTGAGACTTTAACAGGAACAAAATAGTACACCACTTAGATGTACGTATGTGGTATGCACTTATGGGGGCAGAAAAATGCGCTTCAGTACGCTTAAAAAAGTATTTGTGCACAACACCAGCAGTACACACCAGTGCTGCAGCCCACAGTCGCTGTGTACTACACCCAAAATTGCACTCTCTCTCTATCTCACTCCCTTCCCTATCAGTGCTTCTAGGCAAGATTTGTGCTTGAGCTGAATCTCTGCAACACACTGCTCTCTGTAATAGAATGTTGTAGGCAGTGACTGGGAGGTGAATCGATGCAGTAAGAATGCTTTTCTGTGAAACACACACTGCTCTCTGTCCATCTCTGTGCAACAGAATGCTGACTTGTCTGGGAGGTGAATCGCTGCTAGAAAATGCTTTTTCGTGCAACGCACAGTGCTGTCTTTCCATATCTATCTCTCTGCAGTGAAAGGCTGAAGTGACTGGCCGCAATATGACTGCCAATTATATAGGGCTGTGACATCACAGGGGTGGCTGGCTACTGATAGGCTGCATCCTGCATGTGATTGAGGGTCATCCCGCCTACCCTTTTTCCTGCCTTCCCAGGATTCCTTACCCCATGTCCTCACATGTGGACTGCCATTTTAGATGCCCTGTAGCCTGGACCGCACTAAATGGAGTTTAAAGAAGTGATTTGCATGATAGAATCGCGGTGACATTCGCATTCGTTGCAAATCCAATTTTTCCTGAAATTTTTAACGGATTCGGATTCGCCAGATTCAATTTGTTGATCCCTGGCATTGAACAATGTAATAAAAATGAATTATACTCTATTTTTTAATAAAATAATGTAATAAAAAATAAACACGTTTGTCCCATATGTGGTACTGTCGCATGCGTCCAAACTATTAAAATATAAGTTTGTTATAGTTAGTTAAACCGCACGGTCGATGACGTACACGTAAAAAAACACCAAAGTCCAAATTTGTGCATTTTTGAATACTTCATTTACCACTGGAAAAAACGAATAAAAAGCGATCAAAAAGTCCCATCAAAATAAAAATGGTACCTTTAAAAACTGCAGATCACGGCACAAAAAAAAAAAAAAAGAGCCCTCATATAGCCCTGTATGCGGAAAAATAAAAAAGTTATAGGGGTCAGAAGATTACAATTTTAAACATACTAATTTTGGTGCATGTAGTTATAATTTTTTTAAAGTAGTAAAATAAAAAATAAAAAAAACATAAATTGGGTATCCTTGTAACCTTATGGACCTACAGAATAAATATAAGGTGTCATTTTTACCGAAAACTGCACTGCGTAGAAACGGAAGTCCCGTTTATTTTTCTATATTACCCAACAAATATATATATTTTTTTTGGTTATGATGAAGATTTTGTTATGAAATGATTAATGTCAGTACAAAGTACAATTGGTGACGCAAAAAACAAGCCATCATATGGCTTATTATTTTTAGAAGGGGAGGAAGCAAAAATGAAAGTGCAAAAACTAAATATGGCCTGGTCCTTAAAGGGGAACTCCCCTGAAAAACATTTTTTTTATTAACTGGTTCCAGAAAGTTAAATAGATTTGTAAATTACTTCTATTGAAAAATCTTAACCCTTCCAGTACTTATCAGCTGCTGTAAGTTCTTTTGTTTTTGAATTTCTTTTCTGTCTGACCACAGTGCTCTCTGCTGACACCTCTGTCCATTTTAGGACATAGCTGACTCCACATAGCAAACCTATCCTGCTCTGTACAGTTCCTGACATGGACAGAGGTGTCAGCAGAGAGCAATGTGGTCAGACAGAAAGGAAATTTCAAAAAGAAATGAACTTCCTGTGGAGCATACAGCAGCTGATAATTACTGGAAGGATTAAGATGTTTAAATAGAAGTAATTTACAAATCTGTTTAATTTTCTGGCACCAGTTCATTTAGAAAAAATGTTTTCCAGTAGAGTTGTTACTTGCATCCCTTGCATCCCAAAATGTCATGAAAATGTTGCATTTTTCTAACTTTGAAACTTTCTGCTTGTAAGGAAAATTGATATTCCAAATAAATTCTAGATTGATTCACAATTACAATATGTCTACTTTATGTTGGAATCATAAAATAGACATATTTTTACTTATTGAAAAAATTAGAGGACTTCAAAGTATAGCAGCAATTTTCAAAATTTTCATGAAAATTGCAAAATCTGAAGTGACAGATGTTACAGAACTACAACTCCCAGCATGCCTGGGCAGTCTTGGCATGCTGAGAGTTGTAGTTTGGAAACATCAGGAGGGCTACCGTTTGGGCACCACTGTAAGAGTGGTCTCCAAACTGTGACCCTCCAGATGTTGCAAAACTACAACTCCCAGCATGCCCAGACAGCCTTTGGCTGTCTGGGCATTCTGAGAGTTGCAGTTTGGCAACCACTAGAAGGGCAGCAGTAAATATCACTTTACTGACACCTTTCTTTCCAATCGCCTCCCTACCTGCACCGCTGATCTCCGCTGTCTCCACCGATGATCGGCGGTCCCCACGGCATCTTGTCCTAAGGTACCGGCCGCCATCTTCTCCCCCCATTCTGCCTGACATCCAGGGGTGGGCAGAGCGGAGGGTTTCCATGGCAACCCCCTGTCATGGGCTGCCATTGGTCAGAGTTCATTTCTGACTAATGGCAGGGGATAGGAGGAAATAGCACCACTGCGACCTCGCTCCTATCCATCAGGATGATCGGGGCTGTCACTGAGAGCTCCGATCATCCCTATTTTCCGGAATAGCAGAAAATTGCATGTCTGACTTGACATGCGATTTCCTGCGATCGACGACATGGGGGGGGGGGGGGGGTCTCAGGACCCCCCTCAGCGATGTGCCGGGATGCCTGCTGAATGATTTCAGCAAGCATCCCGATCCTGTCCCCGACCGGCTAGCGGCTAGCGGAATTCCCACCGGCGTATCCATACGCCCTCAGTCCTTAAGGACTTTAAAACGGGGGCATATGGATACGCCCGACGTCCTTAAGAGGTTAAGGTCAAAATGAGCTTTGTCCTTAATGAGTTAATACAATTTGACTTTTTAACCGTTTCACCTCCATGACAATTTAGAAGTCTGCGCCTAAAAACTAAAACTCAATTACATATATGTATATACACATGTGCAGCACACTTGGTCAACAATGTGAAGCTCTTAGCGCATGTTTTTATCAACATGTCCCCCATCCACCACGTGGTGGTGTCCTCACTTCGGATGGGACCCCAACATGCTTACTTTACTCAAATCTGCTGGACATGAAGCCTCTGACTGGGTGAAATGCAGGATCCACTATCAGTTTAAAGCTCCTAAACTCCTCCTGTGGTAAGGGAGGGCTCACAATGGTTTGGTTGCCACTCCCTCTTACCTGCATTGCAAGAATCAAACAGAAGGTTGTAGCAGCACTCTTGGTCACAAAATTTAGATTCTGAGTGCACCTTTTGACCTAAATGTGTTTCCCACCCACCACGTAGAGGTGGACTCACTTTAGATGGGACCTTGTTTCAGGTTTGGTATTGCTACCTACACCGTGGGGAGAAGTCTTTATATGATAGGAAGCTAAATACAGTGTGGACATGTCATGCAGCTTCCTCACCTGTCCTGCACCAATTACACAGATCATTGCTAGGCAGGAGAAGGGAGAAAGCTGTGCAGTTGTGACTGAATAGCTCTATCAGTGAGAGGGCAGAGAGCTTAATTAACATCAATCATTAACAATGGAGGTCATGGACACTACCTGACCCTCTCGACTGTAGACAGTAAGACTGTCTCCCACCTCCTAATTGGCCACCCACGTCCCTCAGTGATGAGTAGCCCTGCAGCAAGCAGGACCGGTTGCCAGAATGATATGAGAGGCTGCTGGCAGCACCTGAAAGAGGTCCAAAATAGTGCTGGAACCAGGCTTGGTAAATTCATTACAAATAATATATCAATCCCCTGTTGCTCCTGTTCATACATTTCCCAGGCCCCATAACAATCTATATACTTCCTGGTCAGAAAATGACTATGCTTGGTGGAAAAAACTTTCTACCAAGGTTTTTATTTAAAAAAAAAATATTTTCTCTTCCACAGCCTAGCTTGTGGTGTGAGCATTGTTTCCTCTCTACATGGAGTTCTCCCCTGCTTACTGCTTTGTGTCTTCTTTCCTCTCTATTAGCAGTCTGTGTAAGCTACCCTCCAGCAATTTCTGCCTCCAGCCTCTCCCTTCTTAAGATGTGTGTAATCTCTGAGCTGCTATTTCTAACAATGAGAAAGCAGAAAGTCACTTTGACAGATTTATTTTATCTTTCCATGAGTAGTGGCAAAATGGTAGCAACGTTTATGATGAAGACTTTCTATAAAGTTGCAAAATTTTGCATTCAAAAACAAATGACCATTAAAAAGCAGAGCAGTAGCATCCATACCCTTAAAGAAGTTATCTCACATCATCTACATTTATGTCCAAGATTATCGCTTACTATTCGCAGCTGATTACATTGACTTCATTGGGGTCTGCTGCAGATTTTTCAGCTTAAACCTGTAGCAGGAGACTCACACAAGATCGGGACATATGAAAATACCCTTAAACTGAAAAGAAGTACAGCACAAAAAAATATTTGTGTACCTTGAATTCCCATACAGCATTCAGGACTTCAATGGTAAATATCCTCGGATATGTTTGCAGAATAGTCGCTGACGGCTGGCCTGGTACCTGGTAAACAGAATTTTTGTCATAACTAGAGATGTGCGAACTTTTGAAAAATTTGATTCGGATGATTTGCCGAATTTTTCTAAAAAATTTGGATTGATATAAATTCACCGCGAAAAAATTTAGATTAAAAACGTCTATTTCTGGCCTATTGAGAGCCTCAATGGGGGTTTAGAACACTTTGCTGTGTTCTAACACGCATATGGAGTGTGCTGGGGTAGTGAAATAATACTGTCATTCAGTATGACATGCAGATGCTTTTAGAATCACTGCCGCAGAATGGTACAATGAGAGAGCCTGGAGGTGGCATCAGTATGAGGAGACCATATAGTGGCTTAATGACACAGCGTGGAGGTGTTGGCAGCATGAGCAGACCAAATAGTGGCTGAATGACACAGCTGGGATGAGGCTGAAGCATAAAGAGACATATAGTGGCTGAATGACACAGTATGGAGGTTTTGGCAGCATGAGGAGACCATATAGTGGCTGAATGACACAGCATGGGGGTGTTGGCAGCATGAGGAGACCATATAGTGGCTGAATGACACAGCGTGGAGGTGTTGGCAGCATGAGGAGAACATATAGTGGCTGAATGACACAGTGTGAAGGTATTGGCAGCATGGGGAGACCATATAGTGGCTGAATGACACAGCCTGGAGCTGGCAGCAGCATGAGTAGACACTAGGGCTTCACAATCCTTAAGATTAAAAGATGAACTCTGAAATTTAAACTGAATATTTTGGGTAGCTAGTGCTACCAAAACAACATTTTTATTCCCACACCCAGGCCTAGCAGCATCAGTAAACCATATATTGCCTGAATGACACAGCCTGGAGTTGGCTGAAGCATGAGGAGGCCATAAAGTGTCTGAATGGCACAGCCTGAAGTTGACAGCAGCATGAGTACTCACCAGGGCTTCACAATCCCTAAGAAAAGAAGACGAGTTTTGAAATTTTAATTGAAGATTTAGGGTAGCTAGTGCTACCATAAAAAAATTTTTAGGCCCAGGCCCAGCAGCATCAGTAAACCATATATTGGCTAAATGACAAAGCCTGGAGGTTGCTGAGGCATGAGGAGACCATATAGTGTCTGAACGGCACAGCCAGGAGTTGGCAGAAGCATGAGTAGACCATATAGTGGCTGATTGAGACAGCCTGGAGGTGGTGGCAGCAGCAGCATCAGGAGTCCTCAAAATGACCCGGTGACAGAGTGGTGCGGTGGGTGGCAATACCAGTACCCGGTGATGAAGTGGGTGAAAAAAGGTCTGATGCAGAGGAATGTTTGTAACTGGGGAGCAGCACCTTAAATCTGTTTGGCACTATCCATAATTGTGAAGTGTTGGTGTGGCACCATGGTCAAGCTACTCTCATGCATCAGGCATTGTTGGTTAGAAATCCTGGCTGATCCATGTCTGATTCATCTTCACAAAGTTCAGTCTCTTCACATTTTTCGTGGACAGACGAGTTCTCCTTGGGGTGACTATGGACCCCGCCACGCTAAACACCCGCTCTGATGGCACACTACTGGCCGGGCAGGACAGCTCTTCCAGGGAAAACTCTGCTAGTTGCGGCCACAAATCAAGTTTGGCTGCCCAGAAGTCCAGCAGATCTTCAAGGTGTGTTGGCATGGGCATGTCAAGGAAGGCCACCACCTGCTGGTTCAGGTCCTGCTCCAGGTCTACCTGCTGCTGATGAGTTGCTTCACTATGCGGTTGAAGAAAGCTACTCATCAGCAACTGTAGACTCAGGCTGCTGCTGATGGAGCTGGTACTGCTCCTGCCACCCCACCCCTCCCCAGCAGCCATGGCAGTGGAAGATGAGCGCAGGGGGCCCCCCGATTCAGACCTGTGAGAGGATGGACGATGGCACTGACTACATAGGATGCCTCTGTAGTAGGTCATTTTGTCCTCCCTCTCAGTGGGTGTAAAAAATGTCCCTATTTTGTGGCGGTAGCGAGGGTCCGATAAGGTGGAGATCCAGAAGTTATCCTGCTGCCCAATGGTGACAATTCGGCTGTCACTACGCAAGCAGGTGAGCATGCATCCTGCCATTTGTGCAAGTGACTCTGAGGGACTCCCTGCCTCCATCCCCACTTCATACTGCCACGGTGTGCCTGGGTCCTCTGTCTCGCCTTCCTCATAGCCCTCTAGCTCCGTCGGCTGCTCCTCCCCTCCAATCAGATTACTAAAAAAAATGCCAACTTGGCGAAACCTAAACTGTGCTCCACTGTGCCCCTCCCCCTCCTCCTCCTCCAGTTCAGCCCCCACAGGGCTCATGTGGCCGTGAGATGTAGGCGCCACATCTCCAATACCCTGACCAGCCATCATTTCCAACACGTGTTGTAAGAAATGAAGCAGTGGAATGACGTTGTTCATCCCGTAATCCTGGCGACTTATTAATAATGTGGCTTCCTCAAAGGGCCTGAGCAAACGGCAGGTGTCACTGGTTCACATTGAAGTTACACAGGGAAGTACCCCTATCCGCTTGGATCATCAAGAAATCGGTGATGGCTTTTCTCTGTTTGTACAGTCGGTCCAACATATCGAGGGTGGAATTCCAACGTGTGGCAACATCACAAGTCTGTGTTGTGGGATATCGTTCTGACACTGCAGCTCAAGGAGGGTGTGCTTTGCGATGTACGAGTGGCTGAAGTGTATGCAAAGTTTCCTTCCCATTGTTAGGATGTCTTGCAAATGGGGGGAACACTTAACAAACTACTTTACAACCAGATTGAACACATGTGCCATGCAGGGCACATGGCTCAGCCTTCCCAGTTGCAGCGCATCCAAGATTTTCTTCCCGTTGTCAGTAACCATGGTTCCCATTTCCAGTTTTCGTGGAGTAAGCCATGCTCCGATTTACGATTTTACAAATGACTTTTAGCAGTTCCTCCCCTGTGTGACTCCGTTCGCCAAGGAAAACCATGTGAAAAACAGCATGAAACTGCAGTGCCCTGGACACATGGTATGCCGAAGGGCCACTGAGACTTGTCTGGGCAGTAGAGGCTGAGGACGCGGTGGAGGATGAGGAGACGGAGTCGCACACTGTCACAGGACCAACGGACTGAGAGCGTGGAGGAGGAAGCGGCGTGACCTGTCCAAGTTGCTGTTGTGGCTGTGCAGGAACCACATTCACCCAGTGAGCCGTAAAAGACATGTATTGTCCCTGACCGTAGTTACAGCTCCAGATGTTGGTGCTGCCATGCACTTTGGTACTCACCGACAGGCTCAAGGACTGGACCACCTTCTCTTCCACAAAATTGTGCAGGGCTGGTACTGCCTTTGCAAAGAAATTAAGGCTTGGCACTCTCCACCTCGGCTGGGCACAAGCCATCAGTTCTCTGAAAGGTGCAGAGTCCACCACTTGAAAAGAGAGGGACTGCAGCACCAGCAACTTAGACAGGAGCACATTCAGCTTCTGCGACGTTGGATGAGTGGGCCCATACTGTTGTCTCTTGGACATGGCTTCTCCGATGGATTGTTGGCAGAATGGCTGACTAAAAGTAGGAGGAGCAGGAGCATCTGGAGCGACAGAAGGAGGGTATGACACACAGCTCCCTTCGGCTGAGGTGGTGGAGCCTTGGCTGGCTGAAAGAGGGAGCGGAGTGCCACTGGGTGATGCAGCAGGCTGGGCCACTACATCGGAGCCACGGTTCTCCCAGGCCACTTTATGGTGGCGAAGCATATGTTGACGCAGGGCTGTGGTGACAACATTGGGACCCCGGCTACGCTTCACCTTCTTCTGACATATCTTGCATGTGGCTATGTGAACCTCCTCCAGATGCTTGATGAAAAACTGCCACACTGCCGAGCAGCTGATTTTCCCACCAACAGTCCGCACTAATTGACTGCTACTGCCGCCGTCTCCAGGAACCCCTGTTACACTACCTCCTGGGAAGGTAGGCTGCCGCAAAGCAGGTGGTCTCCCCCAGGCACGTTTGGCACCAGAATTTCCACTTCTGCCACCATGCTGACTGCCAACCATGCTACCACCTTGCTGGCTCAGCTGCTGCCTCACGGGCAACCTGCAACTCTGTTCTCCTGATGATGATGAAGCCCCTTCTGCACTTGGCTCACAATTGTGATTGGCTTCATCATCATCAACATGTGTCTGCACGTCACTGATGTCCTCCTCAGGTTCCTCAACAGTGTCTGCTTCAGGACCCTGAACCCTGGCAACACTGCCTCTCACGTCACTCTCCTCATCACTACTTGCCCGCCTAGCTGAGGAAGCGGCAGATGTCTCCTCCACTTCTCGGCTGGGCAGTAGTTGCTGACTGTCATCTATTAGTTCGTCCTCAGTGAATAGTGGAGTTGAACCCACAGCATAAGATACTTCTGTAGGGGAGGGAACAGCATAGGACAGAGGCAGTGGGAGGACAAGGACTGCTCCCGAGCCATGCCAACTGAAGGTTGTGTCTGAGGAACATACCGACTGTTGACTGGGGGTGTCAGATGTGACTTGTGATGAAGTGGATTACCGAGTTAACCAATGGACGACAGCAGATGGGTTGCTGGTCGAGACACGACCGCTAGCTGATAACGGGAGCTCAGGCCTCTCGCTGCAACTCCTGCTGCCACTCGCCCCTAGCCTGCTGCGACCTCTGCCTGAAGGATTAAGGCCTCTGCCACTCCTCTGTGCACATCCTGGCACTTCTCTGCCTGACATACTTAGTGCGTATATGAGGGGAGTACAATACGCATCACTACGCTTAAAATAGTATTTGTCTAGAACAGCAGCAGGTTTGCACTTTTGGCTGGCCTTTCACAGTATCTAGGCAGGTACAAAATAGTACACTATTTAGATGTAGGTATGTGGTATGCACTGATGAGGGCAGAAAGATGCTCTACAGTACACTTAAAAAAGTATCTGAGTACAACACCAGTGTCACGATTCGGCAGGCTGGAGGTGGATCCTCTGTGCCAGAGAGGGATTGGCGTGGACCGTGTTGGTGGACCGGTTCTAAGTTGCTACTGGTATTCACCAGAGCCCGCCGCAAAGCGGGATGGTCTTGCAGCGGCGGTAGCAACCAGGTCGTATCCACCAGCAACGGCTCAACCTCTCTGACTGCTGAAGATAAGCGCGGTACAAGGGAGTAGACAAGAGCAATGTCACGATGCCGGCTGGCAGGTAGTGGATCCTCTGTGCCAGAGAGGGATTGGCGTGGACCGTGCTAGAGGATCGGTTCTAAGTCACTACTGGTTTTCACCAGAGCCCGCCGCAAAGCGGGATGGTCTTGCTGCGGCGGTAGTGACCAGGTCGTATCCCCTAGCAACGGCTCAACCTCTCTGGCTGCTGAAGATAGGCGCGGTACAAGGGAGTAGACAGAAGCAAGGTCGGACGTAGCAGAAGGTCGGGGCAGGCAGCAAGGATCGTAGTCAGGGGCAACGGCAGAAGGTCTGGAATCACAGGCAAGGAACACACAAGGAACGCTTTCACTGGCACTAGGGCAACAAGATCCGGCGAGGGAGTGAAGGGGAAGTGAGGTGATATAGGGAAGTGCACAGGTGTAAACACTAATTGGAACCACTGCACCAATCAGCGGTGCAGTGGCCCTTTAAATCGCAAAGACCCGGCGCGCGCGCGCCCTAGGGAGCGGGGCCGCGCGCGCCGGGACAGAACTGACGGGGAGCGAGTAAGGTACGGGAGCCGGGGTGCGCATCGCGAGCGGGCGCTACCCGCATCGCGAATCGCATCCCGGCCGGAGGCAGTAACGCAGCGCCCCGGGTCCGTGGAACCGACCGGGGCGCTGCAGTGAGGGAAGTGTAGCGAGCGCTCCGGGGAGGAGCGGGGACCCGGAGCGCTCGGCGTAACAGTACCCCCCCCCTTGGGTCTCCCCCTCTTCTTGGGGCCTGAGAACCTGAGGATCAGACTTTTGTCCAGGATATTGTCCTCAGGTTCCCAGGACCTCTCTTCTGGACCACAACCCTCCCAATCCACTAAAAAAAAAGTTCTTCCCCTGACCTTTTTAGAGGCCAAAATCTCTTTGACAGAGAAGATGTCCGAGGAGCCGGAAACAGGAGTGGGAGGAACAGATTTAGGAGAAAAACGGTTGAGGATGAGAGGTTTAAGAAGAGAGACGTGAAAGGCATTAGGGATACGAAGAGAAGGAGGAAGAAGAAGTTTGTAAGAGACAGGATTAATTTGACACAAAACTTTAAAAGGACCAAGATAGCGTGGTCCCAACTTATAGCTCGGGACACGGAAACGGACATATTTAGCGGAGAGCCATACCTTGTCTCCAGGGGAAAAAATGGGAGGAGCTCTTCTTTTCTTATCTGCGAATCTCTTCATGCGAGAAGAAGCCTGTAAGAGAGAATTTTGGGTCTCTTTCCATATGGTGGAAAGATCACGAGAAATTTCATCCACAGCGGGCAGACCAGAGGGCAAGGGGGTAGGGAGGGGGGGAAGAGGGTGACGGCCGTACACCACGAAAAACGGAGATTTGGAGGAAGATTCAGAGATTCTGAAATTATACGAGAATTCGGCCCAAGGTAGAAGATCTGCCCAGTCATCCTGGCGGGAGGAAACAAAATGTCGTAAATAGTCACCCAAGATCTGGTTAATTCTCTCTACTTGTCCATTGGATTGAGGATGGTATGCAGAAGAAAAATTTAATTTAATCTTGAGTTGTTTACAGAGAGCCCTCCAGAATTTAGACACAAATTGGACGCCTCTATCCGAGACGATCTGTGTAGGCAACCCGTGAAGACGAAAAATGTGTACAAAAAATTGTTTAGCCAACTGAGGCGCTGAAGGAAGACCAGGAAGAGGGATGAAATGTGCCATTTTGGAGAATCGATCAACGACCACCCAAATAACAGTGTTGCCATGGGATGGGGGTAAGTCAGTAATAAAATCCATACCAATCAGAGACCAAGGTTGTTCGGGGACAGGTAGAGGATGAAGAAAACCAGCGGGCTTCTGGCGAGGAGTCTTATCCCGGGCACAGATAGTGCAGGCTCGCACAAAGTCCACCACATCAGTCTCTAGAGTCGGCCACCAATAGAAGCGAGAGATGAGTTGCACAGATTTCTTGATGCCCGCATGACCTGCGAGATGGGAGGAGTGACCCCATTTGAGGATCCCAAGGCGTTGGCGTGGAGAAACAAAGGTCTTTCCTGGAGGAGTTTGCCTGATGGAGGCTGGAGAAGTGGAAATCAGGCAGTCAGGAGGAATGATGTGTTGAGGAGAGAGTTCAATTTCAGAGGCATCTGAGGAACGAGAGAGAGCATCGGCCCTAATGTTTTTATCAGCAGGCCGAAAGTGAATTTCAAAATTAAATCGGGCAAAGAACAGAGACCACCTGGCCTGACGAGGATTCAGCCGTTGGGCAGACTGGAGGTAGGAGAGGTTCTTGTGATCGGTGTAAATAATAACTGGAAATCTTGATCCCTCCAGCAGATGCCTCCATTCCTCAAGTGCTAATTTAATGGCTAGAAGCTCTCGATCCCCGATGGAGTAGTTCCTCTCCGCCGGAGAGAAGGTCCTGGAAAAAAAACCACAAGTAACAGCATGCCCGGAAGAGTTTTTTTGTAGAAGGACAGCTCCAGCTCCCACTGAGGAGGCATCAACCTCCAATAGGAAGGGTTTAGATGGGTCAGGTCTGGAGAGCACGGGAGCCGAAGAAAAGGCAGACTTGAGTCGTTTAAAGGCGTCTTCCGCTTGAGGAGGCCAAGACTTGGGATCGGCATTTTTTTTTGTTAAAGCCACAATAGGAGCCACAATGGTAGAAAAATGTGGAATAAATTGCCTGTAATAATTGGCGAACCCCAAAAAACGTTGGATGGCACGGAGTCCGGAGGGGCGTGGCCAATCTAAGACGGCAGAGAGTTTATCTGGGTCCATTTGTAGTCCCTGGCCAGAGACCAAGTATCCTAGAAAAGGAAGAGATTGGCATTCAAACAGACATTTCTCTATTTTGGCATAGAGTTGATTATCACGAAGTCTCTGAAGAACCATACGGACATGCTGGCGGTGTTCTTCAAGATTGGCAGAAAAAATCAGGATATCGTCCAGATATACAACAACACAGGAGTATAGTAGATCACGAAAAATTTCATTAACAAAGTCTTGGAAGACGGCAGGGGCGTTGCATAGACCAAAGGGCATGACCAGATACTCAAAGTGTCCATCTCTGGTGTTAAATGCCGTTTTCCATTCATCCCCCTCTCTGATGCGGATGAGATTATAAGCACCTCTTAAGTCCAGTTTGGTAAAAATATGGGCACCTTGGAGACGATCAAAGAGTTCAGAGATGAGGGGTAGGGGGTAGCGGTTCTTAACCGTGATTTTATTAAGACCGCGGTAGTCAATGCAAGGACGTAGAGAGCCATCTTTTTTGGACACAAAGAAAAATCCGGCTCCGGCAGGAGAGGAGGATTTACGGATAAAGCCCTTTTTTAAATTTTCTTGGACGTATTCAGACATGGCAAGAGTCTCTGGGACGGACAGAGGATAGATTCTGCCCCGGGGTGGAGTAGTGCCCGGGAGGAGGTCAATGGGACAATCATAAGGCCTGTGAGGAGGTAGAGTCTCAGCTTGTTTTTTGCAAAAAACGTCCGCAAAGTCCATATAGGCCTTAGGGAGACCGGTTACATGAGGAAGCACAGGGACACGGCAAGGTTTACTGGGAACCGGTTTTAAGCAGTCCTTGGAACAAGAGGGCCCCCAACTCTTGATCTCCCCAGTGGACCAATCCAGGATTGGGGAATGGAGTTGAAGCCAGGGAAGTCCAAGAAGGATTTCAGAAGTGCAATTGGGGAGGACCAACAGTTCAATCCTCTCGTGATGGGATCCGATGCACATTAGAAGGGGCTCCGTGCGGAAACGTATAGTACAGTCCAATCTTTCATTGTTTACACAATTGATGTAGAGGGGTCTGGCGAGACTGGTCACCGGGATGTTGAACCTGTTGACGAGAGAGGCTAAGATGAAATTTCCTGCAGATCCAGAGTCCAGGAAGGCCACAGCAGAGAAGGAGAAGGCAGAGGCAGACATCCGCACAGGCACAGTAAGACGTGGAGAAGCAGAGTAGACATCAAGGACTGTCTCACCTTTGTGCGGAGTCAGCGGACGTCTTTCCAGGCGGGGAGGACGGATAGGACAATCCTTCAGGAAGTGTTCGGTACTAGCACAGTACAGGCAGAGATTCTCCATGCGGCGTCGTGTCCTCTCTTGGGGTGTCAGGCGAGACCGGTCGACCTGCATAGCCTCCACGGCGGGAGGCACAGGAACAGATTGCAGGGGACCAGAGGAGAGAGGAGCCGGGGAGAAGAAACGCCTCGTGCGAACAGAGTCCATATCCTGGCGGAGCTCCTGACGCCGTTCGGAAAAACGCATGTCAATGCGAGTGGCAAGATGGATGAGTTCATGTAGGTTAGCAGGGATTTCTCGTGCGGCCAGAACATCTTTAATGTTGCTGGATAGGCCTTTTTTAAAGGTCGCGCAGAGTGCCTCATTATTCCAGGATAATTCTGAAGCAAGGGTACGGAACTGTACGGCATACTCGCCAACGGAAGAATTACCCTGGACCAGGTTCAACAGGGCAGTCTCAGCAGAAGAGGCTCGGGCAGGTTCCTCAAAGACACTTCGAATTTCCGAGAAGAAGGAGTGTACAGAGGCAGTGACGGGGTCATTGCGGTCCCAGAGCGGTGTGGCCCAAGCCAGGGCTTTTCCAGACAGCAGGCTGACTACGAAAGCCACCTTAGACCTTTCAGTGGGGAACTGGTCCGACATCATCTCCAAGTGTAATGAACATTGGGAAAGAAAGCCACGGCAAAACTTAGAGTCCCCATCAAATTTATCCGGCAAGGATAGTCGTATTCCAGAAGCGGCCACTCGCTGCGGAGGAGGTACAGGAGCTGGCGGAGGAGATGATTGCTGGAGCTGTGGTAGTAACTGTTGTAGCATAACAGTCAGTTGAGACAGCTGTTGGCCTTGTTGCGCAATCTGTTGTGACTGCTGGGCGACCACCGTGGTGAGGTCAGCGACAACTGGCAGAGGAACTTCAGCGGGATCCATGGCCGGATCTACTGTCACGATGCCGGCTGGCAGGTAGTGGATCCTCTGTGCCAGAGAGGGATTGGCGTGGACCGTGCTAGAGGATCGGTTCTAAGTCACTACTGGTTTTCACCAGAGCCCGCCGCAAAGCGGGATGGTCTTGCTGCGGCGGTAGTGACCAGGTCGTATCCCCTAGCAACGGCTCAACCTCTCTGGCTGCTGAAGATAGGCGCGGTACAAGGGAGTAGACAGAAGCAAGGTCGGACGTAGCAGAAGGTCGGGGCAGGCAGCAAGGATCGTAGTCAGGGGCAACGGCAGAAGGTCTGGAATCACAGGCAAGGAACACACAAGGAACGCTTTCACTGGCACTAGGGCAACAAGATCCGGCGAGGGAGTGAAGGGGAAGTGAGGTGATATAGGGAAGTGCACAGGTGTAAACACTAATTGGAACCACTGCACCAATCAGCGGTGCAGTGGCCCTTTAAATCGCAAAGACCCGGCGCGCGCGCGCCCTAGGGAGCGGGGCCGCGCGCGCCGGGACAGAACTGACGGGGAGCGAGTAAGGTACGGGAGCCGGGGTGCGCATCGCGAGCGGGCGCTACCCGCATCGCGAATCGCATCCCGGCCGGAGGCAGTAACGCAGCGCCCCGGGTCCGTGGAACCGACCGGGGCGCTGCAGTGAGGGAAGTGTAGCGAGCGCTCCGGGGAGGAGCGGGGACCCGGAGCGCTCGGCGTAACAAGCAAGGTCGGACGTAGCAGAAGGTCAGGGCAGGCAGCAAGGATCGTAGTCAGGGGCAACGGCAGGAGGTCTGGAACACAGGCTAGGAACACACAAGGAAACACTTTCACTGGCACAATGGCAACAAGATCCGGCGAGGGAGTGCAGGGGAAGTGAGGTATAAGTAGGGAGTGCACAGGTGAACACACTGCTTAAGCCTGCTGCGCCAATCAGTGGCGCAGCGGCCCTTTAAATTGCAGAGACCCGTCGCGCGCGTGCCCTAAGGAGCGGGGCCGCGCGCGCCGGGACAAGACAGACGGGGAACGAGTCAGGTACGGGAGCCGGGATGCGCATTGCGAGCGGGCGCCTCCCGCATCGCGAATCGCATCCCGGCTGAGAGAGATATTGCAGCGCACCCGGTCAGCAGGTCTGACCGTGGCGCTGCGAATGAGAAGATGCTGCGAGCGGGGACCCGGAGCGCTCGGCGTAACAGTACCCCCCCCCTTGGGTCTCCCCCTCTTCTTGGAGCCTGAGAACCTGAGGATAAGACTTTTGTCTAGGATGTTGTCCTCAGGTTCCCAGGATCTCTCTTCTGGGCCACAGCCTTCCCAATCCACCCAAAAAATTTTTTTCCTTCTGACAGTCTTGGAGGCCAGAATCTCCTTCACGGAGAAGACGTCAGAAGAACCGGAAACAGGAGTGGGAGAAACAAGTTTGGGAGAGAAGCGGTTAATGATGAGTGGTTTAAGGAGAGAGACATGGAAGGCATTGGGAATACGAAGAGAAGGAGGAAGAAGGAGTTTGTAAGAGACAAGGTTAATCTGGCACAAGACTTTGAAAGGGCCAAGATAGCGTGGTCCCAGTTTGTAACTGGGAACACGAAAGCGGACATATTTAGTGGAGAGCCATACCTTGTCTCCGGGAGCAAAAATGGGGGGAGTTCTTCTTTTCTTATCGGCAAATCTTTTCATCCGGGATGAAGCCTGTAAAAGAGAATTTTGGGTCTCTTTCCATATGGTGGAAAGATCACGAGTCACTTCATCCACAGCGGGCAAACCAGAGGGCAAGGGAGTAGGGAGGGGGGGAAGAGGGTGACGGCCGTACACCACGAAAAATGGGGACTTAGCAGAAGATTCGGAGACTCTGAAGTTGTATGAGAATTCGGCCCATGGTAGAAGATCTGCCCAGTCATCCTGGCGGGAGGAAACAAAATGCCGTAAATAGTCACCCAGGACCTGATTAATTCTTTCTACTTGCCCATTGGATTGGGGATGATAAGAAGAAGAGAAGTTTAATTTGATCTTGAGCTGTTTACAGAGAGCCCTCCAGAATTTAGACACGAATTGGACGCCTCTATCCGAGACGATATGCGTGCGCAAACCGTGAAGGCGAAAAATGTGTACAAAAAATTGCTTTGCCAACTGAGGCGCTGAAGGAAGACCAGGAAGAGGAATAAAATGTGCCATCTTGGAAAATCGATCAACGACCACCCAAACAACTGTGTTGCCACGGGATGAGGGCAAGTCCGTAATAAAGTTCATACCAATCTGTGACCAAGGCTGTTCAGGGACAGGCAGAGAATGAAGGAGACCAGCAGGCTTCTGGCGAGGAGTCTTATCCCGGGCACAGACAGTACAGGCCCGCACGAAATCAACAACATCAGTCTCCAGAGTTGGCCACCAATAAAAGCGAGAGATGAGTTGCAAGGATTTTTTGATGCCCGCATGGCCTGCGAGGTGGGAGGAGTGTCCCCATTTGAGAATCCCGAGACGCTGGCGTGGAGAAACGAAGGTCTTCACTGGAGGAGTTTGCCTGATGGAGGCTGGAGAAGTGGATATCAGACAGTCAGGAGGAATGATGTGTTGCGGAGAGGCCTCTACTTCAGAGGCATCAGAAGAACGAGAGAGGGCATCGGCCCTAATGTTCTTGTCAGCAGGGCGAAAATGGATTTCAAAGTTAAAACGGGCAAAGAACAACGACCACCTAGCCTGGCGAGGGTTCAGTCATTGGGCAGACTGAAGATAGGAGAGATTCTTGTGGAAATTTTGATCCCTCCAGCAGGTGCCTCCATTCCTCAAGCGCTAATTTAATGGCCAGTAGTTCTCGATCACCGATGGAGTAGTTTATCTCCGCCGGAGAGAAGGTCCTAGAAAAAAAACCACAAGTAACAGCATGCCCGGAAGAATTTTTTTGTAGAAGGACAGCTCCAGCTCCCACTGAGGAGGCATCTACCTCCAATAGGAAGGGTTTAGATGGGTCAGGTCTGGAGAGCACGGGAGCAGAAGAAAAGGCAGACTTGAGATGTTTAAATGCGTCTTCCGCTTGGGGAGACCAGGACTTAGGATTGGCATTTTTCTTGGTTAAAGCCACGATAGGAGCCACAATAGTGGAAAAGTGTGGAATAAATTGTCTGTAATAATTGGCGAACCCCAAAAAACGTTGGATAGCACGGAGTCCGGAGGGGCGTGGCCAATCTAAGACGGCAGAAAGTTTATCTGGGTCCATTTGTAGTCCCTGGCCAGAGACCAAGTATCCTAGGAAAGGAAGAGATTGACATTCAAAGAGACATTTCTCCATTTTGGCATAAAGTTGATTGTCCCGAAGTCTCTGAAGAACCATGCGGACATGCCGGCGGTGTTCTTCTAAGTTGGCAGAAAAAATCAGAATGTCGTCCAGATAAACCACAACACAGGAATATAGGAGATCACGAAAAATTTCATTAACAAAGTCTTGGAAGACGGCAGGGGCGTTGCACAGGCCAAAGGGCATGACCAGATACTCAAAGTGTCCATCTCTGGTGTTAAATGCAGTCTTCCATTCGTCCCCCTCCCTGATGCGGATGAGATTATAAGCACCTCTTAAGTCCAGTTTGGTAAAGATGTGGGCACCTTGTAGGCGATCAAAGAGTTCCGAGATAAGAGGTAAGGGGTAGCGGTTTTTTACCGTGATTTTATTAAGTCCGCGGTAATCAATGCAAGGGCGTAGGGAGCCATCTTTTTTGGACACAAAAAAAAATCCAGCTCCGGCAGGAGAGGAGGACTTGCGGATAAACCCCTTTTTTAAATTCTCCTGGATGTACTCCGACATGGCAAGAGTCTCTGGAGCAGACAGAGGATAGATTCTGCCCCGGGGTGGAGTAGTACCCGGGAGGAGGTCAATAGGACAGCCATAAGGCCTGTGAGGAGGTAAAGTCTCAGCTTGCTTTTTGCAAAAAACGTCAGCATAGTCCATATAAGCCTTAGGAAGACCGGATACAGGGGGAACCACAGGGTCACGACAGGGAGTACTGGGAACCGGTTTAAGACAGTCCTTGTGACAAGAAGTACCCCAGTTCTTGATTTCTCCTGTGGACCAATCAAGGGTTGGGGAATGGCGTTGAAGCCACGGTAATCCAAGAAGAATTTCAGAAGTGCAGTTGGAGAGGACCAAAAATTCAATTTTTTCGTGATGAGGTCCGATGCACATTAGGAGAGGTTCCGTGCGGTAACGCACGGTACAGTCCAATCTTTCATTGTTAACAGAATTGATGTAGAGGGGTCTGGCGAGACTGGTCACCGGGATGTTGAACCTGTTGATGAGAGAGGCCAAAATAAAATTTCCTGCAGATCCGGAATCCAAGAAGGCCATAGCCGAGAAGGAGAAGGTAGAAGAAGATATCCGCACAGGCACAGTAAGGCGTGGAGAAGCAGAGTTCACATCAAGAACTGTCTCACCTTTGTGCGGAGTCAGCATACGTCTTTCCAGGCGGGGAGGACGGATAGGACAATCCTTCAAGAAGTGTTCGGTACCGGCACAGTACAGGCACAGATTCTCCATGCGGCGTCGTGTCCTCTCTTGAGGTGTCAAGCGAGACCGGTCAACTTGCATAGCCTCCACGGCGGGAGGCACAGGAACGGATTGCAGAGGACCAGAGGAGAGAGGAGCCGGGGAGAGAAACCGCCTCGTGCGAACAAAGTCCATATCCTGGCGGAGCTCCTGACGCCTTTCGGAAAAACGCATGTCAATGCGGGTGGCAAGATGAATAAGTTCATGCAGGTTAGCAGGAATTTCTCGTGCGGCCAGCACATCTTTAATGTTGCTGGATAGGCCTTTTTTAAAGGTTGCGCAGAGGGCCTCATTATTCCAGGATAATTCGGAGGCAAGAGTACGGAATTGGATGGCGTACTCGCCAACAGAAGAATTACCCTGGGCCAGGTTCAGCAGGGCAGTCTCAGCAGAAGAGGCTCGGGCAGGTTCCTCAAAGACACTTCGAATCTCCGTGAAGAAGGAGTGTACAGAGGCAGTGACAGGATCATTGCGGTCCCAGAGCGGTGTGGCCCATGACAGAGCTTTCCCAGACAGAAGGCTGACTACGAAAGCCACCTTAGACCTTTCAGTAGGAAACTGGTCCGACATCATCTCCAAGTGCAGGGAACATTGCGAAAGAAAGCCACGGCAAAACTTAGAGTCCCCATCAAATTTATCCGGCAAGGATAATCGTAGGCCGGAAGCGGCCACTCGCTGCAGAGGAGGTGCAGGAGCTGGCGGAGGAGATTGTTGCTGGAGCTGTGGTAATAGCTGCTGTAGCATCACGGTCAGTTGAGACAGCTGGTGGCCTTGTTGCGCTATCTGTTGTGACTGCTGGGCGACCACCGTGGTGAAGTCGGCGACAACTGGCAGTGGGACTTCAGTGGGATCCATGGCCGGATCTACTGTCACGATTCGGCAGGCTGGAGGTGGATCCTCTGTGCCAGAGAGGGATTGGCGTGGACCGTGTTGGTGGACTGGTTCTATGTTGCTACTGGTATTCACCAGAGCCCGCCGCAAAGCGGGATGGTCTTGCAGCGGCGATAGCAACCAGGTCGTATCCACCAGCAACGGCTCAACCTCTCTGACTGCTGAAGATAAGCGCGGTACAAGGGAGTAGACAAGAGCAAGGTCGGACGTAGCAGAAGGTCAGGGCAGGCAGCAAGGATCGTAGTCAGGGGCAACGGCAGGAGGTCTGGAACACAGGCTAGGAACACACAAGGAAACGCTTTCACTGGCACAATGGCAACAAGATCCGGCGAGGGAGTGCAGGGGAAGTGAGGTATGTAGGAAGTAGGGAGTGCACAGGTGAACACACTGATTAAGCCTGCTGCGCCAATCAGTGGCGCAGCGGCCCTTTAAATTGCAGAGACCCGTCGCGCGCGTGCCCTAAGGAGCGGGGCCGCGCGCGCCGGGACAAGACAGACGGGGAACGAGTCAGGTACGGGAGCCGGGATGCGCATCGCGAGCGGGCGCCTCCCGCATCGCGAATCGCATCCCGGCTGAGAGAGATATTGCAGCGCACCCGGTCAGCAGGTCTGACCGGGGCGCTGCGAATGAGAGGATGCTGTGAGCGCTCCGGGGAGGAGCGGGGACCCTGAGCGCTCGGCGTAACAACCAGCCAGTGAGTACTTTTGCACGGACTTTCACAGTATGTAGGCCCTTGTCAGATTAACAGGTAAAACATAGCACACTACTTATATGTAGTGTTGAGCGGCATAGGCCATATTCGAATTCGCGAATATTCGCGAATATATGGACGAATATTCGTCATATATTCGCGAATATTCGCATATTCGTTATATTTTCGTTTTATTTTCGCGTGTGCGAAAATACGCGTATGCGAAAATTAACATATGCGAATGTTCGCATATGCGAAAGTAGCATATGCTAATTTTCGCATATGCGAATTTCCGCACGCCAGTCTCACACAGTAGTATTACAGCCTTCTTTACACCACACAAGCTGGAAGCAGAGAGGGGTGATCACTGTGATGTGTACTGTGAAGAAAAAAAAACAAAAAAAAAAAACGAATATTCGTAATTACGAATATACAGCGCTATATTCGCGAAATTCGCGAATTCGCGAATATGCGATATTCGCGAATAATATTCGAATTGCAAATATTCGCGAGCAACACTACTTATATGTACATATGCGGTATGCACTTATGAGGGCAGAAAAATATGCTACAGTATGCCTAAAAACTCAGTATTTTTGTAAAACACCAGTTAGGGATTACTTTTTTCTGTCCTTTCACAGTATGTAGGCCCTTAACTGATTAACAGTTACAAATTAGTTCACTACTTAGATGGTATGTGGTATGCACTGATGAGGGCAGAAAAATGCGCTACAGTACCCTTAAAAAAAAACATATTTTTGTAAAACACCAGCAGTACACAACAGTGCTGCAGCCAAAAAAGCTGTGTACTAAACACAAAATTGCAGTCTGTCACATACAATTAGGAATGGACTGCTGGTTATTATACTGTCTACAGACTTGTATAACCAGCAGATGATTTTTTGTGTAACAAAGACACTGAATTGCGCTTAAAAATTATTCCTGTTTCCTCTGCTAAGGTTTATGGAGTTGAGGCAGCTTGCTGAAATGTGTGAGGCAACACACAGCTATCTGCCCCTCTCTGTAATACTATGCTGAAAAAAGTGACTGGGAGGTTAATGCCTACAGCTGCAGTAAAAATCCTTTTCAGGAAAAAGAACACTGCTCTCTGTCCACCAGAACGCTGATGTGACTGTTACGCCGAGCGCTCCGGGTCCCCGCTCCTCCCCGGAGCGCTCGCAGCGTTCTCTCATTCGCAGCGCCCCGGTCAGGCCTGCTGACCGGGTGCGCTGCGATATTACTCCCAGCCGGGAGGCGATTCGCGATGCGGGACGTGCCCGCTCGCGATGCGCATCTCGGCTCCCGTACCCGACCAGTTCCCCGTCTGTTGTCCCGGCGTGCGGCCCCGCTCCTTAGGGCGCTCGCGCGCCGGGTCTCTGCGATTTAAAGGGCCGCTGCGCCACTGATTGGCGCAGCAGGCCTAATCAGTATTCTCACCTGTGCACTCCCTACTTATACCTCACTTCCCCTGCACTCCCTCGCCGGATCTTGTTGCCATTGTGCCAGTGAAAGTGTTCCCTTGTGTGTTCCTAGCCTGTGTTCCAGACCTCCTGCCACTGCCCCTGACTACGATCCTTGCTGCCTGCCCTGACCTTCTGCTACGTCCGACCTTGCTCTTGTCTACTCCCTTGTACCGCGCTTATCTTCAGCAGTCAGAGAGGTTGAGCCGTTGCTGGTGGATACGACCTGGTTGCTACCGCCGCTGCAAGACCATCCCGCTTTGCGGCCGGCTCTGGTGAATACCAGTAGCAACTTAGAACCGGTCCACCAACACGGTCCACGCCAATCCCTCTCTGGCACAGAGGATCCACCTCCAGCCAGCCGAATCATGACAGTAGATCCGGCCATGGATCCCGCTGAAGTCCCGCTGCCAGTTGTCGCCGACCTCACCACGGTGGTCGCCCAGCAGTCGCAACAGATAGCGCAACAAGGCCACCAGCTGTCTCAACTGACCGTGATGCTACAGCAACTATTACCACAGCTCCAGCAACCTTCTCCTCCGCCAGCTCCTGCACCTCCTCCGCAGCAAGTGGCCGCTTCCAGCCTTCGATTATCCTTGCCGGATAAATTTGATGGGGACTCTAAGTTTTGCCGTGGCTTTCTTTCGCAATGTTCCCTGCACTTGGAGATGATGTCGGACCAGTTTCCTACTGAAAGGTCTAAGGTGGCTTTCGTAGTCAGCCTTCTGTCTGGGAAAGCTCTGTCATGGGCCACACCACTCTGGGACCGCAATGACCCTGTCACTGCCTCTGTACACTCCTTCTTCACGGAGATTCGAAGTGTCTTTGAGGAACCTGCCCGAGCCTCTTCTGCTGAGACTGCCCTGCTGAACCTGGTCCAGGGTAATTCTTCTGTTGGCGAGTACGCCATCCAATTCCGTACTCTTGCCTCCGAATTATCCTGGAATAACGAGGCCCTCTGCGCGACCTTTAAAAAAGGCCTATCCAGTAACATTAAAGATGTGCTGGCCGCACGAGAAATTCCTGCTAACCTGCATGAACTTATTCATCTTGCCACCCGCATTGACATGCGTTTTTCCGAAAGGCGTCAGGAGCTCCGCCAGGATATGGACTTTGTTCGCACGAGGCGGTTTTTCTCCCCGGCTCCTCTCTCCTCTGGTCCTCTGCAATCCGTTCCTGTGCCTTCCGCCGTGGAGTCTATGCAAGTTGACCGGTCTTGCTTGACACCTCAAGAGAGGACACGACGCCGCATGGAGAATCTTTGCCTGTACCGTGTCGGTACCGAACATTTCTTGAAGGATTGTCCTATCCGTCCTCCCCGTCTGGAAAAACGTACGCTGACTCCGCACAAAGATGAGACAGCTCTTGATGTGAACTCTGCTTCTCCACGCCTTACTGTGCCTGTGCGGATATCTTCTTCTACCTTCTCCTTCTCTGCTATGGCCTTCTTGGATTCCGGGTCTGCAGGAAATTTTATTTTGGCCTCTCTCATCAACAGGTTCAACATCCCGGTGACCAGTCTCGCCAGACCCCTCTACATCAATTCTTTTAACAAAGAAAGATTGGACTGTACCGTGCGTTACCGCACGGAACCTCTCCTAATGTGCGTCGGACCCCATAACGAAAAAATTGAATTTTTGGTCCTCTCCAACTGCACTTCAGAAATTCTTCTTGGATTACCGTGGCTTCAACGCCATTCCCCAACCCTTGATTGGTCCACAGGAGAAATCAAGAACTGGGGTACTTCTTGTCACAAGGACTGTCTTAAACCGGTTCCCAGTACTCACAGTCGTGACCCTGTGGTTCCCCCGGTATCTGGTCTTCCTAAGGCTTATCTGGACTATGCTGATGTTTTTTGCAAAAAGCAAGCAGAGACTTTACCTCCTCACAGGCCTTATGACCTAGGACATTGACCTCCTCCCGGGTACTACTCCACCCCGGGGCAGAATCTATTCTCTGTCTGCTCCAGAGACCCAAGCCATGTCGGAGTACATCCAGGAGAATTTAAAAAAGGGGTTTATCCACAAGTCCTCCTCTCCTGCCTGAGCTGGGTTTTTTTTTGTGTCCAAAAAAGATGGCTCCCTACGCCCTTGCATTGATTACCGCAGACTTAATAAAATCACGGTATAAAACCGCTACCCCTTACCTCTTATCTCGGAACTCTTTGATCGCCTACAAGGCGCCCACATCTTTACCAAACTGGACTTAAGAGGTGCTTATAATCTCATCCGCATCAGGGAGGGGGACGAATGGAAGACTGCATTTAACACCAGAGATGGACACTTTGAGTATCTGGTCATGCCCTTTGGCCTGTGCAATGCCCCTGCCGTCTTCCAAGACTTTGTTAATGAAATTTTTCGTGATCTCCTATATACCTGTGTTGTGGTTTACCTGGACGATATTCTGATTTTTTCTGCCAACTTAGAAGAACACCGCCGGCATGTCCGCATGGTTCTTCAGAGACTTCGGGACGATCAACTTTATGCCAAAATGGAGAAATGTCTTTTTGAATGTCAATCTCTTCCTTTCCTAGGATACTAGGTCTCTGGCCAGGGACTACAAATGGACCCAGATAAACTATCTGCCGTGTTAGATTGGCCACGCCCCTCCGGACTCCGTGCTATCCAACGTTTTTTGGGGTTCGCCAATTATTACAGACAATTCATTCCACACTTCTCCACTATTGTGGCCCCTATCGTGGCTTTAACCAAGAAAAATGCCAATCCTAAGTCCTGGTCTCCCCAAGCGGAAGGCGCATTTAAACATCTCAAGTCTGCCTTTTCTTCTGCTCCCGTGCTCTCCAGACCTGACCCATCTAAACCCTTTCTATTGGAGGTAGATGCCTCCTCTGTGGGAGCTGGAGCTGTCCTTCTACAAAAAAATTCTTCCGGGCATGCTGTTACTTGTGGGTTTTTTTCTAGGACCTTCTCTCCGGCGGAGAGAAACTACTCCATTGGTGATCGAGAACTACTGGCCATTAAATTGGCGCTTGAGGAATGGAGGCACCTGCTGGAGGGATCAAAATTTCCAGTTATCATATACACTGATCACAAGAATCCTGACTGAACCCTCGCCAGGCTAGGTGGTCGTTGTTCTTTGCCCGTTTTAACTTTGAAATCCATTTTCGCCCTGCTGACAAGAACATTAGGGCCGATGCCCTCTCTCGTTCTTCTGATGCCTCTGAAGTAGAGGTCTCTCCGGAACACATCATTCCTCCGGACTGTCTGATCTCCACTTCTCCAGCTTCCATCAGGCAAACTCCTCCAGGGAAGACCTTCGTTTCTCCACGCCAGCGTCTCGGGATTCTCAAATGGGGACACTCCTCCCACCTCGCAGGCCATGCGGGCATCAAAAAATCCTTGCAACTCATCTCTCGCTTTTATTGGTGGCCGACTCTGGAGACTGATATTGTTGATTTCGTGCGGGCCTGTACTGTCTGTGCCCGGGATAAGACTCCTCGCCAGAAGCCTGCTGGTCTCCATCATCCTCTGCCTGTTTCTGAATAGCCTTGGTCACAGATTGGTATGGACTTTATTACAGACTTGCCCTCATCCCGTGGCAACACAGTTGTTTGGGTGGTCGTTGATCGATTTTCCAAGATGGCACATTTTATTCCTCTTCCTGTTCTTCCTTCAGCGCCTCAGTTGGCAAAGCAATTTTTTGTACACATTTTTCGCCTTCACGGTTTGCCCACGCATATCGTCTCGGATAGAGGCGTCCAATTCGTGTCTAAATTCTGGAGGGCCCTCTGTAAACAGCTCAAGATCAAATTAAACTTCTCTTCTTCTTATCATCCCCAATCCAATGGGCAAGTAGAAAGAGTTAATCAGGTCCTGGGTGACTATTTACGGCATTTTGTTTCCTCCCGCCAGGATGACTGGGCAGATCTTTTCCAATGGGCCGAATTCTCATACAACTTCAGAGTCTCCGAATCTTCTGCTAAATCCCCATTTTTCGTGGTTTACGGCCGTCACCCTCTTCCTCCCCTCCCTACTCCCTTGCCCTCTGGTTTGCCCGCTGTGGATGAAGTGACTCGTGATCTTTCCACCATATGGAAAGAGACCCAAAATTCTCTTTTACAGGCTTCATCCCGGATGAAAATATTTGCTGATAAAAAAAGAACTCCCCCCATTTTTGCTCCCGGAGACAAGGTATGGCTCTCCGCTAAATATGTCCGCTTTCGTGTCCCCAGTTATAAACTGGGACCACGCTATCTTGGTCCTTTCAAAATCAAGTGCCAGATCAACCCTGTCTCTTACAAACTCCTTCTTCCTCCTTCTCTCCGTATTCCCAATGCCTTCCATGTCTCTCTCCTTAAACCACTCATCCTTAACCGCTTCTCTCCCAAAGTTGTTTCTCCCACTCCAGTTTCCGGATCTTCTGACGTCTTTTCTGTGAAGGAGATTCTAGCATCCAAGACGGTCAGAGGTAAAAGATTCTTCTTGGTTGACTGGGAGACTTGCGGCCCAGAGGAGAGATCCTGGAAACCTGAGGACAACATCCTGGACAAAAGTCTTGTCCTCAGGTTCTCAGGCTCCAAAAAGAGGGGGAGACCCAAGGGGGGGGGGGTACTGTTACGCCGAGCGCTCCGGGTCCCCGCTCCTCCCCGGAGCGCTCGCAGCGTTCTCTCATTCGCAGCGCCCCGGTCAGACCTGCTGACCGGGTGCGCTGCGATATTACTCCCAGCCGGGAGGCGATTCGCGATGCGGGACGCACCCGCTCGCGATGCGCATCTCGGCTCCCGTACCTGACCAGTTCCCCGTCTGTGTTGTCCCGGCGCGCGCGGCCCCGCTCCTTAGGGCGCGCGGGCGCCGGGTCTCTGCGATTTAAAGGGCCGCTGCGCCACTGATTGGCGCAGCAGGCCTAATCAGTATTCTCACCTGTGCACTCCCTACTTATACCTCACTTCCCCTGCACTCCCTCGCCGGATCTTGTTGCCATTGTGCCAGTAAAAGCGTTCCCTTGTGTGTTCCTAGCCTGTGTTCCAGACCTCCTGCCGTTGCCCCTGACTACGATCCTTGCTGCCTGCCCTGACCTTCTGCTACGTCCGACCTTGCTCTTGTCTTCTTCCTTTGTACCGCGCTTATCTTCAGCATTCAGAGAGGTTGAGCCGTTGCTGGTGGATACGACCTGGTTGCTACCGCCGCTGCAAGACCATCCCGCTTTGCGGCGGGCTCTGGTGAATACCAGTAGCAACTTAGAACCGGTCCACCAACACGGTCCACGCCAATCCCTCTCTGGCACAGAGGATCCACCTCCAGCCAGCCGAATCGTGACAGTGACTAGGATGTGAAACGCTGCTAGATTGAGCTTTTCTGTGTAACACACACACATCGATGTCCGTCCTATCTATATGCAGTGTAATGAATGATATGATGAGCCACAAACCGGCTGCCGAATATATAGGGCTGTGACATCACAGGGGTGACTGGCTGCTGATAGGCTGCATCCTGCATGTGATTCAGGGTCATCCCGCCTACTTCCCTTCCCGCCTTGCCTTTCCGCCTTCACAGCGTTCCTTGCCCCATGTACTGACATGTGGATCTGCCATTTTAAATGCCCTGGAGCCTGCACCGCTGTAAATGGAGTTTAATGAAGCAATTCGCGGGATAGAATCGCGGAGATATTTTTGCCAATCAAATATTTCCTGAAATTCTTAACGAATTCGAGTTCGTCAGCTTCGATTCACTCATCTCTAGTCATATCCAAACGGAATGATCAGATAACCAGTAACAAATAACCTAGAAAAAACTACATATAACAGAAAGGTTGGCAAAAAGGGGTTAATTCAATTGAAGTAGACAAAGTGTAGCGCATCCTCTCACTTGATAGTTCCAAATATGCCCTAAGAGCTGTTGCCTTAGTTTCACTGTATATCAATAGTTGGATCCAGACATAATTTTTTTAGAAGTCTATTTTGAAGTATGTATTTCAGATTTATACTTTTCTTGGCTGTCACTGTTTAAAAATAATATTTTGTCAAGTGTTTGCCCTTGATAGTAGCTCACATTTTTCAAAAAAGACTTGTCTTGAACGCGTCTGGTAGTAGACAGATGATCTTTTTATGTGTGTTAGTCTTTTGACTGGTGTAGTTTTATTACAACAAAAAAAATAAAAATAAAAAAAATAAGATTTCGGAGTAAATACTATGAATGCATTGTTCAAAATATCAATTGTGTGATTGATAATGTTATGTATCATTGCTGTTTATTTAAAATTAACATTAAAATAAATCAAAATAGAGAGAAAGAAAGGGAGGGAGAAAGATACTATGAATTTGCTATTATGATTTAATGCTATTTTGCAACTTGTAATATTTTACTTAGAAACAATACAGTATGTGAAATAAGTGGATTTGCCCACCATTATGCATAAACATTGACTTGAACAATTTAAAGTGTACCTCTCATATCCCCCCCCCCAAAAAAAGAGTATGTTGTTCAGTACCTAGTATTTTTATGCCTCTAACACCTTCATTTATCTTAAAAATCCCTCTTTTCTTTAGCTCATAGTTAGAGATGAGTGAACTTTTCAAAAATTCAATTCGGACGATTTGCCAAATTTTCCCAAAAAGTTTGTTTCGATCCAAATTTTTTCACGGCGAATCTATATAAAAAAAAAGGATATTTCTAGCCTACAGACAGCCTCAATAGGGATATAGAACACTTTGCTGTGTTCTAAAACGCATATGTAGTGTGCTGGGGTAGTGAAATAATACTGTTATTCAGAATAACATGCAGAATCACTGCCGCAGAGCCGCACAATGACAGCCTGTAGGTGGCATCAGTGTGAGGAGACCATATAGTGGCTGAATGACAGTGTGGAGGTGTTGGCAGCATGAGGAGACCATATAGTGGCTGAGTGACACAGCTTGGATGAGGCTGAAGCATGAGGACACCATATAGTGGCTGAATGACAAAGCGTGGAGGTGTTGGCAGCATGAGGACACCATATAGTGGCTGAATGACACAGCGTGGAGGTGTTGGCAGCATGAGGAGACCATATAGTGGCTGAATGACACAGCTTGGATGAGGCTGAAGCATGAGGACACCATATAGTGGCTGAATGACAAAGCGTGGAGGTGTTGGCAGCATGAGGACACCATATAGTGGCTGAATGACACAGCGTGGAAATGTTGGCAGCATGAGGAGACCATATAGTGGCTGAATGGCACAGTGTGGAGGTGTTGGCAGCATGAGGAGACCATATAGTGGCTGAATGACACAGCTTGGATGAGGCTGAAGCATAAAGACACCATATAGTGGCTGGATGACACAGAGGGGAGGTGTTGGCAGCATGGGGACACCATATAGTGGCTGAATGGCACAGCGTGGAGGTGTTGGCAGCATGAGGAGACCATACAGTGGCTGAATGACACAGCTTGGAGGTGTTGGCAGCATGAGGAGACCATATAGTGGCTGAATGACACAGCGTGGAGGTGTTGGCAGCATGAGTAGGCACTAGGCCTTCACAATCCCTAAGATTAAAAGATGAATTTAGAAATTTAAACCGAAGATTTTGAATAGCGGGTGCTACCCATGATAAAATTTGAATTTCCCAGACCCAGGCCCTGCAGCGGGATCAGTAAACCATATATTGCCTGAATGACACAGCCTGGAGTTGGCTGATGCACGAGTACACACCAGGGCTTCACAATCCCCCCCAAAAAACAACAATTTTTGAAATTTTTGAAGAAGATTTTGGATAGGGGGTGCTACCTATGATAAAATTTGAATTTCCCAGACCCAGGCCCAGCAGCGGCATCAGTAAACCATATATTGCCTGAATGACACAGCCTGTAGTTGGCTGAAGCATAAGGAGACCATTGAAATGTCAGATTTTTTTTTTATTTGAAATTTAAATCAAAGTTTGAGTGTCCCGGACCCCAGCGTGTGGTTACATAGGACCAAATATAACAAGCTCCCACAGGGCTCATGTGGCTGTGAGATGTAAGTGCAACGTCTCCATTGCCCTGACCGGCCATTGTTTTCAAGACTTTTCGCCAAGGTAAACCATGTGAAGAACAGCGTGACACCGCCATGCCCTGCACACATGGTATGCTGAAGGGCCACTGAGACTTGTCCGGGCAGTGGAGGCTTAGGACACAGTGGAGGATGTGGAGGCAGAGTCGCACACTGTCACAGGAACAATGGGCTGACAGAGTGGAGCATGAAGCAGCATGAGTACACAAGAGGGGTTCACAACCCCTAAAATTAAAAGGTGAACTTTGAAATCTCTATTGAAGATGCATGTTAGGTAGTGCTACCATCCAAAAATTTAAGGCCCAAGCCCAGAAGCATCAGTAAGCCAAGTTATTCCTGAAAGACACAGGAGCAGGCATCAGCAGTACACCCGAGGGTTTCATAACCCCTTTACATTGCAAGATCAATGTTGAAATTTGCATTAAGCATGTATTTAGCTACTGCTAAACATCCAAAAATTAAAGGCCCAAGGCCCGAAGCATCAGTGAAGCAAGTAGTTCCTGAAAGAGACACAGGATGAGTCAGGAGCAGGCATTCGCAGTAGCCAAGAGGGTTTCATAACTCTAATTGATAACCCAAGAGGGTTTCATAACCATAATTGTGAACTGTTGGTGTAGCAGCATGGTCAATCTACTCTGAGGCATCTGGCATTTATGGCTGGAAATCCTGGCTGTTACGCCGAGCGCTCCGGGTCCCCGCTCCTCCCCGGAGCGCTCGCTTCACTCTCCCCGCGGCAGCGCTCCGGTCACGTCCTCTGACCCGGGGCGCTGCGATTCCGCTGCCAGCCGGGATGCGATTCGCGATGCGGGTAGCGCCCGCTCGCGATGCGCACCCCGGCTCCCCTACCTGACTCGCTCTCCGTCTGTTCTGTCCCGGCGCGCGTGGCCCCGCTCCCTAGGGCGCGCGCGCGCCGGGTCTCTGCGATTTAAAGGGCCACTGCGCCGCTGATTGGCGCAGTGGTCCCAATTAGTGTGTTCACCTGTGCACTTCCCTATATCACCTCACTTCCCCTGCACTCCCTTGCCGGATCTTGTTGCCTTAGTGCCAGTGAAAGCGTTCCTTGTGTGTTCCTTGCCTGTGTTTCCAGACCTTCTGCCGTTGCCCCTGACTACGATCCTTGCTGCCTGCCCCGACCTTCTGCTACGTCCGACCTTGCTTTTGCCTACTCCCTTGTACCGCGCCTATCTTCAGCAGCCAGAGAGGTGAGCCGTTGCTAGTGGATACGACCTGGTCACTGC
This sequence comes from Hyla sarda, assembly GCF_029499605.1. Taxonomy (NCBI): domain Eukaryota; kingdom Metazoa; phylum Chordata; class Amphibia; order Anura; family Hylidae; genus Hyla; species Hyla sarda. The sequence goes on along the minus strand of NC_079190.1, from coordinate 133,277,939 downwards.
CGCCGCAGCAAGACCATCCCGCTTTGCGGCGGGCTCTGGTGAAAACCAGTAGTGGCTTAGAACCGGTCCACTAGCACGGTCCACGCCAATCCCTCTCTGGCACAGAGGATCCACTACCTGCCAGCCGGCATCGTGACAGTAGATCCGGCCATGGATCCCGCTGAAGTTCCTCTGCCAGTTGTCGCTGACCTCACCACGGTGGTCGCCCAGCAGTCACAACAGATAGCGCAACAAGGCCAACAGCTGTCTCAACTGACCGTTATGCTACAACAGTTACTACCACAGCTTCAGCAGTCATCTCCTCCGCCAGCTCCTGCACCTCCTCCGCAGCGAGTGGCCGCTCCTGGGATACGCTTATCCTTGCCGGATAAATTTGATGGGGACTCTAAGTTTTGCCGTGGCTTTCTTTCCCAATGTTCCCTGCATCTGGAGATGATGTCGGACCTGTTTCCCACTGAAAGGTCTAAGGTGGCTTTCGTAGTCAGCCTTCTGTCCGGAAAAGCCCTGTCATGGGCCACACCGCTCTGGGACCGCAATGACCCCGTCACTGCCTCTGTACACTCCTTCTTCTCGGAAATCCGAAGTGTCTTTGAGGAACCTGCCCGAGCCTCTTCTGCTGAGACTGCCCTGTTGAACCTGGTCCAGGGTAATTCTTCCGTTGGCGAGTATGCCGTACAATTCCGTACTCTTGCTTCAGAATTGTCCTGGAATAATGAGGCCCTCTGCGCGACCTTCAAAAAAGGCCTATCCAGCAACATTAAAGATGTTCTGGCCGCACGAGAAATTCCTGCTAATCTACATGAACTTATTCACCTAGCCACTCGCATTGACATGCGTTTTTCCGAAAGGCGTCAGGAACTCCGCCAAGATATGGACTCTGTTCGCACGAGGCGTTTCTCCTCCTCGGCTCCTCTCTCCTCTGGTCCCCTGCAATCTGTTCCTGTGCCTCCCGCCGTGGAGGCTATGCAGGTCGACCGGTCTCGCCTGACACCTCAAGAGAGGACACGACGCCGTATGGAGAACCTCTGCCTGTACTGTGCTAGTACCGAACACTTCCTAAGAGATTGTCCTATCCGTCCTCCCCGCCTGGAAAGACGTACGCTGACTCCGCACAAAGGTGAGACAGTCCTTGATGTCTACTCTGCTTCTCCACGTCTTACTGTGCCTGTGCGGATGTCTGCCTCTGCCTTCTCCTTCTCTACAGTGGCCTTCTTGGACTCAGGATGTGCAGGAAATTTTATTTTGGCCTCTCTCGTCAACAGGTTCAACATCCCGGTGACCAGTCTCGCCAGACCCCTCTACATCAATTGTGTAAATAATGAAAGATTGGACTGTACCATACGTTTCCGCACGGAGCCCCTTCTTATGAGCATCGGATCTCATCATGAGAGGATTGAACTTTTGGTCCTCCCCAATTGCACCTCGGAAATTCTCCTTGGACTTCCCTGGCTTCAACTTCATTCCCCTACCCTGGATTGGTCCACTGGGGAGATCAAGAGTTGGGGGTCCTCTTGTTCCAAGAACTGTCTAAAACCGGTTCCCAGTAACCCTTGCCGTAACTCTGTGGTTCCTCCAGTAACCGGTCTCCCTAAGGCCTATATGGACTTCGCGGATGTTTTCTGCAAAAAACAAGCTGAGACTCTACCTCCTCACAGGCCTTATGATTGCCCTATCGACCTCCTCCCGGGCACTACTCCACCCCGGGGCAGAATTTATCCTCTCTCTGCCCCAGAGACTCTTGCCATGTCCGAATACGTCCAGGAGAATCTAAAAAAGGGCTTTATCCGTAAATCCTCCTCTCCTGCCGGAGCCGGATTTTTCTTTGTGTCCAAAAAAGATGGCTCCCTACGTCCTTGCATTGACTACCGCGGTCTTAATAAAATCACGGTTAAGAACCGCTACCCCTTACCCCTCATCTCTGAACTCTTTGATCGCCTCCAAGGTGCCCACATCTTCACTAAATTGGACTTAAGAGGCGCCTATAACCTCATCCGCATCAGAGAGGGGGACGAGTGGAAAACGGCATTTAACACCAGAGATGGACACTTTGAGTATCTGGTCATGCCCTTTGGACTGTGCAACGCCCCTGCCGTCTTCCAAGACTTTGTCAATGAAATTTTTCGTGATCTGTTATACTCCTGTGTTGTTGTATATCTGGACGATATCCTAATTTTTTCTGCCAATCTAGAAGAACACCGCCAGCATGTCCGTATGGTTCTTCAGAGACTTCGTGACAACCAACTCTATGCCAAAATTGAGAAATGTCTGTTTGAATGCCAATCTCTTCCTTTTCTAGGATATTTGGTCTCTGGCCAGGGACTACAGATGGATCCAGACAAACTCTCTGCCGTCTTAGATTGGCCACGCCCCTCCGGACTCCGTGCTATCCAACGCTTTTTGGGGTTCGCCAATTATTACAGGCAATTTATTCCACATTTTTCTACCATTGTGGCTCCTATCGTGGCTTTAACCAAAAAAAATGCTGATCCCAAGTCCTGGCCTCCTCAAGCAGAAGACGCCTTTAAACGACTCAAGTCTGCCTTTTCTTCGGCTCCCGTCCTCTCCAGACCTGACCCTTCCAAACCCTTCCTATTGGAGGTTGATGCCTCCTCAGTGGGAGCTGGAGCTGTTCTTCTACAAAAAAATTCTTCCGGGCATGCTGTCACTTGTGGTTTTTTCTCTAGGACCTTCTCTCCAGCGGAGAGGAACTACTCCATCGGGGATCGAGAGCTTCTAGCCATTAAATTAGCACTTGAGGAATGGAGGCATCTGCTGGAGGGATCAAGTTCTCCTGTTATTATCTACACCGACCACAAGAACCTCTCCTACCTCCAGTCTGCCCAACGGCTGAATCCTCGCCAGGCCCGGTGGTCTCTGTTCTTTGCCCGATTTAATTTTGAGATTCACTTTCGTCCTGCCGATAAGAACATTAGGGCCGATGCTCTCTCTCGTTCCTCGGATGCCTCAGAAGTTGAACTCTCTCCGCAACACATCATTCCACCTGACTGCCTGATCTCCACTTCTCCTGCCTCCATCAGGCAGACTCCTCCAGGAAAGACCTTTGTTTCTCCTCGCCAACGCCTCGGAATCCTCAAATGGGGTCACTCCTCCCATCTCGCAGGTCATGCGGGTATCAAGAAATCTGTGCAACTCATCTCCCGCTTCTATTGGTGGCCGACTCTGGAGACGGATGTTGTGGACTTTGTGCGAGCCTGCACTATCTGTGCCCGGGATAAGACTCCTCGCCAGAAGCCCGCTGGTTTTCTTCATCCTCTGCCTGTCCCCGAACAGCCTTGGTCTCTGATTGGTATGGATTTTATTACTGATTTACCCCCTTCCCGTGGCAACACTGTTATTTGGGTGGTCGTTGATCGATTCTCCAAAATGGCACATTTCATCCCTCTTCCTGGTTTTTCTTCTGCGCCTCAGTTGGCTAAACAATTTTTTGTACACATTTTTCGTCTTCACGGGTTGCCTACGCAGATTGTCTCGGATAGAGGCGTCCAATTCGTGTCTAAATTCTGGAGGGCTCTCTGTAAACAACTCAAGATTAAATTAAATTTTTCTTCTGCATATCATCCCCAGTCCAATGGACAAGTAGAAAGGATTAACCAGATCTTGGGTGATTATTTGCGACATTTTGTTTCCTCCCGCCAGGATGACTGGGCAGATCTCCTCCCATGGGCCGAATTCTCGTATAACTTCAGGGTCTCTGAGTCTTCCTCCAAATCCCCATTTTTCGTGGTGTACGGCCGTCACCCTCTTCCCCCCCTCCCTTCTCCCTTGCCCTCTGGTCTGCCCGCTGTGGATGAAATTTCTCGTGACCTTTCCATCATATGGAGAGAGACCCAAAATTCTCTCTTACAGGCTTCATCACGCATGAAGAAGTTCGCGGATAAGAAAAGAAGAGCTCCCCCCGTTTTTTCCCCTGGAGACAAGGTATGGCTCTCCGCTAAATATGTCCGCTTCCGTGTCCCTAGCTACAAGTTGGGACCACGCTATCTTGGTCCTTTCAAAATTTTGTGTCAAATTAATCCTGTCTCTTATAAACTTCTTCTTCCTCCCTCTCTTCGTATCCCTAATGCCTTTCACGTCTCTCTTCTCAAACCACTCATCCTCAACCGTTTTTCTCCCAAATCTGTTCCTCCCACTCCTGTTTCTGGCTCCTCGGACATCTTCTCGGTCAAAGAAATTTTAGCTGCCAAAAAGGTCAGAGGGAAAAATTTTTTTTTTAGTGGACTGGGAGGGTTGTGGTCCTGAAGAGAGATCCTGGGAACCTGAGGACAACATCCTAGACAAAAGTCTGCTCCTCAGGTTCTCAGGCTCTAAGAAGAGGGGGAGACCCAAGGGGGGGGGTACTGTTACGCCGAGCGCTCCGGGTCCCCGCTCCTCCCCGGAGCGCTCGCTTCACTCTCCCCGCGGCAGCGCTCCGGTCACGTCCTCTGACCCGGGGCGCTGCGATTCCGCTGCCAGCCGGGATGCGATTCGCGATGCGGGTAGCGCCCGCTCGCGATGCGCACCCCGGCTCCCCTACCTGACTCGCTCTCCGTCTGTTCTGTCCCGGCGCGCGCGGCCCCGCTCCCTAGGGCGCGCGCGCGCCGGGTCTCTGCGATTTAAAGGGCCACTGCGCCGCTGATTGGCGCAGTGGTCCCAATTAGTGTGTTCATCTGTGCACTTCCCTATATCACCTCACTTCCCCTGCACTCCCTTGCCGGATCTTGTTGCCTTAGTGCCAGTGAAAGCGTTCCTTGTGTGTTCCTTGCCTGTGTTTCCAGACCTTCTGCCGTTGCCCCTGACTACGATCCTTGCTGCCTGCCCCGACCTTCTGCTACGTCCGACCTTGCTTTTGCCTACTCCCTTGTACCGCGCCTATCTTCAGCAGCCAGAGAGGTGAGCCGTTGCTAGTGGATACGACCTGGTCACTGCCGCCGCAGCAAGACCATCCCGCTTTGCGGCGGGCTCTGGTGAAAACCAGTAGTGGCTTAGAACCGGTCCACTAGCACGGTCCACGCCAATCCCTCTCTGGCACAGAGGATCCACTACCTGCCAGCCGGCATCGTGACACTGGCTGATCCATCCCTGATTCATCTTCACAAAGGTCAGTCTCTCCACATTTTGCGTGGACAGACGTGTTCGCCTTGGGGTGACTATGGCCCCCGGCCGCACTAAACACCTGCTCTGATGGCACACTGCTGGCCGGGCAGGACAGCTTTTCCAGGGCAAACTCTACTAGTTGCGGCTATAAATCAAATTTGGCTGCTCAGAAGTCCAGCGGATCTTCAATGTTTGTTGGCATGGCCATGTTAAGGTATGCCACCACCTGCTGGTTCAGGTCCTGCTCCATGCTTACCTGCTGCTAATGAGTTGCTTCACTATTTGGGTGAAGAAAGCTACACATCAGCAACTGTAGACTCAGGCTGCTGCTGATGGAGCTAGTACTGCTCCTGCCACCCCTTCCAAGCAGCCATGGCAGTATAAGGTGAGCGCAGAAGGCTCCCAGAGTCAGACCTGCAAGTGGATGGACCATGTCGCCGATAGGCATCGGCCAACTGACTACATAGGATCTCTCTGTAGTAGGTCAGTTTGTCCTCCCTCTCAGTGGGTGTAAAAAAGGCCCCCATTCTGGGATGGTAGCAAGGGTCCAAAAGGTGGAGATCCAGAAGTCAACCCGCTGACGAATTTTTACAATTCGGGGGTCACTACGCAAGCAACTGAGCAATCATCGTGCCATTTGCGCTGGTGACTTGGAGGGACTACCTGCCTCCATCACCACTGCATACTGCCACGATGTGTCCTCATAACCCTCTAGCTCCTCTGGCTTCACCTGCTCCTCCTCTCCTGTCCGATGACTAGAAGCACCGGCCATCTCATCCAACCTAAACTGTGCTCCACTCTGCCCCTCATCCTCCTCCTCCAGTTCAGCCCCCAAGGGACTCATGTAGCCTTGAGATGTAGGCGCAACGTCTCCATTGCCGTGACCAGCCATCGTTTCAATCATTTGTTGTAGGAAATGAGTGGAATTACGTTGTTCATGCTGTATTCCAGGCGACTTACAAATAATGTGGCTTCCTCAAAGGCCTCAGCAAACGGCAGGTGTCACGTATGAGCTGCCACTGGTTCACATTGAAGTTACACAGGGGAGTACTCCTATCTGCTTGGATCATCAAGAAATCGGTGATGGCTTTTCTTTGTTCGAATAGTCTGTCCAACATATGGAGGGTGGAATTCCAACGTGTGGCAACGTCACAAATAAGACTATGTTTTGGGATACCATTCTGACACTGCAGCTCAAGGAGCGTGTGCTTTGCGGTGTACGAGTGGCTGAAGTGCATGCACAGTTTCCTTGCCATTGTCAGGATGTTTTGCAAATGGGGTGAAGATTTCAGGAAGTGTTTGACAACCAGATTGAACACCTGTGCCATGCAGGGCGCATGTTTCACACTTCCTTGTCGCAGCGCGGACACGATGTTCTTCCCGTTGTCGGTCACCATGGTTCCCATTTCCAGATTTTGTGGAGTAAGCCATACTCTGTTTTCTTGACGAATGAATTTTAGCAGTTCCACCCGTGTGACTCCATTCGCCAAGGCAAACCAGATGAAGAACAGCGTGACACCGCCGTGCCCTACACACATGGTATGATGAAGGGCCACCAAAAATTTGTACGTGCAGTGGAGGCCGAGATCACGGTGGAGGATGAGGAGGTGGAGTCGCACACTGTCACAGGACCAACTGCCTGAGAGCGAGAGCGTGGAGGAGGAAGCGGTGTGACCTGTCCAAGTTGGTGTTGTGGCTGTGCAGGAACCACATTTACCCAGTGGGCCATAAAAGACAAGTATTGTCCCTGCCCGTAGTTACAGCTCCATACGTCGGCGCTGCCGTGCACTTTTGAACACACCGACAGGCTCAAGGACTGGCCCACCTTCTCTTGTACAAACTTATGCAGGGCTGGTAATGCCTTGTTCGCAAAGAAATGACGGCTTGGGTCTCTCCACCTCAGCTCGGCACAAGCCACCAATTCTCTGAAAGGTGCAGAGTCCACCACTTGAAAAGGGAGGGACTGCAGCACCAGCAACTTAGACAGGAGCACATTCAACTTCTGCGCCGTTGGATGAATGGGCGCATACTGTTGTCTCTTGGAAATGGCTTCGCCGATGGATTGTTGGCGGAATGGCTGACTAAAAGCGGGAGAAGCAGGAGCATCTGTAGCGACAGAAGGAGGGTATGACACACAGCTCCCTTCGGCTGAGGTGGTGGAGCCTTGGCTGGATGAAGGAGGGAGCGAATGGCCACTGGGTGATGCAGAAGGCTGGACCATTACATCGGAGCCACGGTTCTCCCAGGTCGCTTTATGGTGGCGAAGCAGGTGTTGATGCAGGGCCGTGGTGCCGACATTGGGACCCTGGCCACGCTTCATTTTCTGCCAACATAACTTGCATGTGGCTACGTGAACCTCCTCCGGATGCCCGATGAAAAACTGCCACACAACCGAGTAGCTGATTTTCCCACCTACAGTCCGCACTAATTTACTGCTACTGGCCCCGTGTCCAGGAACCCCTGTTCCACTACCTCCCGGAAAGGTAGGCTGCCACTAGCCGGTGAGTACTATTGTTTGGACTTTCACAGTATGTAGGCCCTTGACAGATTAACAGGTACAAAATGGTACACTAATTAGATGTACGTATGCGGTATGCACTCATGAGGGCAGAAAAATGTGCAACAATATGCAGAAAAACTCTGTATTTTTGTAATACACCAGCTGGTGAGTACTATTGTTTGGACTTTCACAGTATGTAGGCCCTTGACAGATTAACAGGTACAAAATGGTACACTACTTGGATGTACGTATGCAGCATGCACTAATGAGGGCAGAAAAATGCGCTACAATGAGCCTAACAACTAAAATTTTTGTAAAACACCAGCCGGTGAGTACTATTGTTTGGACTTTCACAGTATGTAGGCCCTTGACAGATTAACAGGTACAAAATGGTACACTACTTCGATGTACGTATGCGGTATGCACTGATGAGGGCAGAAAAATGTGCAACAATATGCAGAAAAACTCAGTATTTTTGGAAAACACCTGCAGGTGATTACTTTTGCCAGGACTTTACCTGTATCTAGACTTGTTACAGATACAAAATAGTAGAATGCTTTGATGTAGGTATGTGGTATGCACGTATGAGGGCAGACAAATGCACTACAGTCCGCTGAAAAAACTTATTTGTGAGCAGCAGCAGGACACAACAGTGCAGCACCACAAAATAAAAAAAACAATGATTAACAGAGGGTTAAGAATGGTGTGCACCGGTTTTTATACCGTCTACACACAATTCTAAGCAGCAGATGATTTCTGGAGGAAAAAAGCACAGAATTGCTCTGAAAAATAAGGTGATAAGATGGTTCATCAAGTACAGGCAGCTTGTTGATATGTATGAGGAAATGATGAAATGCTCAATAACATGAATAGGAGGTTTATATATCGTAAGATCCTTCTCAGTGAGAACACCAAAGCACTGCACTCCTGTCTGTCCACAATGCTGATGTGACTAGCAGTTGCCAGTGGTACGCTGTGGTATAAGCAATTCACACACAGACGCGCAGCCCGTCTTCTCTCTCTGAGTGCATGGATGAAATGAAGAGAGGCAAAATGGCTGCCGAATATATTGGGGTCAATGAATGCTGTCACAGGGGTCAATGAATGCTGAGAGGCTGCATCAAGCATGTGATTCAGGGTCATCCCGCCTACCTCCCTTCCCGCCGTACTTTCCAGCCCTTCCATAATCCCCTGCCACATGTACTCACATGTGGATCAGCCATTTTAGGTCTCCTTTAGCTGGGAACGCTATAAAATGGAATTTAATGAAGCGATATTCGCATTCATTGTGAATCAAATATTTCATGAAATTCGTAATGAATACGAGTTCGTCAGCTTCGATTCGCTCATCTCTACTCATAGTGTTAGAAATCCTCTCAGGGGAAGGGAGTGTGTCCCTCCCTTGTGATGGTGGGAGGTGTGCCTGCTCAAGTGACCTTGTCCATGATCATCTCTGCTGCTACTGGTTAGTGTCTCAATAGGTATGGGGACCACTAGTGGTGGGATTTTCAGGAGCTGTTTTCTAAATATTTAAATGTTTTTAACCAGTTAAGGACCTAGGGCGTATGGATACGCCTTGACGTCCTGGTGCTTAAGGACCCAGGGCGTATCCATACGCCCGTGGGAATTTCGGTCCCTGCCTATCTATCAGCAGGCACCCCGCGCAAATGCCCAGCGGGGTCATCAGACCCCCCCCATGTCGGCGATCGGCGCAAATCGCAAGTGAATTCACACTTGCGATTTGCACCGATTCCGGGTCATACAGGTCTATGGTAACCCGGTGACCCGGAATATAAGGGGGATCGCGGTTATCTAAGACACCCAAGATCCCCCTGTAGGCATAGGAGTGAGGTGGCAGGGGTGCTGCTATTGGTCTGCTATTGGTTGTCAGAAGTGACGACCAATAGCAGATCGGGGGTGGGGGGGGTTAACTTTCCTTTTCCCCATCCTGCCCACCCACAATAGGCGGGGCAGGACGGGGAAACGAAATGGACTGAACGCCGACGTCCACTTACCGGTCCGGAGGCTGCGAGCGACGGAGATTGGCGGAGGCGATGACGTGCGTCAGAAGAGGACGGCTCCCTGGATCCTATGAAAGCCGGTAAGTTGATCTGGAGGGCTACAGTCTGAGACTGTGGTCTCTAAACTATATCCCTCCAGTTCTTGCAAAACTACAACTCCTAGCATGCCCACATAGCTGTTTGCTGTCTGGGCATGCTGGGGTTTGTAGTTTTGCAACATCTGGAGGTCCACAGTTTGGAGATCACTGTGCAGTGGTCTATAATCTGTAGCCCTCCAGATGTTGCAAAACTGCAAATCCCAGCATGTCCTTCGGCGATCAGTACATGCTGGCAGTTGTAGTTTTGCAACAGCTCGAGGCACACTGGTTGGAAAATACTGAGTTAGGTAACAGAACCTAAGAAGGTTTTCCAACCAGTGTGCCTCCAGCTGTTGCAAAAGTACAACTACCAGCATGCACGGTCTGTCAGTAATGCTGGGAGTTGTAGTTTTCAAACAGCTGAAGGTTTGCCCCCCCCCCCCATGTGAATGTACAGGGTACATATACACGGACAGGTTTACAGTAAATTTGCTGCTTCAAGTTTGGGCTGTGGCAAATTTTTCGCGGCAGCGCAAACTCCTAGCGGAAAACTCACCGTAAACTGCCAGTGCGAACATACCCTAAAAACACTACACTACACTACACTACCACATAATAAAGGGTAAAACACAACAAAAACACACCCTTACACTGTCCCCCCAATAAAAATGAAAAACGTCTTGTACGGCAGTGTTTCCAAAACGGAGCCTCCAGCTGTTCCAAAACAACAACTTCCAGCATTTCCGGACAGTCACTGACTGTCCAGGCATGCTGGGACTTTAGCAACAGCTGGAGGCACCCTGTTTGGGAATCACTGGTGTAGAATACCCCTATGTCCACCCCTATGCAATCCCTAATTTAGTCCTCAAATGCGTATGGCGCTCTCTCACTTCGGAGCCCTGTCGTATTTTAAGGAAACAGTTTAGAGTCACATATGGGGTATTTCCGTACTCGGGAGAAATTGCACTACAAATTTTGGGGGGCTTTTTCTCCTTTTACCCCTTATGAAAAGGAAAAGTTGGGGGCTACACCAGCCTGTTTGTGTAAAAAAATATAAAAATTTACACTAACATGCTGGTGTTGCCCCATACTTTTTATTTTCACAAGCGGTAAAAGGGAAAAAAGACCCCCAAAATTTGTAACGCAAATTCTCCTAAGTACGGAAATACCCCATATGTGGGAGTAAAATGCTCTGCGGATGCACAACAAGGCTCAGGAGTGAGAGCGCACCATGTACATTTGAGGCCTAAATTGGTGATTTGCACAGGGGGGGCTTATTTTACAGCGGTTCTGACATAAACGCAAAAAAATAAATACCCACATGTTACCCCATTTTGAAAACCACACCCCTCACGGAATGTGACAAGGGGTATAGTGAGCCTTAACACCCCAAAGGTGTTTAACAAATTTTCATTAAAGTTGGATGGGAAAATGAGAAAAAAAAGTTTTCACTAAAATGCTGGTGTCACCCTAAATTTTTCGTTTTCACAAGGAAAAATAGGAAAAGTAAGAACATACCCCATATGTGGATGTACAGTGCTCGGCGGGCGCACTACAATTCTCAGAAGAGAAGGAGCGCCATTGGGATTTTGAAGAGAAAATTTGTTTGGAATTGAAGGCCACATGTGTTTACAAAGCCCCCATAGTGCCAGAACAATGGACCCCCCCACATGTGACCCCATTTTGGAAACTACACCCCTTATGTAATGTAATAAGGGGTACAGTGAGAATTTACACCCCACAGGTGTCTGACAGATTTTTGGAACAGTGGTCCGTGAAAATGAAAAGTAAAATTTTTAATTTGCACATTTGCACAATTTTTTTTCCTTTACACATCCAACTTTAACAAAAAGTCGTCAAACACCTGTGGGTAGTTAAGGCTCACTGTAGCCCTTGTTACATTCCTTAAGGGGTGTAGTTTCCAAAATAGTATGCCATGTGGGTATTTTTGCTGTTCTGGCACCACAGGGGCTTCCTAAATGCAACATGCCCCCAAAAAAACATTTTAGCAAAATTTGCTTTAAAAAAACCAAATGTGACTCCTTCTCTTCTGAGCATTGTAGTTCGCCAGCAGAGCATTTTACATCCCAATATGGGGTATTTCCATTCTCAGAAGAGATGGGGTTACAAATTTTGGGGGGCATTTTCTACCATTACCCTTTGTAAAAATGGTAAATTTTGGCAAAAATCTGCACATCCGATTTTAACGAAAAGTCGTCAAACACCTGTGGAGTGTTAAGGCTCACTGGACCCCTTGTTACGTGCCTTGAGGGGTTTAGTTTCCAAAATGGTATGCCATGTGGGGTTTTCTGCAGTTCTGGCACCATAGGGGCTTCCTAAATGTGACATGCCCCCCAAAAACCATTTCAGAAAAACTCACTCTCCAAAATCCCATTGTCGCTCCTTCCCTTCTGAGCCCTCTAGTGCACCCGCTGAACACTTGACATACACAAATGAGGTATTTCCTTACTCGAGAGAAATTGGGCTACAAATTTTGGGGGGCTTTTTCTCCTATTACCACTTGTAAAAATTCAAAAACGGGGCTACAAGAACATGAGAGTGTAAAAAATGAAGATTTTGAATTTTCTCCTTCACTTTGCTGCTATTCCTGTGAAACACCTAAAGGGTTAACACACTTACTGAATGTCATTTTGGATACTTTAAGGGGTGCAGTTTTTATAATTGGGTCATTTGTGGGGTATTTCTAATATGAAGGCCCTTCAAATCCACTTCAAATCTGAACTGGTCCCTGAAAAATTCAGATTTTTAAAATTTTGTGAAAAATCGGAAAATTGCTGCTGAACTTTGAAGCCCTCTGATGTCTTCCAAGATTAAAAACATGTCAATGTATAATTTATTTGGAATATCCATTTTCCTTATAAGCAGAGAGCTTCAAAGTTAAACATTTTTTAAATTTTAAATTTTTTCATCAAATTTTTGAATTTTTCACCAAGAAATTATACAAGTATCGACAAAATTTTACCACTAACATAAAGTAGAATATGTCACAAAAAAACATTCTCAGAATCAGAATGAAAGGTAAAAGCATCCCAGAGTTATTAATGCTTGAAGTGACAGTGCTCAGATGTTCAGAAAATGGCCGGGTCCTTAAGGTATATTTGGGCTGGGTCCTGAAGGGGTTAAACAACCATATTACAAAAGGTATTTTAATCAGTAAGGCTGGGTTCACATATATCAGGCATCCGACATAGTTTCCCTCCGGCATTCACTGGAGGAAAACTGATGCTAGAACTGATCCCATTCATTTGAATGGGACAGTTCACAGTCATCCAGTGTCTTAATTTTGAGGCTGTGTGGTTGGACAAGCCGGAGGGCACTGGACAGGGGAACGCAGCTTGTTGCATTCCCCTGTCCGCCGACCAGAAACAATGGACGCCGGATGCCATAGAACTGATGACAACTTGTCATCAGTTGTGGCATCTGATGACTAAGTGATGTGGCATCTGATGACTAAGTGATGTGGCATCTGATGACTAAGTGATGTGGCATCTGATGACTAAGTGATGTGGCATCTGATGACTAAGTGATGTGGGATCTGATGACTAAGTGATGTGGCATCTGATGACTAAGTGATGTGGCATCTGATGATCTAGGCTAAGTTCCCCTGTGACGAATGCCGGACATACTGTATGTGAACCCAGCCTAACAACATATAAAAAGTTTTTGGATCTGACAGTGCCCATTTAAGTAATAAAAAGTATGAATAGCACCATGATATTATTTGAAGCAGTTAAACTGATATGCACTTTTTAAAATATTTTACGATTATTATTATTTTATTACAGTGACAAACATATGTTCCCCATAAAAGCTTGCTATATGAAGTCGGCAAACTTTATCAATAGAATAGTATTTGATGTCAGGGGAGAATCAGAACACCCACATTTACATAACATGAGCAGCCGATTCCACCAAAGTTAGAAGGTTTGGCAGACTGGGCACATTAATGATATTTAGATTTCTTTTGCTTCAATGAGTTTTTTATTTTCCTCTGACTAATGCCTTGGCTTTGTAAATATTCCTATGTCCTCACCTCTGAAAGGTTGTTCCAGTACTATCTTCTATCTACTTTTTTGTTTCTAATCAAATTTTTGCATACAACATTTCACTTTTGCCATAGATGTTTACCTTCATGCAAATTTATACACACTTTTTTGAAGTGCATAGTGGTTTATGATGATGACCATAAATTTATGCATTATATTATCTTACAGAAACCTTGGATTGATGATATTTATGTATCTGGGGTGGAAGTATAGAGGATCTACATAATTGTATTACCTACTTGGACAGTAATATGTGGAATATCCAGCTATCCTGCCACCGTGATAAATTTTCAATCACATCCCTCGATGTGTTGTTTTGCATAGAGAGTGATATACATAGTTAGGTAAAACAGAAGGAGACTGTTGGTAATTTATTGAAATACCTTTCTTGTGAATGACTACTCTTCTTAGTTATAAAATATTATCTTTTTACATTCTACACATACATTTTAAAGCTACCTGAAAAGTAAAGCTAAGCACCATATATAGCTAAAAGACTTTTTATTTAAAATATCCATAGAATATAAAAATAAAAGTGATGATAATAATAATGTATTTTCAATAAGGCTTATTATTTAATGGCTACTGTTGTATATTACAGATTTCGAATAAATATAGAAATACAATATGTATCTTACTTATATGCAATTTTGTTTTTATACAGTAGCCTGATTTACTATTAAAAGGCATGGGGGTTTCCACTTTTTCTTTTTTTTGGGGGCATTTTTAGATCTGAAAAAACGCCAGGAAAACGGCAACTGCTTTTTCCAGCATTTTTTTTGTTTTTTTTCTTGCAATTGCAATTTGTGTGGAAATTAAAATTTTGTACCCTGTTGAGGGTTTTCACTGCCTTGAGTGTACCACTCCACTGGTCAAATGCAGGGTTCCCAGCCCAAAGGGGGAGATTTATCAAAACCTGTGCGAAGAGTGGTGCAGTTGCCCATAGCAACCAATCAGATTGCTTCTTTCATTTTTAAAGAGGCCTGTGATTGGTTGCTATGGGCAACTGCACCACTCTTCCTCAACACAGATTTTGATAAATAGTGCAAGGAGGTTTTGCCTTGGCATACTATTTTGGAAACTAGACCCCTCGGGGAACGTAACAAAGGGTTAAGTGAACCTTTATACCCCACAGGTGTTTCACGACTTTTGCATATTTAAAAAAAAATAATAATAATTTTTACCTAAAATGCTTGTTTTCCCAAAAATTTTACATTTTTAAAAAGGGTAAAAGCAGAAATTACCCCCCAAAATTTGAAACACAATTTCTCCCGATTACGGCGATACCCCATATGTGAAATATGACAGGGCTCCAAAAAGAGAGCGCCATGCCCATTTGAGGCCTAAATTAGGGACTTGCATAGGGGTGGACATAGGGGTATTCTACGCCAGTGATTCCCAAACAGGGTGCCTCCAGCTGTTGTAAAACTCCCAGCATGCCTGGACAGTCAGTGGCTGTCTTGTAATACCGGGAGTAGTTGTTTTGCAACAGCTGGAGGCTCCGTTTTGGAAACAGTGGCGTACCAAACGTTTTTCATTTTTATTGTGGAGGGGAGGGGGGCTGTGTAGGGGTATGTGTATATGTAGTGTTTTTTACTTTTTATTTTATTTTTTGTTAGTGTAGTGTAGTGTTTTTAGGGTACAGTCGCACGGGCAGGGGTTCACAGTAGTTTCTCGCTGGCAGTTTGAGCTGCGGCAGAAAATTTGCCGCAGCTCAAACTTGCAGCCGGATACTTAATGTAAACCTCCGCCCATGTGAGTGTAGCCTGTACATTCACATTGGGGGGGAACATCCAGCTGTTGCAAAACTACAACCCCCAGCATGCGCTGACAGACTGTACATGCTGAAAGTTTTAGTTTTGCAACAGCTGTAGGCACACTGGTTATGTATCACTGAGTTTGTGACCTAACTCAGTGTTTCACAACCAGTGTGCCTCCAGCTGTTGCAAAACTACAACTCCCAGCATGTACGGTGCATGCTGGGAGTTGTAGTTTGCAACAGCTGGAGGCACACCGGTCGTGAAACACTGAGTTAGGTAAAAAAAAAAAACTGAGTTTCACAACCAGTTTGCCTTCAGCTGTTTCAAAACTACAACTCTCAGCAGTCACCACCAGTTATGCAACCAGTAGATGCACCACTACAACTCCCAGCATGCACTTTAGCTGTTTGTGCAAGCTTGGAGTTGTAGTTATACAACAGCTGAAGGTACACTTTTCCATAGAAAAAAATGTGCCTCAAGCTTTTGCAAAACCATAAGTCCCAGCATGCCCATAAGGGAATGCTGGGAGTTGTGGTGGTCTGCCTCCTGCTGTTGCATAACTACAGCTCCCAGCATGCCCTTTTTGCATGCTGGGAGCTGTTGCTAAGCAACAGCAGGAGGCTGTCACTCAGCTCCAACTGCTGAACCACGCCGCCGCTGCAGGTCAGTCCCTCGCCGCCGCCGCTCCTGGGGCCCCGATCCCAACAGGGACGCCGGGGATCGGGGTCCCCAGCTGCCGGGGTCCTCTACCCGCACCCGATCACGTCCTCCGGAAGAGGGGCAGAGCGGGTTGCGGGAGTGACACCGGCAGCAGGTGCCCTGATTGGTCGGCCGGTAAACCGGCCGACGAATCAGGGCGATCGTGAGGTGGCACCAATGCCACCTCACCCCTGCTGGCTATGGCTGTTCGAACAGCCTGTAATTCTGGGTCACCGGCTCACTGGAGACCCGATTGACCAGGAATCCGCCGCAGATCGCTGGGCTGAATTGTCCAACGATCTGCGGCCATCTACGACATAATGACCCCCCTGGACGATATGCCGCGATGCCTGCTGAACGATTTCAGCAGGCATCGGGCACCGGCTCCCCTCCGGCTAGCGGTGGGGACCGGAATTCCCACGGGCGTATGGATACGCCCTGTGTCCTTAAGGACTCGGAATGCAGGGCGTATCCATACGCCCTGTGTCCTGAAGAGGTTAAAGGGGTTATCCAGGAAAAAAACTTTATATATATATATATATATATATATATATATATATATATATATATCTCAACTGGCTACAGAAAGTTAAACAGATTTGTAAATTACTTCTATTAAAAAATCTTAATCCTTTCACTACTTATGAGCTTCTGAAGTTAAGGTTGTTCATTTCTGTCTAAGTGCTCGCTGATGACACGTGTCTCGGGAACTGCAAAGTTTAGAAGAGGTTTGCTATGGGGATTTGATTCTAAACTGGGCGGTTCCCGAGACACATGTCATCAGAGAGCACTTAGACAGAAAAGAACAACCTTAACTTCAGAAGCACATAAGTACTGAAAGGATTAAGATTTTTTAATAGAAGTAATTTACAAATCTGTTTAACTTTCTGGAGCCAATTGAGATTTATATATATATATATATATATATATATATATATATATATATAAAAGTTTTTTCCTGGATAACTCCATTAACCCCTTAAGGACCCGGGCTTTTTCCGTTTTTTCATTTTCAATTTTTCCTCCTTAACTTTAAAAAATCATAACTCTTAAAAATTTTCACCTAAAATTATATATAATGGCTAAATTTTTGCCTCACTAATTCTACTTTGTAATGACGTTAGTCATTTTACCCAAAAATCTACGGTGAAACGGGAAAAAAAATCAATGTGCGACAAAATTGATGAAAAAACACTATTTTGTAAGTTTTGGGGGCTTCTGTTTTTACGCAGTACATTTTTTGTCAAAAATGATACCTTATATTTATTCTGTAGGTCCATACGTTTAAAATGATACCCTACTTGTATAGGTTTGAATTTGTATCACTTCCGAATAAAATCATGAATACATGCAGGAAAATGTATACGTTTAAAATGGTCATTTTTTGACCCCTATAACTTTTTTATTTTTCTTTATTCAGGGCGCTTTGAGGACTCATTTTTTGCGCCGTCATCTGAAGTTTTTATCAGTACCATTTTTGTTCTGATCAGACTTTTTGATCACTTTTTATTCACTTTTTTTGTGGTATAAAAAGTGATCAAAAATGCGCTATTTTGGACTTTGGAATTTTTTTGCGCGTACGCCATTGAACGAGCGGTTTAAAAAGCGGTATATTTTTATAAATCGGACATTTCCGCACGCGGCGATACCACATATGTTTATTTTTATTATTATTTACATAATGTTTTTTTTATTTTTGGAAATGCCGGGTGATTCAAACTTTTATTAGGGGCAGGGATAATTGAAAGGGTTAATGATTTTTTTTTTACACTTTTCTTATGCCATATTATAGCTCCTATAGGGGGCTATAACATTGCATGTACTGATCTTTTACACTGATTGATCCATCTCCATAGGAATGGATCAATCAGTGTTTTCGGCGATTGAATGCTCAAGCCTGGATCTCAGGCTTGAAGCATTCATTCGGCGATCGGACAGCACAGGAGAAGGTAAGAAGACCTCCTCCTGTGCTACAGCTGTTCGGGATGCCGCGATTATACCGCAGCGATCCCGAACAGCTCCCTGAGCTAACCGGCAACTTTCACTTTCGTTTTTAGCCGTGCGGCTCAGCTTTGACCGCGCGGCTAAACGGTTAATAACGCGCGGCACAGCGATCAGTGCCGCGCGCTATTAGAGGCGGGTCCCGGCTTCACTATGACGCCGGGCCTGCCGCGATATGATGCGGGGTCACCGTGTGACCCCGCGTAATATCGCAGGACCGGGACCCCTGACGTACTCATACGTCCTGGGTCCTTAAGAGGTTAACTTCATTTACTGTACTTGCTAATCTTGCTCACAGTTTTTTCAATAATTTCAGATGGAGGGTGATAATATACAGTGATGTCACAGTACAGGGATAATAACCCCAATGATGTTACAGTAAGGGATAATGCACATTATTGATGTCACATTACAGGGATCATACACCCAGTGATGTCACAGTACAGGGATACAGTTCTCAGTGATGTCACAGTACGGGGATAATATACACAATGATATCACAGTACAGGGATAATACACACAGTGGAGAAGATTTATCAAGGGATTTAGAGTTTGTTTGTTTTTTCTTACAAAAGTCGTACAAAAAGGCGCATGTGCGCCTAAGCAAATTTTTCTGCCACTTTTGTGGGAAAGCAAAAAATACCAATGAGCCCTACCTAAGCAATTTTCAGTTTTCACTTTGCAGTGATCGGGAATTTATCAAGTGCGAAAGTCGCACGTAAGCAAATAAAAGTCGCAAACCCTTCAAAAAGTCACAAGTGTAAGCCAGGTCAGACCTGGCTTACAAACTTGTTTTTGACAGCATTTTTAAAACGTCACACAAAAAGTCGCAGTTGTGACTATTTTGTGCGACTTTATGAACACCTCTGCTCCCCGGCACCTGCTGACAGTTACTACCAGCCCGCAAGCTGTGAGGACTACAACTCCTAGCATGTCCTCACTGTAAGGGCATGCTTGGAGTTGTAGTCCTGCAATATGTAGCAGGTGGGTGGTAGATACGGACGGGTGGCCAGGGAGAGGAGCTTTACAAAAAGTCACATGACAAGTCGCACATGTAGTCCGCTAGCTATTGCAGGACTACAACTCCTAGCATGCCCTTACAGTGAGGACATGCTGGGAGTTGTAGCCCAAACAACTTGCGGGCGGGTGGTCGGGGAGCATAGCTGGCCGACAGGTATATGAAATTACAGCACTATAATTTCATATTTCCCAGGAAGACCTGTGATTTTTCCAGACCTCCTGGCCAATCACAGCTACCAGAGGGAAATATGAAGTTACAGTGTCGGAGCATAATGCTGCCCAATTCCCTGGCTTCCTTGTCACCCACCCATGCAGTATGACTATAACTCTCAGCATGCCCTTACAGTAAGGACATGCTGGGAATTGCAGTCGTGCGCGCAGGCAGACAGAAGATGTGCTGGCGGGTGACAAGCTTGTCACCCGCCTGTACTTCTCCCACTGCGCAGCACTACTACAACTCCCAACATGACCTTACTGTAAGGACATGCTGGGAGTTGTAGTCGTGTGGCATGGGTGGGTGACAAGCTTGTTATCTGCTCCCACCGCATGACTAGAACTCCCAGCATGCCCTTACATGCCCTTACAGTAAGGGCACGACTACAACCTCCAGCATGGCCTTACTGTAAGGGCATATTGGAAGTTGTAGTCGTGCAGCGCGGGTGGCAGGAGATGTGCGAGTGGGTGACAAGCTTCCCTGACTTGCTTGTCACCCGCCTGCACTTCTCCCGCCAGCCTGCCATTGCATGACTACAACTCACAGCATGCCCTTACAGTGAAGACATACTGGGAGTTGTAGTCATGCAGCGGTGGGCAGAAGATGTGCGGGCGATTGACAATAAATGTACTAACTTGTTTTCCCAGTTTTTTTTTTCTTCTCATTTCAGATCCGTGTTTCCTGTGGACTACTTCGGATTCAGTGGATTGCATTGATGACCAGCAGGTTTTTTTGTTTAATGTTAATAAAAAGGTATACGAGGGCTTGTGGGGGAGTGTTTTTTGGAATACATTTTTTTTAAAGGTGTTGTGTTTTTTTATTTTATTTACTGTACAGGCTTAGTAGTGGAAGCCGTCTTATAGACAGAGTCCATTACTAAACTGGGGCTTAGCGTTAGTCCCCAAAACAGCTAGCGCTAACCCCTAATTATTACCCCGGTACCCACCACCACAAGTGTGGTGGGAAGAGCCGATACCAAGAGGCCCGGAGCATCAAAAATGGCGCTCCTGGGCCAAGGCAACAACAGGCTGCCGTTATTTAGTCTGGGGAGGGCCAGTAACAATGGTCCTCACCCACCGTGGTAATGTCAGGCTGTTGCTGCTTGGTTGGTATCTCAGACAGATACCAACCAAGCAGCAACAGCCTGACGTTACCAGGGTGGGTAAGGACCATTGTTACTAGCCCTCCCCAGCCTAAATAATGCCAGCCTGTTACTGCCGAGGCCCAGGCGCACCATTTGTGATGCTCCGGGCCTGTTGGTACAGGCTCTTCCAGGCACCCCTATAGCGGTGGGTACCGAGGTAACAATTGAGGGTTAGCATTAGTTGTTTCTGGGGCTAACGCTAAGCCTCGGCTTAGTCATGGAATAAGACATCATAAGATGGCTTTCACTACTACGACTGTAAAGTAAATAAAAAAAAAAACAACAAGTTTATGAAACTTTTGTTTAAAAAAACACTAGTTAACCATTTTATTAATAATAAACAAAAAAAAATGCTGCTCATCCGTTGAATCTGAAGTAGTCCTCTATATACATGGATCTGAAATGAGAAGAAAAAGAAAACAAACAAAAGATGGGTTTAATAAAAACACTCAACAAATTCAGCCCATGTGCAAAAACCAGTGCGATGTTTCAATGGCCTCACGCCATCTTTCTCAAGTGTGTATATATATATATATATATATATATATATTAGGGATGCACCGATATGTATCGGCCGAAAATAGCTATTTTGGCGAAATGCCGGAACAACAAAAAATTTGCCCATAATGACCCACCTCCCCTGCCCGCCCACAGCACAAGTTACAAACACTGCCAGTGCCAGAAGCGTAGCGTGGGGGGTGCAGGGGGGGCTGGCCGCATGGGGCGCAACATCTGGGGGGGTGGGGGGGTGCGCTCTCCGGGATAGGAATACTTCTTTTTATGTGCCCGGGCCGGCTCCCGTGTGTGGCTGCAGGCGGGGGCCGGCCAGAGCATATAAAAACTAATACTGTATACTAAAAACCAGGGGGCCTCCAGCTGTTGTGAAACTACAACTCCCAGCATGCCCGGACCGGCAAAGGCTGTCTGGGCATGCTGGGAGTTGTAGTTTCACAACAGCTGGAGGCCCCCTGCTTTTTAGTACACAGTATTAGTTTTTATACTCTCCGCCTCTATGGTTGTCCGCACGGCACGGGACGTCCCGTGCGTACAACCATAGAGACGCAGGAGGACCGCAGGATCGTCGCAGGAGAACGCGCGCTGGCCGGGGCCTGGTAAGTGACCAGCAGCGCGTCATCTTCTTCAGTGTTCCGGTCACTGCTCCTCCGGTCCCGGCACCTACTTCTATGGTCCATAGGCCATAGCAGTAGATGTGACCTCGGGCCGGAGGAGCGGTGACCGGATCACTGTGGGGGCAGCAGTACAGACATACAGCCTCCAGCCATACACTGTATATGGCTGGAAGCTGTATGTCTGTGGGGTGGGGGGAAGCTGCCTACTATTGTGGGGGAACTGCTGACCTAATGTTGGGGGGGAGCTGCCTACAAATGTGGGGGGAGCTGCCTAATATTGTTGGGGGGAGCTGCCTAATATTGTGGGGGAACTGCCTACTATTGTGGGGAACCTGCCTACTATTGTGGGGGAAATGCTGACCTAATGTGGGGGGAGCTGCCTACTATTGTGGGGGAACTGCTACTATTGTGGGGGAGCTGCCTACTATTGTTGGGGAGCTGCCTATTAATGTGGGGGAGCTGCCTACTATTGTGGGGGAGCTGTCTATTAATGTGGGGGAGCTGCCTACTATTGTGGGGGAGCTGCCTACTATTGTGGGGGAGCTGCCTATTAATGTGGGGGAACTCCCGACCTAATGTTGGGAGCTGGCAATCTAATGTGGGGGAATCTAATCTAATCTAATGAGCGGAGCGCTGCATTTTACCAGAAGACGGGGAGAAGTCATTTTCGGTTTCGGTATCGGTTTCGGCCGGACATTTTTTTTATTTCGGTTTCGTTTCGGTTCTGAAATTTCCATTTCGGTGCACCTCTAATATATATATATATATATATATATATATATATATATATATATATATATATAAACTTAGGAAAAGAAGCAGCACATCCACAAGGAGCTGCAACAAAATGAAGAAAGGTGCACGCTGTCACAGGGGCACTGGTTAGGAGTCCCAACTTAAGCAATACTGGAAAAAGACCGCAGCACACTTGATGTGTTCAATGTGAAAAAGTGGATTTATTCCATAAAAACAGCAAGCAAAAAAGAAAGCTACGTTTCAGTAGTCTCACACCACCATCTTCAGGCAAAGTGCATTGTGCAAACACTGACTATTAAATAGCCACAAGTGACATCATGAGTTCAAATACAACCAATCAAATACAGTGGTCCCTCAACATACGATGGTAATTCGTTCCAAACGACCCATCGTTTGTCGAATCCATCGTATGGATCCGTGCAATGTAAAGTATAGGAAGCTGTACTCACCTGTCCCCGTCTCTCCGGACCAGGTCCTCACCGCTCCCGATGCTGTCCCAGGGGCTCCCGATGCTGTCCCGCTGCTCCGATGTCTTCTTCGCGATCCTCCGGCTTCTTCCGCATCTTCTGCAGGGTCCGGACCTCGCTTTCTGGTGACGTTATTACGCTGCTGCGCCGGGGCGGCTTGCGTAGTGACGTAATAACGACTCCGGAAAGCGAGGCCCGGACCCTGGAGAATATGCGCAAGACACCGGAGGATCGCGAAGTGGACCCGGAGCAGCGGGAATAGGTGAGCGAACCTGCCAGGGATGCTTAAACTGCTATCCAACAGCAGCTTAAGCATTTTGCGCTGTCGAATAGCAGTTAATCTGATGGCCCCGACATATAAAAGCATCGTATGTCGATGCTGACATCGACATGCGATGGCCTCTGAGAGGCCATAGTATGTCGATTTTATCATATGTCGGGGCCATCGTAGGTCGGGGGGTTACTGTACAAGGTACAAGAATTCATAATAATAAATACAAAAAAGTGCATGTGCATATACTTAATAAATATTACATCATAAAAAATTCAAATGTTGTGCAATCATATAGTGTGCAGTTACATATAATGGTATCCAAAGTTAATGTGTAATATACTGTCCACGTGTATTATGGGATACCAATACAAGTGTAATAAAGTGACAGTGCAGATTAAAAACAATATCGGATGGGCATGACGGGGGCGGAACATAAACTCTTTTTTCACTATACCTTTTGGAGTGCCGCAGCATTTCTATTTTGGTGTGTGTATATATATATATATATATATATATATACATATATATACAGTGGTCCCTCATCATACGATGGTAATTCGTTGCAAATGAACCTTCGTTAGTTGAAACCATCGTATGTTGTGGGATCCGTGCAATGTTAAGTATAGGAAGTTATATTCATCTGTCCCCGCCGCTCCGGACCATCACGACTGCCCTGGATGTTGCCCTCCATTGCTGTTGCCGCGTCCCCGGGGTGTCCCCGCCACTCTGGACTGTTTCTGCTGCCTGGGATCGCTACTCTTCATCACCATCATCACGTCGCTGCACACGCCGCTCCTACTGGGACGGGACAGCGTGCGCGGCGACGTGATGACGACGAAGGAGAGCGACATCCATGCAGGGGATCCTGAAGAGGACGGTCCGGAGCACCGGGGACAGGTGAGTGATCATCACCAGACCACACGGGGCACCTTAAACGGCTATCCGGCGGCAGCTGAAGCAGTCTACGCTGCCAGATAGCCGTAGATGGCCCCAACATACAAAAGCATCATATGTTGATGCTGCCTTCAACATGCGATGGCCTCTGAGAGGCCATCGTATGTTGAAATGGTCGTTTGTCGGGGCCATCGTAGGTCGGGGGTCACTGTATATATATCGCAAATTTTTTTTTCACAGCTGCGACTTCAGGTGGGGTTACAAAGTGGTGTTTTGAAGTCATTTTATGGTTTTTGCTTATGTTTGTTAAAAAAAATGGTATTCAAAAAGGATTTATTGTTTTTTGCTCATGTGAGCCAAATTTATCATTCCCCTGTGATAGTATGATAAATATGTCACACATAAGCAAAACCAAAAGCAAAAAGAAAATGACTTCATAACTCGCTTACCAAAGCAGCAATTATCATGTCCCCCAGTGATGTCAAAGTACAGGGAGAATGCACACAGTACAGGGATAATACACAGTGGTGAGTGATGTTACATTACAGAGTTAACCCCAATTATGTCACAGTACAGGGAGAATGCACACAGTACAGGGATAATACACAGTGGTGAGTGATGTTACATTACAGAGTTAACCCCAATTATGTCACAGTACAGGGAGAATGCACACAGTACAGGGATAATACACAGTGGTGAGTGATGTTACATTACAGAGTTAACCCCAATGATGTCACAGTGCAGGGAGAATGCACACAGTACAGGGATAATACACAGTGGTGAGTGATGTTACATTAAAGAGATAACCCCAATGATGTCACAGTAATAAGACAATGCACACAGTGATGTTACAGTATAGAGTAAATATGCAGTGATATCACTGTGATGGGGTGGGCTAGTATAAAATGGCAGGGGCCAGGGCACAGTATTTATACTCTTACCTTTGCAACTTGCTAATCTTTTGTTCTCTTGCAGTCTCAAATCTTTCCTCTGACCCCAGCGGGCCTCTGTGTGAGTCTGAGATCACAGTCACAACAGTGGGTGGGGCAGAGAAGGGGGAGGAGCTGAGCAGACAGGCCAAGATTGCTGAGTGTATGGTAGTGTTTCCCAAGCAGAAGTTTCAAAACTGCCTTTGGCTATCTGAGAATGCTGGGAGTTGTAGTTTTGCAACAGCTGGATGCACCCTGCTTGGGAAACACTGATATATGGACTCACTCATCAGCGGACATTTGGGCCACTTGTCTCTTTATTTGGGGAACAGGCCCCGAATGTTTTAATCTAGTGATGCCCCTGGCTGTTAGCATATTACAGAAGTCAAAGTCACATATCTTGTAAAGTCCTGCACTGCCCGTAGCTCCGTAATATCCCACATCCGATCAGCTGTTTTCCCCCTGTACCAAACTTTGCCACCACAGAAAAGAAAGAAAAACAAAAAAAACTGTAGCAAAGTAGAAATATTTACAGAAAAATATAATGGTGTCCCTTGAAGTGAACCTCCATATAAGTTTATGAACTCCTGGTCTTGTGCTGTGATCCTCAGAGGCTCCTAGCACTGATGCTGTAACTTCACGCGCGCTCCCCCAGGCAAAGTGACAGGCCAGGATCGAGCACAGCAGAACACTAGTCCCATTTGCATCAGCCATCCCTTGTCCATGACTCTTGAACAAACTGATGCTGCTGCATGACTCGTCAGTGACCCAGGAGGTGAGGGGACCCCCTTGTGACGCGATTTTCAAAGACAGTTTTTTTTTATAAAATGTGACTTAAAAAAAAAAGAAGTATAATATAGAAACTATTGTTTTGCCAAGATGTACAGCATATGAAAAGTTTTGCTTTGGTGCTTAGCGGAGGGGTACACAGGTATGCAAGGGTGACATGTTCGGCCCGCACGAGGGTGCTTAGCGGAGGGGGTATGTGGTTATGTGGAGGCAGCGTGGTCAACCTGCAGAGTGGTACACGGGTATGCAGAGGTAGCGTGGTGTAACACTCATGTTTCAGAAGACAGGAACTCTGGTGGATGTGGATCCCTGGACTTGTGTGGCAGATGACTCAGATCTGTGTGGCAGAAGGTCATGGCAGGCGGCACAGTAGCATAGTCAGGACATAGCAGGAGGTCAATAGGCAGGCGGCAGAGGAGCAAGGTCAAGTCACAGAGCAAAGAATCAGATACACGGCAAGGCAACTCTCAGGAATGCTTTCTCTCAGGCACAAGGCAACACAGATCCATCAGGGAATAGAGGAGGGTGGAGGAATTTATCAATGAGCCACAGGTGAATTACTCTAATGAGCGCACTGGCCCCCTTTTTTTTTTTTTTTTGTAAATAATTTTATTGAAGTTTTATGAAATGTATAAACAAATGACATCTGCATGTGCATCCGCATTGCTTGAGCGAGCAGTAGTTGCCAAACATAGAGCATTGAGAGGCATTACAATCCATATATTAGCGTAACCAAACAAGGTAACAAAGGAACAAACTTAGGTACACAGGGGTGCCAGATTTATGAATTCCGATATATAAGCTATTCTAGGTAATGTAAGTGGTCTATGATGTTGTCTAAAATATGGAAGAAAAAATGAAGTTGTACTCAGTAGGATGGGAATGTAAGTAAGGTCGCTATTCTCAGATGCACAGTGAACGGTTATAGTAACTTGCCTATGTGCCTTACTCGAGCCAAAGTTTATATGTCTATACAATGAGACAACGCTCTCCAACGTCCCCATCTTTTCTCAAAACGTTGTGTGTTATGGGAGCCTAGCGCAATGATTTTTTCATAAGAATAAGTAGTACTTATTTTTGCAACAAGAGAGTCAATCGTAGGAGTGTTGGCAGTTTTCCAGTGACTCACTAGGGCTGTTTTGGCTACCGTACATATAATGCAAAATATATCTCGGTCCACCACAGGCAGGGAATTTAACCCCTTAAGCGCCGCAATCCTGCATCATATCGCGTCGGTCCCGGCGCTCATCAACGGCCGGGACCCGCGGCTAATACCACACATCGCCGATCGCGGCGATGTGCGGTACTAACCCTTTAGAAGCGGCGGTCAAAGCTGACCGCCGCTTCTAAAGTGAAAGTGACCCGGCTGCTCAGTTGGGCTGTTCGGGACCGCCGCGGTGAAATCGCGGCGTCCCGAACAGCTGATCGGACACCGGGAGGGCCCTTACCTGCCTCCTCGGTGTATGACTGCCTCCTCGACGAATGACTGCTCCGTGCCTGAGATCCAGGCAGGAGCAGTCAAGCGCCGATAACACTGATCACAGGCGTGTTAATACACGCCTGTGATCTGTGTAAAAGATCAGTGTGTGCAGTGTTATAGGTCCCTATGGGACCTATAACACTGCAAATTTTTTTTTTTTAAAGTGTTAATAAAGGTCATTTAACCCCTTCCCTAATAAAAGTTTGAATCACCCCCCTTTTCCCATAAAAAAAATAAAACAGTGTAAAAAAATAAAAAAAATAAACATATGTGGTATCGCCGCATGCGTAAATGTCCGAACTATAAAAATATATCATTAATTAAACCGTACGGTCAATGGCGTACGCGCAAAAAAATTCCAAAGTCCAAAAAAGCGTATTTTGGTCACTTTTTATACCATTAAAAAATGAATAACAAGTGATCAAAAAGTCCGATCAAAACATACTGATAAAAACTTCAGATCACGGCGCAAAAAATGAGTCCTCATACTGCCCTGTACGTGGAAAAATAAAAAGTTATAGGGGTCAGAAGATGACATTTTTAAACGTATAAATTTTCCTGCATGTAGTTATGATTTTTTCCAGAAGTGCGACAAAATTAAACCTATATAAGTAGGATATCATTTTAACCGTATGGACCTACAGAATAATGATAAGGTGTAATTTTTACCGAAATATGCACTGCGTAGAAACGGAAGCCCCCAAAAGTTACAAAATGGCGTTTTTTTTTTTCGATTTTGTCGCACAATGATTTTTTTTTCCGTTTCTCCGTGCATTTTTGGGTAAAATTACTAATGTCACTGCAAAGTAGAATTGGCGATGCAAAAAATAAGCCATAATATGGATTTTTAGGTGGAAAATTGAAAGGGTTATGATTTTTAAAAGGTAAGGAGGAAAAAACGAAAGTGCAAAAACGGAAAAACCCTGAGTCCTTAAGGGGTTAAGTGTACAAATAACAAAACTGATTGCGGTGACAAGGGGGCATTCATCCCCAGGATTCTCTTTACCAGGTTTGCACAGGCTGCCCAAAACGGCTGAACAGAGGTGCAGGTCCATGGTATGTGATATAGTGTTCCTCTAAGGCCACATCCCCGCCAGCATTTATCAGACGCTTGTGGGTATATCAAGGCCAGCTTATCTGGAGTGTAAAACCATCGTAAGATTGTTTTAAAAGCAGACTCCACATGGGAGGAGCATTGTAGGGCTTTGTGAATGGGATGAAATGTTTGTTGCCACTCTGACATAGAGAGGGACATGTGGAGGTCCCTTTCCCACAATCTCAAGGGGTATGGTTTAGATTCTAGCTGGGTTTGCAATAGGGCAGTATATATCGGTCTCAGTCCCTTGCGGGGAGACGCTAGGAGATGTATAGCAGAACCATCTGGATCCCCTTGTGCAGGGGC
Source organism: Hyla sarda (assembly GCF_029499605.1). Lineage (NCBI taxonomy): Eukaryota > Metazoa > Chordata > Amphibia > Anura > Hylidae > Hyla > Hyla sarda. Next base: position 133,249,221 of record NC_079190.1, on the reverse strand, counting down.
TAAGCAATAGAAAAAATGTCTGAGTTGAAGAAATGTATAAAAATCCCGTTTGGGGAGACCGTATTGCTGAGTCAACTAAGAGTAGGGCTTTAACACCCCATCTTTCAGTAGATGCTTGATCTGGGTAGCTCCCTTCAAAATCCAAAGGGATAAATCCATATTGGGGATCTGAGCCTGTATAAATGTAAGCAGAAGGTCTTGTTTTAGCATTGGTATTGGGTTGGTGGTGTGGTTGATGAAAAACACCCATGCCATATAGGATGCCTTACCCATAGGGTTTGTTAGTGGGGGTGCCGGCGTGTTCCAAAACAGGGCATACAACAAATCCCTTACCATAAACGGAGCCACTGAAACATTTTCGATGCCTATCCAGGGGAGAGAATGTCTGTTGCACCACCAGCACTTAACCATAGAGACCAAGGTAGCTATGTAATAGAAATTTAGGTTGGGGACACCCAGCCCCCCTGCTAATTTGGGGTGAGATAAAATAGTTGAGGACAGCCTGGGTTTCCTGCCTGCCCACACGAAAGAAGACAGGGATTTTTGTGCACGAGAGAAAAAGTGTGCAGGGAGAATGATGGGGAGTGTGCGAAACAGATAGAGGAGTTTTGGTAATAAGGACATTTTGCAGGTCGCCACCCTTCCTACCCATGAGATCTCCGACTTAGCTAGCCTATCCATTTCTAATGGCATGGAACACAGTTGCTTTTCGTAGTTATCCGTGTATAGTAGCTTAGGAGGATAGGAGAGGTGTATGCCTAAGTATTGAAGGTTGGATGTGCGCCAGTCAAATGGGTATTTATCTTTAAGTGCAGAAAACTTCATTAAAGGGAGATTGATAGAAAGGGCCTGAGTTTTGGTGTCATTAAGATGGTAATACGCTAAAGTGCCATAAAAAGATATATTGGACATAACCACTGAAAGAGACGTTTCCGGGTCCGTCAATGTCAGTATGACGTCATCCGCATACAGTGAAATGGTATGTGCTTGATTTCCCACGTGGACCCCGGACACTTTTTTTGTCCATTCTGATTGAATGTGCTAAGGGCTCCATGGATAAGATGTAAATCAGGGGGGAAAGGGGGCATCCTTGACGGGAGCCGTTAGTTATGGGGAACGGAAAAGGTACCATTTGCCAAAACTCTGGCTGTTGGGGTGGAGTATAGCGATTTTAGGGCGGAGAGGATATTTCCAGAAAACCCCATCTGGGACAGAACCGAAAAGGCAAATGACCAACGTAATCTGTCAAACGCCTTTTCCGCGTCCAATGCCAGAGCAATTGCCTGTGTAGATGTGCGTTCTAGGTGGTAGAAAATGTTAAGTAACCTTCGCGTGTTGTCAGAGCCCTGCCGACCAGCAACAAAACCTGATTGGTCTATATGAACCAAAGAGGGTAAGACTAAGGATAGGCGACAGGCCAAGAGCTTAGCGTAGATTTTAACATCTTGATTTAGGAATGAGATAGGCCTAAAATTCTGGTGTCTGTCCGGCTCCTTTCCTGGTTTGGGCAGGGCTGTGACAACTGCTTGTAGATTCTCTGCAGGAAATTTGCCCGTACGAATCACCGTTTGGCAAAACTCCACAATATGTGGAGCTAATATATCATTGAAGGCTTTGTAGTAGGAGGAAGCAAAGCCGTCTGGGCCTGGTGCTTGCCAGAGGGAAGGGATTTAATGACCTTCAAGACCTCAGGCAAAGTTACCTCTCTATTAAGATGTAGCAACTGCGACTGGGATAAGGAGGGAAGGTGGAGACCAGAAAGGTAGGAATGTATAGAGGATAGGAGATCCGGAGGCGTTGGAATAGTGTCCTGTAAGTTATGTAAGTGTGAGTAAAAAGAACTAAACCCATTAGCTATGTCAGATGGTGTGTATAATTTGGTATTCGTCACTGGGTGTAGTAGATATGGGAGACGTGATTTCATTTGGCGCTGTTTCAACCGAGCGGCTTGTAGTTTGCTAGCTTTATTGTTTTGTGAATAGTATTTGGCTTGCAATTTTCTATATGACTTTTCATAGGAAGATATGAGTATACAACGTAATTCACGTCTGAAACCTGATACTACGCACTGGCCCTTTAAATCTTAAAGCTCCGGCGCGTGCGCCCTAGGGGACAGGGACACACGCGCCGGAGCAGAGAGGCAGAGGTGGGGGCAGGAGAAGCACCAGGTGAGAGACGGACTGGGGCTCACATGCGGGCACCTCCCGCGATGCGAGTCCTAGCCCGCCGGCAGCAGCAGGTAACGGGACCATGCGCTCACAGCCAGCATGCGCGACCAGAGCGCATATCATAACAGTACCCCCCCATGGTCTCTGTCACGAACCGACATAAGCGGGTGGTAGGGTTATCTAAAAAATCACTATTTGTGTACACTAGACCAAAAATAATGATAAAAAATCCCTCTTACACCACCCAATTTAAAGGTATCGCTGTCACCACCTGTCAATTTCAAGCCGACAGGAAGCTATCAATCCAATCTGGATATGCTACAATTCCCTAATATATTCTACTATCCCCAGTAGTATATTGGCACAGGAAAAAGATTAATCCAAATCTATAATGTAGCCGAACAGTTAAGTAAATTTAGGACTATAACTTAGCTCTCTTCAAGGACAATGTGCGTCCGTTTTACCAGACATAAGGCGGTACTTAATAAATGAACGATTTTTTATGAAAGAAAAATATTCACAGTACACATAAAAAAAGATATTAACAAGACAAAGTTTCACCACACAGAAAATAAAATAAATGGGAAAAAACATAGAATCCTTACTTACAAAAAGTTGCAGGGTTCTATTCCATGGGGTCTGGTAGGAAATGGCGTCTGGCATCCAAAATTAGATCTTATCCCCCATGCAAGTGCACCCTAGCCCCCCCAGGTCTATAGCTTTATACAGTGCTATGGACAGGTGATCCCTCTATGTTCAGCCCCTGGGTGGGACAAGGAGGAGAGATTGATAGTTGTGATACCTTTATGCCCAAATAATAGGAAATGTCCTCTATCTTCTATCAAGGGCCAGGCACCCACATAATTTTCTTATATTTGGGTTCTCCATTAAATCCTCTTTTTAGGGGTACCTGACATGACCCCCTTATTGTGTATGATTTACCCAGTGCATACAGTTCAGGCAGGGATCAATACACAAGGGTCATGTGAGGACTCATTTAAAGGTAGTATGATGGAGAATCTAACCGTACAAGATAGGGGCTGTGGACGTACTTCCCTGACCTCTATATTTAATATTTGGAAGACATGGCATTTTTATCATTTGACATCAGGAGAGAGAGTATCTTTGTCTAGGGGAAGTGTCAAATTCACCATCCAGGCAACAGTGTCCCTTAATTGGCACAGGTATGTTAATTGCCACCAACTGGCCACTGGATGCTATCGCTCAGACTGTCGTCTCCTGGCAGTTAGATCAAACAGGATAGATTCTTTGGAATGCTAACTAAACACAGATAAAGGGTAATGGAATTAACAGTTGTGCATACCCATGGACATTTATGCATGACATTTATCACCAGTAATGAATGACAAGCAATCACAATGCAACATGGATACATATTTTAGACATTGTATATGACAGTCTCCTCCTCCTTTCATGAGTCAGAAAACTCCTGAGAAGGTCACGGTCCAGGATATTCTCCGCAGGCTCCCAAGATCTCTCAAAAAAAAAAAATTGGAGGAAACTGGGAGAGGAAGAGGAGAATGGAGATGGAGTCCGTAGACAACAAAAAAGGGAGATGACCTTGTGGACTCGGAATCCTTATGATTATAAGAGAATTCAGCCCATGGGAGAAGGTCCACCCAATCGTTTTGGCGAGCTGAAACAAAATGCTGAAGATAAGTCTCAAGAATTTGATTAACCCTCTTCACCTGACAGTTGGACTGAGGGTGGAAGGCCGAGGAGAAGTCCAGCTTGATGTCCAGACGGTTACAAAGGGCTCGCCAGAACTTAGAGACAAACTGCACACCACGATGCAAAACGATATGCTGAGGAAGACCATGTAAACGAAAGACATGCAGCAAGAAGTACTTTGCCAGCTGTGGAGCAGAAGGAAGACCTGGTAGAGGAATGAAATGAGCCATCTTGGAAAACCTATCTACAACGATCCATATGACAGTGTTATTATGAGATGGTGGCAAATCGGTAATGAAATCCATGGCAATATGGGACCAGGGAGTCTCCAGAATGGGTAAAGGCTGTGAGAGTCCTGCAGGTCTCTGTCGAGGGGTTTTGTCATGGGCACAAGTTTTACAGGAACGAACAAAATCAGAAACATCACGGGAGATTAGAAGTAGAGTCTTTCGTATTCCCGGATGTCCTGCTGTCAAGGAAGAATGACCCCATTTCAGTACCTTGCATCTCAATCTGGCGGGCACAAAGGATTTTCCCGGAAGAACTTGCTGAATTTCGGCTGGAGCGGCAGGAATCAAACAATCAGGAGGAATAATATGCCTAGGCGTGGAGTCCAAACCAATGACGTCAGAGGACCTGGAGAGAGCATCTGCTCTGATGTTCTTGTCTGCTGGATGGAAGTGGATGTAGAAGTTGAGCCTAGAAAAGAACAGTGACCACCTTGCCTGGCGGGGGTTCAAACGCTGAGCAGACTGAAGTTATAGAAGATTCTTATGGTCGGAGTAGATGCTGACCGGATGAGAAGAACCTTCCAATAAATGTCGCCATTCCTCCAAAGCTAGCTTGATAGCGAGGAGTTCACAATCTCCAATGGAGGAATTCCTCTCAGCATGAGAGAATGTCTTGGAGAAGAACCCACAAGTAACAGTCTTGGCCTTGGCGTTTTTCTGAGTAAGAACGGCACCCACTCCAATAGATGAAGCACCAACCTCCAAAACAAAGGGCCTCTCCGGATCTGGTCTTGTAAGCAGGGTAGCGGAGGCAAACGCAGACTTTAAACAGGAGAAGACCTCTTCAGCCTCTTGAGGCCAAGACTTAGGATTAGAAGTCTTCTTCGTGAGAGCCACAATAGGAGCAACCAAGGAGGAAAAATGTGGGATAAATTGACAATAATAGTTAGCGAATCCCAGAAAGCGTTGAATAGCATGTAGGCCCGAAGGACAAGGTCAATCCAACACTGCAGACAATTCATCTGGATCCATCAGCAGGTCCAGATGAGAGACAATGTAGCCAAGAAACGGAAGACTAGACTTCTCAAACAGACATTTCTCCAGTTTGGCATAGAGATGATTCTTCCATAGTCGCTGAATAACCAGACGAACATGAGTATGATGTTCCTCTAAGTTGGAAGAGAAGATCAGGATGTCATCTAGGTATACGACAACACAGGAGTATAGAAAATCATGGAAGATATCATTGAAAAACTCTTGAAATATGGATGGATCATTGCAGAGACCAAAAGGCATTACGAGATACTCAAAATGTCTGTCACGAGTATTGAAGGCCGTTTTCCATTCATCTCCCTTGCCGATATGAATGAGGTTACATGCTCCACGTAAGTCCAATTTGGAGAAGACCTTGGCACCACGTAGACGGTCAAAAAGTTAAATAAGAGGTAGAGGGTAAGGGTTCTTGACCGTGACTTTGTTAAGTCCCCTGAAGTCAATGCATGGACGGAGTGAGCCATCCTTCTTCCCTACAAAGAAGAAACCTGCTCCAGCAGGAGAAGAGGACTAATGGATAAATCCCTTTTGGAGATTCTCCTGGATATACTAAGCCATGGCTTTGGTCTCAGGAACCTATAGAGGGTATATTCTTCCTCGAGGAAGATCTATCGGGCAGGCGTAAGGACGATGGGGAGACAGAGACTCAGAATGTTTCTTGCAGAATACATCAAGAGAAATCTTGGTAAGGTGGAGGCAGACCAGGCAAAGGAGGAGGACGAGAAACAATTTTAGGCTTGACTGGACTGAGACAAAGATTTTGACAGAACTGTCCCCAGCAAATAATTTCTCCAGTTCTCCAATCTAGTTGCGGAGAGTGAAGTCAGAGCCAAGGAAAGCCAAGAAGAAGCTCAGAAGTACAGTGAGGCAGTACATAGAATTAAATCTATTCCTTATGCAAGATATCCACTTGCATGACGAGAGGCTCAGTAGGGAATAGCACCTTACAGTCCAAACTTTGTCCATTAACAGAGGAGATGAACAAAGGCTTGGCAAGCCGAGTAACAGGAAGATGATATTTGTGGACAAAAGAAGCATCAATAAAGTCCCCTACAGATCCAGAATCCAAAAAAGCTTTAGCGCTAAAGGAAGAGTTGGCAGAAGTGGAGACTTGTACAGAAATGGTCAAGCGAGGAGAGGTGATATTCACACCTAGGGATGCCTCTTCTGCATGTCCTAGGTGCGAGCATTTTCCCAGCTACTGTGGACGAACAGAACAGTCTTTAAGGAAGTGCTCCAGGCTAGCACAATACAAACACAAATTCGCACTGCATCGTCGTGATCTATCCTGTTGCGTAAGACTGGAACGATCCACTTGCATAGCCTCTTTGGCAAGAGGCGGAGGAAACTGTAGAGGTGGACGTTGAAACATGGGTGCCAGGCGAGGATATCTCCGTGTTCGAGCAGGTTCCCTCTCTAAGCGCAGTTCTTCCTGCCTCTCAGCAAAACGCACATCAAGACATGTGGCCAGGGGGATAAGTTCAGTCAGAGAAGAACGAGGATCACGCCACGTGGATAAGTTCAGTCAGGGAAGAACGAGGATCACTTGCAGCCAGGGCATCTTTAATTCTGCTGGACAGTCCTTTTTTGAATGGGGCACACAAGGCCTCATCATTCCATGAAAGTTCTGAGGCTAGAGTGTGGAATTGAACCGAGTAGTCACCAACGGAAGAATTCCCTTGACATAGGTTCAGCAAAGCTGACTCAGCAGAAGAGGCACGAGCGGGTTGCTCAAAGACACAGCAAAATTCTGCCAGAAAAGCTGTCAAGTTGGAAGCTACCAGTTCACCGCGGTCCCAAAGGGGTGTAGCCCAGGCAAGGGCTTTTCCGGACAATAGGCAAATTACAAAGGCCACCTTAGCATGTTCCGTCAGAAACAGTTCAGACATCAGTTCCAAATGGAGCACTGTGTAACGAAGCCTCTGCATAACTTGGAATCACCGTCATATTTAGAGGGTAATGGTAGACGAAGCTGAGAGCTAGAAGACACTGCAGGAGCTGGAGGTGGGAGTGGGACAGGATGTGGGTGCTGCTGCTGTTGCAAGGCCAAAAGCTGTTTTATCATAGCAGAGAGTTTGGTAAGTTGCTGCGCTTGTCGCGCCAATTGCTGAGAGCGACGTACCACAACGGAGGGAAGATCCGCGACTTCAGGCAGGGGTACCTCAGCGGGATCCATGGCCGGCTCTTACTGTAAGACAGGAACTCCGGTGGATGTGGAGCCGCTCGACCTGTGTGGCAGATGACTCAGACTGTACCAGGGAGTGGAGTCTAAGGTGCCGCTGGTTTTCACCAGAGCCCGCCGCAAAGCGGGGTGGACTTGCCGAGGCAACGGCACACAGTTCGCTACCCCTGGCATGGCTCGACCACACAGTCGGCTGAGGAGATGCGAGGCACAGGAGGGATAAGACAGCTCCTAGTCAGGATAGCAGAAGGTCAAGGCAGGCGGCACAGTAGTGTAGTCAGGGAGTAGCAGAAGGTCAATAGGCAGGCGGGAGAGGAGCAAGGTCAGGTCACAGAGCAAAGGATCAGATACACGGTAAGGCATCTCTCAGGAATGCTTTCTCTCAGGCACAAGGCAACAAAGATCCGGCAGGGAAGTGAGGAGGGTGGAGTAATTTATCAATGAGCCACAAGTGAGTTACACTAATGAGCGCACTGGCCCTTTAAATTTTAAAGCTCTGGTGCGCGTTCCCTAGGGGACGGGGACACACGCGCCGGAGCAGAGAGGCAGAGGTGGGGGCAGGAGAAGCGCCAGGTAAGTGATGGTCTGGGGCTCTCATGCTGGCAGCAGCAGGTAATGGGACCATGCGCTCACGGCCAGCACGTGCGGCCGGAGCGCATAACGTAACATGTGGTCAACCCACCACGAGTCAGGCGATGTATCACAACCAATAAGAATCATTCTCAAGTACCACGTGTGAGCTAGATGAACTTTGACCTTTGTGGAAACAGTTTGAACTGAGTCATTTTATTAAAACTAGTTTTCTCTTTTTTAAACCAGTTTCAATTTCAAAATTCATTCGGTTTTTGATTAGCAGTAAATTCTAGTTTGTACGGAGGCCTTCAGTAAATATTCTAGTTTGTAGGAAGGCATTTAGTAAAAACTGGAGTTTCAACAAAGGCGTTCAGTAAAAACAGTTTTTAGCTGGAAAAAACTGTCAGTTCTAGATTTCACAAAGACGTTTAGTCAAAACTAGTTTTCACTGGGGAAAAGCAATCAATTCTAGTTTTCACAAAGGAAAAGCAGTCAATTCTAGTTTTCACAAAGGCATTCAGTCAAAACTATTTTTTACTAGGGAAAACCAGTTTTAACTAAAAACTAGTTTTAACTGTAACATATATATATATATATATATATATATATATATATGTATATGTGTGTGTGTGTGTGTATATATGTTTGAAATGTCACACATGACCACACATAGTCAATAGTTCACTATGTTTGGACCATCAAATGGAATGTGGGACTCTGTAGATAAATGTGCTTTGCAAAATTAGCATGAAAAATAAATAAATAATTATGTGTCCATATTATCTAGACCTGCTAGACTGAACAATTACTACAAATCTAACAAATCTAAAGAAGGGTACAAAGAGAAGTTTGGAAAAAACTAACTTTCTAGAGCTGTCCGCACATAAAGGGGTACTCCACTGCTCCCCTTTAAAGGACTGTTAGACTGAGAAACAAGATTCTCTGGTCTGATAAAATCAAAATTGAACTTTCTCACCTAAGTTCTTTTAAAGCTAAATTCTTTATCAAAGTAAAGCGCTATTCTTAATAAAAACTCACCTTTTTAATACATAAAGAGTACCTCTCATGTTAAACAGAGCTGTAGCTAGCTCCTTTTGCACCTGAGGCAGGAACAGAAGATTGCGCCCCCTCCTCCATTTGGGCTCAGGGAACCCCTCAGAATTATTTTTTTCGCAGGCCACCCCTATCAAATTATTTTTGTTATATGTTTCTTCTGTAGATTACAGTACTGCTATATGCAGCGAATCACAAATGATATATTCACTGATCAGAGTCATTCTTTTTTTCTTTTCTTCCCCACCTGGCCCAAAACATCATGATGATCTCTTCCAGACAAAACTCTTTATGGCAGAACCTGCAAAACAAATGTATTAGGCTCTGCACTTTTCCAGCATTATCCTCCCCTTTTCCCCACAAATACCTCCAAACACAATGCCACCAGCATTCACACAACACACAATGTTTCCAGCCTTACTCAAATGCCTACACAGGGATGTAGAGGGGTGTACATGGGTAACAATGGGGTGTACAGGGGTGACCGAGGGGGGTAGAGGAGTGACAGAAGGGTGAACGCGATAACAGAGGGGTGTCCATGGGTGACAGAGAGGTGTAGAGGAGGGAAAAAAGGGTGGGGTGCACTATCTGAAGCTGAGTAGGCCTCTGTTAACGCCACCCCTGCTCCTTCCCTCCATCCAAGTCATTCTGTTGAGGGACCAAAAAGAAGCCAGAGTCCATAGCTGCTTCACAGAAGAAGGAGGCTACACGAGATCAGAGATGCAGCATCCTGTACCGGCAGTGCGCACACACGTCTCTTCCACTCAGCCTACGCGCCTGTGACTTACAGTGCTGCAGGCCCTGCTGCGCTGTGAGTGAGCCATAGGTATGCAGGCCAGGATGGAAAATTCAACAACATTTTTGTGTCATCTTTCCCACTGTAGTGTCCTGGCAGCAGTTCAGTGTGTGAAATGAGCTATGATTGGATAAGGCTGCAACCCCCCTCAGCATTTCCTGGTGTTGGACTGCTACCAGGCCAGCAGAAGTCCAAAGTCTGTGCAAAAGATGGGGGGAAATGTGCATTGGAAAAATAGGGAGACATCTAGTGGCAGCTTTTTTAAAGCCAAATAAAACATAGAAAACGTAATTTTTTTTTAAAACTAAATGCATCATTAGAAAGATTTTTTATTTACTATAAGGAGTGCAATAGCAAAACATTTTTTAATGAGAGTGTCCATTTAAGCAAAGATATCTAATATTCTTTTCACTTGGTCATTATGGGGTATGCAGAATGATGAGGGAGAACATGATTTTTTTTTAGCACAAGGCCTCAACATAACAAAATGTAAAAAAAAGTGACTGGGTATGAAGACTTTCTGAATGCACTGCATATTTAAAGGATACTTGCTATAAATCTACAATTCTGAGAGAAAATACACAGCACTTTTTCATTCTAAAGGATTTTTGTGACATTGTAATGTCACTTGTACCGTGCCCCAGTCTATAAATGAATCAAATGCAGAAACAATCCACTTTGTTTAAATGGACTGGCTAAAAATAAGGTTTATTATGCAGATAGTAATCATTACTCAGTGTGAATTCTGTCCAGTATTTACTGTCTAAAAATGTAAGAGCTATTCCCAGCCTGTTTTGCTTTTCTATAACTAGGACATTAAATAACCACTCTAAAGGCCTATCTAATTTTGGTTTCAGAGAATTATCATGGTATATGTTTATCAGAGAGTGTTTAACTGAGTGCAGAGAGCCGTTAAATACAGATAATGGGTAATTTGTGTGAAACCGTTGATTTCAAAAATGATTTAGCAGCTGTAATATCAAATCTGAACTGTATCTGAGCTAGAATTAAGACAGACTACAGTACAACAAAGGCTAATAAAACGTTACAAAAACTCAAGAGCAGTGGCAGAGTAATAAATACAGCAGCACTGGCAACAGTAATGCAGCTCGGTGAACCTTGGGAGGGCAGATGTTGCCTTATATGCTTATTATGTTCAGATCACCTTCCTTCCTTATTTAAAGCAGTGGTACTAACAGCACAGGATTTTCTGTTGTAAAGGAATTTCTTCTATTTTGGGACATATTAGAGCACTGCACAGACGATGTGCAGAGAACCTGTCACATTGAATATGCTATCTGAGCTTTTGAAAACATTTTAGAGAGGAAAATGTGTTCAACAGAATCATTTCTACAATAATTTTATGGTAAAACATAGAAGTCCTGGCTTGCTGTGGGAGTCCAGCAGTCAATCCTACTTAGTGACTGCCAGACTTCCCTGTGTTCCCTGAGTTCAATAACCAAATTACCCAGACCAATTGTTTTGTTGTCTTTGTTTTATATGCTTTTATACTGGACTAAGCACAAAGGGGGGGGGGGATTATAAACAGGTTTATAGCCTTTTTTGATGTAGAAAAGTTGCAGAAATGTCTAAGGCTTAGTTGACCGATTATTGTCTCGGTTAATTGACTAATCAAATAAAACTAACCATAGTGGACAAGATGATAATTTGTGAGTTAGATTTGTGAGTTGATTAAGGGGAGGGGATCAATCTGAAGGTCTTTTGTGTGTTTTGGGTAAATGATGCATAGTATGTTAAGAGAGAGTTTGTGGGGTTGGCTAGATGCTAAGCTTCTTCTCTAAGCGGAGGCTGAGAGAAGTAGCCTTTTATTATATTTAAATACGTATAATAATTATTTTAAATGTGGTGACCCATTACAGAATCACGTGTTCTTCTGTACTCCTGCCCCTTGTGTGGCAGCTGCTGCTCAATGTCCATCATGGATCCCCTCTCCTCAGAATGCTCTATATTTCATATTTTAAAGTACTGTTACAGTACATAAGGGTTAATGTATTATATTTGTATTATATAATGTAAGTACTTGTTGCCTTAAATCTATTGTTATCAAAGACCTTGTTTTTAAGGGAAGTATGTAGTGGTGAAGATGTGACTTATCTGGCCAATGGGATCTCTCTAAATTCCTCCCTTATAAAGTCATGGCCGTAAATGTTGGCACCCCTGAAATTTTTCAAGAAAATGATGTATATTTCACAGAGAAGGATTGCAGTAACACATGTTTTGCTATACACGTTTATTCCCTTTGTGTGTATTGGAAGTAAACCAAAAAAGGGAGAAAAAAAGCAAATTGGACCTAATGTCACACCAAACTCCAAAAATGGGCAGGACAAAATCATTGGCACCCTTAACTTAATATTTGGTTGCCAACCCTTTGGAAAAGATAACTGAAATCAGTCGCTTCCGATAACCTCAATAAGCTTCTTACACCTCTCAGCCAGAATGTTGGACCACTCTTCCTTTGCAAAGTGCTCCAGGTCTCTCTTATTGGAAGGGCGCTTTTTCCCAACCGCAATTTTAAGAACTCTCCTCAGGTGTTCAATTGGATTTAGATCTAGCCACATCAGAACTCTCCAGCACTTTGTTGCCATCCATTTCTGGGTGCTTTTTGACGCATGTTTGGGGTCATTGTCCTGCTGGAAGACCCAAGATCTCGGATGCAAACACAGCTTTCTGACACTGGGCTATACAGTGTGACCCAAAATCCATTGGTAATCCTCAGATTTCATGATGCCTTGCACACATTCAAGGCTTCCAGTGCCAGGGGCAGCAAAACAACCCCAAAACATCATTAAACCTCGACCATATTTCACTGTAGGTACTGTGTTAATTCCTTTTTTGGTAAACAGTAGAAATATGTGCTTTACCAAAAAGCTCTCAAAAAGTCTCATCTGTCCACAAGACATTTTCCAACAAGGATTTTGGCTTACTCAAGTTAATTTTGGCAAAATGTAGTCTTGCATTTTTATGCCTCTGTGTCAGCAGTGGGGTCATCCTGGGTCTCCTGCCATAGCGTTTAATGTTATTTAAATGTCGACGGATAGTTTGCACCGACACTGATGCTCCCTGAGCCTGCAGAACAGCTTGAATATCTTTGGAACTTCTTTGAGGCTGCTTATCCACCATCAGGACTATCCTGCATTGACACCTTTCATCAATTTTTCTCTTCTGTCCACGCCCAGGGAGTGTCATGGGTTGCAAACTTCTTGATAATGTTGTGCACTGTGGACAAAGGCAAATCTAGATTTCTGGAGATGGACTTTTAACCTAGAGATTGTTGATATTTTTCCACAGTATTGGTTCTCAAGTCCTCAGACAGTTCTCTTCTCCTTTTTCTGTTGTCTATGCTTACTGCGGCACACATAGACACACAATGCAAAGACTAAGGGAACTTTATCTGCTTTCAGGTGTGATTTTTATATTGCCCACACCTGTTATTTGCCCCAGGTGAGTTTAACCCCTTAACCCCGTAAGGACGAAGCCCGTTTTCACCTCTAGGACGAAGCCCTTTTTTGCAAATCTGACCACTGTCACTTTAAACATTAATAACTCTGGAATGCTTTTACTTATCATTCTGATTCTGAGACAGTTTTTTCGTGACATATTCTACTTTAACATAGTGGTAAATTTTTGTGGTAGCTTGCATCCTTTCTTGGTGAAAAATCCCAAAATTTGATGAAAAAATTTAAAATTTTGCATTTTTCTAACTTTGAAGCTCTCTGCTTGTAAGGAAAATGGATATTCCCATTGAGGATATATTGATGAGTTTTTACTTTTGGAAGACACCAGAGGGCTTCAAAGTTCAGCAGCAAATTTCCAATTTTTCACAAAATTTTCAAACTCACAATTTTCAGGGACCAGTTCAGGTTTGAAGTGGATTTGAAGGGTCTTCATCTTAGAAATACCTAATAAATGACCCCATTATAAAAACTGCACCCCTCAAAGTATTCAAAATGACATTCAGTAAATGTTTTAACCCTTTAGGTGTTTCACAGGGAAAGCAGCAAAGTGAAGGAGAAAATTCAAAATCTTCATTTTTTACACTCGCATGTTCTTGTAGACCCAATTTTTGAATTTTTACAAGGGGTAAAAGGAGAAATGTATACTTGTATGTGTAACCCAATTTCTCTAAAGTAAGAACATACCTCATATGTCTATGTAAAGTGTTCGGCGGGCGCAGTAGAGGGCTCAGAAGCGAAGGAGCGACAAGGGGATTTTAGAGAGTACGTTTTTCTGAAATGGTTTTTGGGGGGCATGTCGCATTTAGGAAGCCCCTATGGTGCCAGAACAGCGAAAAAAAAAACACATGGCATACCATTTTGGAAACTAGACCCCTTGAGGAACATAACAAGGAATAAAGTGAGCCTTAATACCCCACAGGTGTTTCGCGACTTTTGCATATGTAAAAACAAAAAAAAAATGTTTTCACTAAAATGTTGGTTTCCCCCGAAATTTAATTTTTTTTAAAGGGTTAATAGCAGAAAAGACCCCCCAAAAGTTGTAACCCCATCTCTTCTGAGTATGGAGGTACCCCATAAGTGGACCTGAAGTGCACTGCGGACGAACTATAATGCTCAGAAGAGAAGGAGTCATATTTGGCTTTTTGAGAGCAAATTTTGCTCGGGGGGCATGTTGCATTTAGGAAGCCCCTATGGTGCCAGGACAGCAAAAAAAAAATACATGGCATACCATTTTGGAAACTAGACCCCTTCAGGAACGTAACAAGGGATAAAGTGAGCCTTAATACCCAACAGGTGTTTCACGACTTTTGCATATGTAAAAAAAAATATATTTTTTTTCACTAAAATGTGGGTTTCCCCCCAAATTTCACATTTTTGCAAGGGTTAATAGCAGAAAAGACCCCCCAAAATTTGTAACCCCATCTCTTCTGAGTATGGAGGTACCCCATTAGTGGACCTGAAGTGCACTGCGGGCGAACTACAATGCTCAGAAGAGAAAGCGTCATATTTGGCTTTTTGAGAGCAAATTTTGCTCGGAGGGCATGTCGCATTTAGGAAGCCCCTATGGTGCCAGGACAGCAGAAAAAAACCCACATGGCATACCATTTTGGAAACTAGACCCCTCACTGAATGTAATGAGGGGTACAGTGAGCATTTACCCCCCACTGGTTTCTGACAGATCTTTGGAACAGTGGGCTGTGCTAAATTTTTCATTTTCACGGACCACAATTCTCACTGCACCCCTTATTACATTCCATGAGGGGTGTAGTTTCCAAAATGGGGTCACATGTGGGTGTGTTTTTTTCTTGCGTTTGTCAGAACCGCTGTAACAATCAGCCACCCCTGTGCAAATCACCTCAAATGTACATGGCGCACTCTCCCTTCTGGGCCTTGTTGTGCACCCCCAGAGCACTTTGCGCCCACATATGGGGTATCTCCGTACTCGGGAGAAATTGCGTTACAAATTTTGGGGGGCATTTTTCCCTTTTACCTCTTGTGAAAATGGAAAGTATAGGGCAACACCAGCATGTTAGTGTAAAAATGTTAATTTTTTTACACTAACATGCTGGTGTAGACCCCAGCTGTTCCTTTTCATAAGGGGTAAAAGGAGAAAAAGCCCCCCAAAATTTGATAGGCAATTTCTCCCGAGTACGGCGATACTCCATATGTGACCCTATTCTGTTGCCTTGAAATACGACAGGGCTCCAAAGTGAGAGCGCCATGCGCATTTGAGGCTTGAATTAGGGACTTGCATAGGGGTGGACATAGGGGTATTCTATGCCAGTGATTCCCAAACAGGGTGCCTCCAGCTGTTGCTAAACTCCCAGCATGCTTGGACAGTCAATTGCTATCCAGAAATGTTGTTTTTGTTTTGCAACAGCTGGAGGCTCCATCTTAGAAACACTGCCGTACAATACGTTTTTCATTTTTATTGGGGAGGGGGGTGGTGGGGGGGCAGTGTACGTGTGTATATGTAGTGTTTTACTCTTTATTTTATGTTAGTGTAGTGTAGTGTTTTTAGGTTACATTCACACTGACGGCGGATTACACTGAGTCTCCCGCTAGGAGTTTGAGCCGCAGCTCAAATTTGTAGCGTGGAACTCACTGTAATCTGCCACCAGTGTGAATGTAGCCTGTACATTCACATGGGAGGGGGTCAAAACTACAGCTCCCAGCATGCACTGACAGACCATGCATGCTGGGAGTTGTAGTTTTGCAACAGCTGGAGGCACACTGGCTGGAAAACCTTGAGTTAGGTTCTATGACCTAACTCCGTATTTTCCAAACAGTGTTCCTCCAGCTGTTGCAAAACTACAACTCTCAGCATGTACTGATTGCGGAAGGGCATGCTGGGAGATGTAGTTATGCAATGGCTGGAGGCACGCAAGTACAACTCCCAGCATGCCAAGACAGCCTTATGCTGTTCCTGAATGCTGGGAGTTGTAGTTTTGCAATATTTAGAGGGGTTCAGGTTGTAAATCACTGTCCAGTGGTCTCAAAACTGTGGCCCTCCAGATGTTGCAAAACTACAACTAGCAGCATGCCCAGACAGCAAACTGCTGTCTGGGCATGCTGAGAGTTGTAGTTTTGCAACATCTGGAGGGCTACAGTTTGAGACCATTTAGTGATCTACAACCTGAACCCCTCTAAATATTGCAAAACTACAAGTCCCAGCATGCCCACACTGCAAACAGCTGTCTGGCCATGCTGGGAGTTGTAGTTTTGCAACATCTGGAGGGCCACGGTTTAGAGACTACTGTAAACTGTGGCCCTCCGGATGTTGCTAGGCAACAACTCACCTAGCAGGACCCGGAAGTATTGCTGCCGCCGCCGCACGTGGGGGAGGATCGCGAACGGGGATCCGGGATCCTGGTAAGGAACCTTCGGCGCCGACCTTACCTGGACGGTTCCCCCGTTTTGCCCGGACACCGATAGGTGGGCAAAGCGGGGGGACCGAACTTTAACCCCCCCTCCCCAGGTCTGCTATCGGTCGGTCGCTCGGCCGACCAATAGCAGGGATAGGAGGGGTGGCACCCCTGCCACCAAACTCCTATCCCTTCAGGAGGATCGAGGGTGTCTCGGACACCCCCGATCCCTCTTATTTTCCGGGTCACCAGGTCACCAGTGACCCGTATGACCCGGAATCACGCAGATCGCAGGTCTGAATTGACCTGCGATTTGCGCGCATCGCGGTCATTGGGGGGGTCTCAGGACCCCCCTCGGCGATGTGCCGAGATGCCTGCTGTTAGATAACAGCAGTCATCCCGGTCCGATCACCGCTACCGGTGATGCGGCGCTCCCGAAACCCCGCGACGTACATGTACACTTCGCGGTACATGTACGTCGCTCGTCGTGAAGGGGTTAAGGACCGTTTTTTTTTCCTGTTTTTGCATTTTCGTTTTTTGCTCCTTGCCTTTAAAAAATCATAACTCTTTCAATTTTGCACCTAAAAATCCATATGATGGCTTATTTTTTGCTCCACCAATTCTACTTTTGTAATGACATCAGTCATTTTGCCCAAAAATCTACAGTAAAATGAAAAAAAAAAAATCATTGTGAGACAAAATTGAAAAAAAAAACACCGTTTTGTAAATTTTGGGGGCTTCCGTTTCTATGTAGTACATTTTTCGGAAAAAATGACACCTTATCTTTATTCTGTAGGATTATACAATTAAAATGATACCCTACTTATATAGGTTTGATTTTCTCGTACTTCTGGAAAAAATCATAACTTCATGCAGGAAAATTAATATGTTTAAAATTGTCATCTTCTGACCCCTATAACTTTTTTATTTTTCCGCGTATGGGGTGGTATGAGGGCTCATTTTTTGCACCGTGATCTGAAGTTCTCAACGGTACTATTTTTGCATTGATAGGACTTATTTATCGTATTTATCGTATTTTTCATGATGTAAAAAGTGACCAAAATTGCACTATTTTGGACTTTGAATTTTTTTTTGCGTGTACGCCATTGACCGTGCGGTTTAATTAACGATATATTTTTATAATTCGGACATTTCACTTCTTTTTTTTCACTTTTTTTTTTGCAGTGTTATAGCTCCCATAGGGACCTATAACACTGCACACACTGATATTTTACATTGATCACTGGTTTCTCATAGGAAACCAGTGATCGATCATTCTGCCGCTTGACTGCTCATGCCTGGATCTCAGGCACTGAGCAGTCATTCGGCGATCGGACAGCGAGGAGGCAGGTAGGGACCCTCCTGCTGTCCTGTAAGCTGTTCGGGATGCCGCAATTTCGCCGCGGCTATCCCGAACAGCCCACTGAGCTAACCGGCATGGTTTCACTTTCACTTTAGACGCAGCGTTCAACTTTAAATGCCGCGTGTAAAGGGTTAATAGCGCGCGGCACCGCGATCAATGCCACGCGATATTAGCCACGGGTCCCGGCCATTGTTAGAGGCCGTGGCCCCGCGTTATTGATCGGGAGCGGACACATGACTTTCCAGTACGTCATGTGTCCTTAAGGGGTTAAAGGAGCATCACATGCTTGAAACAATCTTATTTTTCCACAATTTGGAAAGGGTGCCAATAATTTTGTCCAGTCCCATTTTGGGGTTTGGTGTGACATTATGTCCAATTAGCTTTTTTTCCTCCCTTTTTTTGGTTTAGTTCCAATAAGCACAAAGGGAATGCACATGTGTATAGCAAAACATGTGTTACTGCAATCATTTTTTGTGATAAATACATAATTTTCTTGAAAAATTTCAGGGTGCAAACATTTATGGCCATGACTGTATGGTGAGGTCAGGGTTCAGCTCTTGGTTCTACTGCATGCTGAGGTACAGTTTGGTGAGAAGTCTGTCTGTGAGGTAGATCTGAAAGGAGGCCTGAGGCCTAGTCCAGCAACCAACTAATCTACTACTGGTTAACCCCACTACTGAGGTGAAAGTCAAAGCCTTGTGGTAAGCCTACAATCTTGGGGATATTATACAAGTCAAGTCCAACAAGTTAGTCAAGTCCAAGTCTCTAAAGTATAGCGTGGGCTGAATCAGTCATATACAGCACAATCAGCTATAAGTCCCAGCAAGCCGATAAGCTTCTCTAAATTCACCCTGCAACTCCTTCATGCTAATCTGAGCTGTAATGGATTCTATCATCTTTCCATCCTCAGTAAAGCAAGCCAGTTAATCGCAACCTTGTTTCGGAGTGATTATTTGCCCCGTGCCTGGCACAGGTGAAGCTGGCCTACCTCAACCTGGCCCTGGCATCACGATAAAGTTAATTACACATTACCCTGTCCGATACCACATAAATATAACTTTCTTTTTTTTATTGTAAGGGCTATACCACCCTCCCTGTTTCTTACCTGTGGCCAGATAGGAGGGGCAGCACATTCCCTGGTTATCCATCCTAGGTGCTTCCAGCAGCCAATTTAGTGAAGAGGGGGTAGCACACATAATCTTCTACTTCCTGTATCTTCTCTCTGCAACTATTGCAAATCTGTCTTTTAGCATAGAGCCTTACAGCTGGTGACTCACGACAGCTGCAGAAAGGAGCTGCAGGAAGGATAAGATCATGTGTGCTGGGCACCCTCTTCACTAAACAGGTTGCCGAGGACCACAGTTGCATATATACATAGATGTCATCCAGATTAGGCAGCATAGATGTCCCCCAGATTAGGCAGCATAGATGTCAGCCAGATTAGGCAGCATAGATGTCCCCCAGATTAGGAGCATACTTGTCCCCAAGAGTAGGCACCATAGATATCCCCCAGATTAGGAGCATACTAGTCCCCCAGATTAGGCAGCATAGATGTCCACCAGATTAGGAGCTTAGTTGTCCCCCAGATTAGGAGCATAGTTGTCCCCCAGATAAGGAGCATAGTTGTCCCCCAGATTAGGCAGCATAGATGTCATCCAGATTAGGCAGCATAGATGTCCCCCAGATTAGGCAGCATAGATTTCACCCAGATTAGGCAGCATAGATGTCCCCCAGATTAGGAGCATAGTTGTCCCCCAGAGTAGGCAGCATGGATGTCCCCCAGATTAGGAGCATACTTGTCCCCCAGATTAGGCAGCATAGATGTCCACCAGATTAGGAGTTTAGTTGTCCCCCAGATTAGGAGCATAGTTGTCCCCCAGATAAGGAGCATAGTTGTCCCCCAGATTAGGCAGCATAGATGTCACCCAGATTAGGCAGCATAGATGTCCCCCAGATTAGGCAGCATATATGTCCCCCAGATTAGGAGCATAGTTGTCCCCCAGATTAGGCAGCATAGTTGTCCCCCAATCAGCGTGGGCCAGTCAGAGCCAATCAAAGGGCCGTATGTGGCAAGCGGGCCGTATAATGCCCAGGTCTGCCCCAAAGGGTTTCATAACAACCACAATAGAGAAAATTTTGTTGTAGGAGCATGGTCAATCTACTCAGACCCATCTGTCATTGGTGGCTGGAAATCCTGGCTCATCCATCCCTGATTCATCTTGACAAACGTCAGTCTCTCCACATTTTTAGTGGACAGATGATTTCGCCTTGGGGTGACTATGGCCCCGGCCGCACTAAACACCCACTCTGATGGCACACTACTGGCCGTGCAGGACAGCTTTTCGAGGGCAAACTCCGCTAGTTGCGGCCATAAATCGAGTTTGGCTGCCCAGAAGTCCAACGGATCTTCAACGGTTGTTGGCAGGGTCATGTCAAGGTAAGCCACCACCTGCTGGTTCGGGTCCTGCTACATGTCCACCTGCTGCTGATGAGTAGCTTCACTATGCGGCTGAAGGAAGCTACTCATCAGCAACTGTAGACTCAGGCTGCTGCTGATTGAGCCGGTACAGCTCCTGCCACCCCTCCCCTCCCCAGCAGCCGTGGCAGTGGAAGGTGAGCGCAGAGGGCCCCCCGAGTCAGACCTGCGAGTGGATGGACCATGTGGCCGATAGGCATCGGCCAACCGACTACGCAGAAGCTCCCTGAAGTAGGTCAGTTTGTCCTCCCTCTCAGTGGGTATAAAAAAGGCCCCCATTCTGGGCTGGTAGCGAGGGTCTAATAAGGTGTAGATCCAGAAGTCATCGCGCTGACGAATTTTGACAATTCGGGAGTCACTACGCAAGCAACTCAGCATGCATCGTGCCATTTGTGACAGTGACTCGCTGGGTCTACCTGCCTCCATCTCCACTGCATACTGCCACGGTGTGTCTGGGTCCTCTGTCTCGCCTCCCTCGTAATAACCCTCCAGCTCCTCTGGCTGCTCCTGCTCCTCCTCTCCTGTCCAATGACCAGAAACACCGGCCATCTCATCCACCGTAAACTGTGCTCTGCTCTGCCCCTCTTCATCCTTCTCCAGTTCATCCCCCACAGGCAGTGGCGTCGCTAGGGGGGGGGGCAGAGGGGGCCATGGCCCCCCCTAGATCAGGCCGTGCCCCCCCTTGGGCCCCCCCAATTTAAAATAAATAGGGATGTCCCAATACATTGATGGCTCCGCCCCCAGCACAGGAGAGGACGGGCCGAGACCTGACAGGTCACATAGCAGAGCGGCCGCTTTATGTGAGGTGAGTGATGTCCGTGTCCTGCCTCTCTCCCCCTGATCAGCAGTATAACCCGGGGCTGAGTAAAGTGTATGGTAGCAGTTCAGGGGGGTCACTTTCCCTCCTCCAGTGTCCACAGGTCACCAACAGGCCACATTATCACAACAATTTAACGCAATTTTTGCCGTGATTTTTCCATAAATTGTTCTGGTAATGTGACCTGTTGGAGACCTGTGGACACTGGAGGAGGGAAAGTGACCCCTCTGGAAGGACAACATGTGAACACATTAACCCCTCATTAACCCCTCAAGGATACATTCACATGTACAGGATCTGCTGCATATTTTAGCTGCATATTTTGTGCAGCTGATTTTGCAACCCATTAGCTTCAATAGGTAGCAAAATCAGCTGCAGAAAATATACAGCAGATCCTGTACGTGTGAATGTATCCTAAGGGCTTGTTCAGGGGTGGATCCACAGTGTATTTTACGCTGCGGATCCACCGACAATGGACCCTACCGTGCTGCCTCCATCTGTGCTGATCATAACGGCAATCCTCCGCTACGAGCAGACACGCTTTTGATGTGTATACGCGCACAAATCATGGCCGCTCCTGCTCTCTGAGCTAGGCCGAGAGCAGCCGCTATGTGTGCGAGTATAAACATCAAAGTGTGTCTGCTCGTAGCGGAGAATTGCCGTTATGATCAGCACAGATGGAGGCAGCACGGTAGGGTCCATTGTCGGTGGATCCGCAGCGTAAAATATGCTGGGGATCCATCTGTGTAAATGAGCCCTAAGGACACAAGACGTATGTGTACGCACAGTGTCTGCTCCCACTGTGTTGTATAAATCATTAGCTAGAACCCTCTGCTAATGCCAGACATCACCAATCAGGCTGATGTCCGACATTAACACTTTAGATGCCGCTATCAAAGTTGATGGTAGTGTCCAAAAGTTTTAACGCCTTAAGGACCGAGCGTTTTTCCATTTTTGCACTTTTGTTTTTTCCTCCCCACCTTTTAAAAATCATAACCCTTTCAATTTTGCACCTAAAAATCCATATGATGGCTTATTTTTTGCACCACCAATTCTACTTTATAATGACATCAGTCTTTTACCCAATCTATGGCAAAAATGGAAAAAAAATCATTGTGTGTGTGTGTATATATATATATATATATATATATGTACATATATATATATATATATATACACACACACGTTTTAAAATTGCCCCCCCCCACTTTTGTCACTGGCCCCCCATGTGCCCCCCTAAATATGAATGCTGGAGACGCCACTGCCCACAGGACTCATGTAGCCTTCTGATGTAGGCGCAACATCTCCATTGCCGTGACCAGCCATGTTTTCAATCATTTTTTGGAGTAAATGTAGGAGTAAAATTACGTCGTTCATGGCGTAATTCGAGTGACTAACAAAAAATGTGGCTTCCTCAAAGGGCCTCAGAAAATGGCAGGTGTCACGTATGAGCTGCCACTCGTTCACATTGAAGTTACACAGGGGAGTACTCCTATCTGCTTGTATCATCAAAAAATCCGTGATGGCTTTTCTTTGTTTGTATAGTCTGTCCAACATATGCAGGGTGGAATTCCAACATGTGGCAACGTCACAAATGAGACTATGTTGTGGGATACCGTTCTGACGTTGCAGCTCAAGCAAAGTGTGCTTGGCGCTGTACGAGTGGCTGAAGTGCATGCACAGTTTCCTTGCCATTGTCAGGACGTCTTGCAAATGGGGTGAAGACTTGATGAACTTCTTGACAAACAGATTCAACACGTGTGCCATGCAGGGCGAATGGTTCACACTTCCTTGTCGCAGTGTGGCCACAATGTTCTTCCCATTGTCGGTCACTATGGTTCCCATTTCCAGATTTTGTGGAGTAAGCCATACTCAGATTTCTTCCCTAATGAACTTCAGCAGTTCCTCCCCTGTGTGACTCAGTTCGCCAAGGCAAACCATGTGAAGGACGGCTTGACACCGCTGTGCCCTACACACGTGGTACAATGAAGGGCCACCGAGATTTGGATGTGCAGTGGAGGCCGAGGACACGGGGGAGGAGGAGGAGGCGCACACTGTAAAAGGACCAACTGCCTGGGAGCGAGAGCGTGGAGGAGGAAACGGTGTGACCTGTCCAAGTTGCTGTTGTGGCTGTGCAGGAACAACATTTACCCAGTAGGCCATAAAAGACATGTATTGTCCCTGCCCGTAGTTACAGCTCCACACGTCGGCGCTGCCGTGCACTTTTGAACACACCAACAGGCTCAAGGACTGGCCCACCTTCTCTTGTACAAACTTATGCAGGGCTGGTACTGCCTTCTTCGCAAAGAAATGACGGCTTCGGACTCTCCACCTCGGCTTGACACAAGCCATCAATTCCCTGAAAGCTGCAGGGTCCACCAGTTGGAAAGGGAGGGACTGCAACACCAGCAACTTGGACAGGAGCACATTCAACTTCTGCGCCGTTGGATGAGTTGGTGCATACTGTTGTCTCTTGGACATGGCTTCGCCGATCGATTGCTGGCGGAATGACTGACTACGAGCGGAAGAAGCAGAAGCGCAAGAACGAGGGTTTGACATAATGCTCCCTTCGGCTGAGGTGGTGGAGCCTTGGCTGGATGACGGAGGGAGCGGATGGCCACTGGGTGATACGACAGGCTGAACCACTACATCGGAGCCACGGTTATCCCAGGCCGCTTTATGGTGGCGAATCATGTGTTGATGCAGGGCCGTGGTGCTGAGATTGGGACCCTGGCCACGCTTCACTTTCTGTCCACAGATTTTGCATGTGACTACGCTAAGGTCCTCCGGACTCTTTATGAAGAGCAACCACACCGTAGAGTAGTTGATTTTCCCTCCTGCAGTCCGCACTATTTCACTGCTATTGGCGCCGTCTCCAGGAACCCCTGTTCCACTACCTCCCTGAATGGTAGCTTGCCGCGAAGCAGGTGGTCTCTTCCTGGCACGTTTGGCTCCTGAATTTCAACTACTGCCACCACCACGCTCATTGCCAACCGTGCTACCGCCTTGCTGCCTCATAGACAAAGAGCAAATCTCTTCTCCTGATGATAATGAAGCCCCGGCTTCTGCACCCGACTCCCAATTGCGATCGGCTTTATCAAGATGTGTGCACGTCACTGATGTCCTCCTCGTGTTCCACAACAGTGTCTGCCTCAGGACCCTGAACAATTGAAACACCGCCTCCCACGTCACTCTCCGCATCACTACTTGCCCGCCTTGCGGAACAAGCGACGCATGTCTCCTCATATTCTTGGCTGCCCATTAGCTGCTGACTGTCCTCTATTACATAATCCTCACTAAATAGTGGAGCTGAACCCAAAGCATGAGATACTTCTTTGGGAGAGGGAACAGCATAGGACAAAGGCAATGGGATTACGGGGACTGCTCCCAGGCCATGCCAACTGAGGGTTGTGTCTGAGGAACCCACCGACTCTTGACTGGGGTTGTCAGATGTCGCTTGTGATGATGGGGATGAGAGTGCAAACCAATTGACGAGGAGAGATGGGTCGACGACACGACCGCTGGGAGTTAACGGGAGCTCAGGCTGCGACTCCTGCTGCCACTCGCCCCAAGTCTGCTGCCAACTCTGCCTGACGTATGTAGGCCTCTGCCCCTTCTCTGTGCACGTCCTGGTACTTACCTGCCTGACATACTTAGTGCGTTTATGAGGGTATAGAACAGCAGCAGGCGATTACTTACGGCTGTCCTTTCAAAGTATATAGGCCCTAGACAGAATAACAGTTACTAAATTGTTCACTCCTTTGTTGTATGTATGCCCTTTGCAATGATGAGCGCACTGGTATGCGTATTTCTATGCAGAAAAAACACTTTTTTTTAAATACACCAGCAGGTGTATACTAATGTGTGGAATAGCACTGAATTTAGCACAGAGACAGAATAACAGGTAGTAAATAGTACACTACTTGGTTCTATGTATGCCCTTTGCAATGATGAGCGCACTGTTAAGCGTATTTATACGCAGAAAAAAAACTCTTTTTTTTTGTTGTATACACCAGCCGGTGTATACTAATGTGTGGAATAGCACTGAATTTAGCACAGAGACAGAAATACAGCTACTAAATAGTACACTACTTGGTTGTTGTCACGATTCGGCTCACAGGTTGTGGATCCACTGTGTCAGCGAGGGATTGGCGTGGACCGTGCTGGTGGACCGGTTCTAAGAGGCTACTGGTTTTCACCAGAGCCTGCCGCAAAGCGGGATGGTCTTGCTGCGGCAGTAGCAACCAGGTCGTATCCACTAGCAACGGCTCAACCTCGCTGACTGCTGAGAAGGCGTGGGACAGAAGGACTAGGCAGAGGCAAGGTCAGACGTAGCAGAAGGTCGGGGCAGGCAGCAAGGTTCGTAGTCAATATGGATAGCAGGAGTTCAGGTAACACAGGCTTGGACAACACTAAACGCTTTCACTGGCACAAGGCAACAAGATCCGGCAAGGGAGTGCAGGGGAGGTGATCAGATATAGCCAGGGAGCAGGTGGAAGCCAATTAAGCTAATTGGGCCAGGCACCAATCATTGGTGCACTGGCCCTTTAAGTCTCAGAGAGCTGGCGCGCGCATGCCCTAGAGAGCGGAGCCGCGCGCGCCAGCACATGACAGGAGGGGTCCGGGACAGGTAAGTGACCTGGGATGCGATTCGCGAGCGGGCGCGTCCCGCTGTGCGAATCGCATCCCCGACGGCCATGTCAGTGCAGCGCTCCCGGTCAGCGGGACTGACCGGGGCGCTGCAGGGAGAGAGACGCCGTGAGCGCTCCGGGGAGGAGCTGGGACCCGGAGCGCTAGGCGTAACAGTACCCCCCCCCCTTAGGTCTCCCCCTTTTTTTGTCCGACAACTGCTTTACCTGGGACGAGGACACCGGGAGTGAATGGAGGGTTTCCTCAAAGGCAGGCAGTACAGCAGGAGTGGGAATGGGGAGGGAGGGCAGAGGGTGAAGGTTGGCACGGGGCAGGGTGACACAAGGACGTGGGCCATGAGGAGGCACTGAGGCTTGCCTGACGGGACTGGGAGGGGGGGGAGAGGCATCTCTTGTGGCAAGCAGAGTCCCAGTTCTTGATCTCCCCGGTGGTCCAGTCAAGGGTGGGAGAATGAAGCTGGAGCCATGGCAGACCGAGGAGGACCTCAGAGGTGCAGTTGGGGAGGACGAAAAATTCAATCCTTTCGTGGTGGGGTCCAATGCACATCAAGAGGGGTTCTGTGCGGTAACGCACGGTGCAATCCAATCTGACTCCGTTGACCGCGGAAATGTAGAGCGGCTTGACGAGACGGGTCACCGGGATGCGGAATTTATTCACAAAAGAATCCAGAATAAAATTCCCAGAGGCACCAGAGTTCAAGCAGGCCACGGCTGAGAGGGAGGAGTTGGCTGAAGAAGAAATCCGCACGGGCACCGTGAGACGTGGAGAAGCAGACTTTGAACCAAGGGACGCCACACCCACGTGAGCTGGGTGCGTGCGTGCGTTTCCCAGACGTGGAGGACGAATAGGGCAATCCACCAAGAAATGCTCGGTACTGGCACAGTACAGACAAAGATTTTCTTCCCTACGGCGATTCCTCTTTTCCTGGGTCAGGCGAGACCGATCCACTTGCATGGCCTCCTCGGCGGGAGGCCCAGGCGTAGATTGCAGCGGATACTGTGGGAGAGGTGCCCAGAGATCTAAGTCTTTTTCCTGGCGGAGCTCTTGATGTCTCTCAGAAAAACGCATGTCAATGCGGGTGGCCAAATGGATAAGTTCTTGCAGGTTGGCAGGAATCTCTCGTGCGGCCAGCACATCCTTGATGCGACTGGATAGGCCTTTTTTAAAGGTCGCGCAGAGAGCCTCGTTATTCCATGATAATTCGGAATCAAGAGTACGAAATTGGATGGCGTACTCGCCCACTGAAGAATTACCCTGGACCAGGTTCAGCAGGGCAGTCTCGGCAGAAGAAGCTCGGGCTGGCTCCTCGAAGACACTACGGACCTCAGCGAAGAAGGACTGGACTGTGGCTGTGGCAGGATCATTGCGGTCCCAGAGCGGTGTGGCCCAAGACAAGGCCTTTCCTGAAAGAAGGCTCACTACGAACGCCACCTTAGACCGTTCTGTAGGAAACAAGTCCGACAACATCTCCATATGCAGGGAACACTGAGACAAAAATCCACGGCAGAGTCTAGAGTCCCCATCAAATTTGTCCGGCAGGGACAAGCGGAGGCTAGGAGCGGCCACTCGCTGCGGAGGAGGTGCAGGAGCTGGCGGAGGAGATGGTTGCTGCTGTAGCAGAGGCAGAAGTTGCTGTAACGTGGCGGTCAACTGCGACAGCTGCTGTCCTTGTTGGGCAATTTGCTGCGATTGCTGAGCGACCACCGTGGTAAGGTCAGCGAGACTTGGCAGCGGCACCTCAGCGGGATCCATGGCCGGATCTACTGTCACGATTCGGCTCACAGGTTGTGGATCCACTGTGTCAGCGAGGGATTGGCGTGGACCGTGCTGGTGGACCGGTTCTAAGAGGCTACTGGTTTTCACCAGAGCCCGCCGCAAAGCGGGATGGTCTTGCTGCGGCAGTAGCAACCAGGTCGTATCCACTAGCAACGGCTCAACCTCGCTGACTGCTGAGAAGGCGTGGTACAGAAGGACTAGGCAGAGGCAAGGTCAGACGTAGCAGAAGGTCGGGGCAGGCGGCAAGGTTCGTAGTCAATATGGATAGCAGGAGTTCAGGTAACACAGGCTTGGACAACACTAAACGCTTTCACTGGCACAAGGCAACAAGATCCGGCAAGGGAGTGCAGGGGAGGTGATCAGATATAGCCAGGGAGCAGGTGGAAGCCAATTAAGCTAATTGGGCCAGGCGCCAATCATTGGTGCACTGGCCCTTTAAGTCTCAGAGAGCTGGCGCGCGCGCGCCCTAGAGAGCGGAGCCGCGCGCGCCAGCACATGACAGGAGGGGTCCGGGACGGGTAAGTGACCTGGGATGCGATTCGCGAGCGGGCTCGTCCCGCTGTGCGAATCGCATCCCCGACGGCCATGTCAGTGCAGCGCTCCCGGTCAGCGGGAATGACCGGAGCGCTGCAGGGAGAGAGACGCCGTGAGCGCTCCGGGGAGGAGCGGGGACCCGGAGCGCTAGGCGTAACAGTTGTATGTATGCCCTTTGCAATGATGAGCGCACTGTTAAGTGTATTTGTACGCAGGAAAAACTTTTTTTTTCTTTAATACACCGGCAGGTGTATAACGTGTGGTATAACACTGAATTTAGCACAGAGACAGAAAAAAAGGTGGTATATGGTACGCTATTTGCTTGTATGTAGGCCCTTTGCAATGATAAGGTCACTGTTAAGCGTATTTGTATGCAGGAAAACCTTTTTTTTTCTTTAATACACCGGCAGGTGTATAACGTGTGGTATAACACTTAATTTAGCACAGAGACAGAAAAAAAGGTAGTATATGGTACGCTATTTGCTTGTATTTAGGCCCTTTGCAATGATAAGGCCACTGTTAAGCGTATTTGTACGCAGGAAAACCTTTTTTCTCTTTAATTCACCGGCAGGTGTATAACGTGTGGTATAACACTGAATTTAGCACAGAGACAGAAAAAAAGGTAGTATATGGTACGCTATTTGCTTGTATTTAGGCCCTTTGCAATGATAAGGCCACTGTTAAGTGTATTTGTACGCAGGAAAAACTTTTTTTTCTTTAATACACCGGCAGGTGTATAACGTGTGGTATAACACCTAATTTAGCACAGAGACAGAAAAAAAGGTAGTATATGGTACGCTATTTGCTTGTATTTAGGCCCTTTGCAATGATAAGGCCACTGTTAAGCGTATTTGTACGCAGGAAAACCTTTTTTTTTCTTTAATACACCGGCAGGTGTATAACGTGTGGTATAACATTGAATTTAGCACAGAGGCAGAAAAAAAGTAGTATATGGTATGCTATTTGCTTGTATGTAGGCCCTTTGCAATGATAAGGCCACTGAAAAAGCGTATTTGTACGCAGGAAAAACTTTTTTTACTTTAATACACTGGCAGGTGTATAACGTGTGGTATAACACTTAATTTAGCACAGAGACAGAAAAAAAGGTAGTATGTTGCACGCTATTTGCTTGTATGTAGGCCCTTTGCAATGATAAGGCCACTTTTAAGCGTGTTTGTACGCAGGAAAAAGTTTTTTTATTCTTTAATACACCGGCAGGTGTATAACGTGTTGTATAACACTGAATTTAGCACAGAGACAGAGAAAAAGGTAGTATATGGTACGCTATTTGCTTGTATTTAGGCCCTTTGCATTGATAAGGCCACTGTTAAGCGTATTTGTACGCAGGAAAACCTTTTTTTTCTTTAATACACCAGCAGGTGTATAACGTGTGGTATAACACTGAATTTAGCACAGAGACAGAGTAACAGGGGAAAAATGGTAAAAAGGCACTAAAGTCCACACTAATATGACTTATTTCTGAACAGCAGCAGGACCCAACAGTGCAGCACCACAAAAAAAAATCCAGGGATTAAACCCTAAATTGCACTCTGTCACACAATTCTGAGCAGCAGAAGTTTTGTGGGGCAAATAAAAATAAACTCAATTGGGCTGAAAAATGAGGAGATGAGATGCTTCAGAAAGTTCAGGCAGCTTGGAGATCTGTATGAGGCAGCTGACAGCTATCTGCCCCTCTCTTCTGCAATGCTCAATAACGTGAATAGGAGGTTTAGCAATCAATGATCCTTCTCAGTGTAACAGCACAGCACTCTGCACTCCTGCCTTTCCCTAATGCTGATGTGACTAGCAGTTGCAGTGTAACGCTGTGGTATGAGCTATTCACACACACGCAGTCCCGTCCTCTCCATCTGAGTGCATAGATGAAATGAAGAGAGTCAAGATGGCCGCCGATTATATAGGGGCTGTGACATCACAGGGGTCAGTGAACACTGATAGGCTGCATCTCACATGTGGTTCAGGGTCAGTCCGCCTACCTTCATTCCCGCCGCTGTTTCCCACCCTCCCATAATCCCCTGCCCCATGTACTCACATGTGGATCCGCTATCTTAGGTCTCCAATAGGCTGGAAAGCAGTAAAATGGAGTTTAATGAAGTGATTCGTGCGATGGAATCGCGGCGATATTCTTATTTGTTGCGAATCAAATTTTTCATGAAATTCGTAACGAATTCGGGTTCATCAACTTCGATTCGCTCATCTCTTCCTGCAACAGACTACAAGTGCCACATTAATATCCTACACCAGATAAGCGGTGCGGATGTGTAACAATTAGAATAACATACAGGGATTAGGTACACTACTGTGGTGGATGTAACAATGACATTGGCTAACCTTCAATACAGATGTTAAAATTGAGACATTAGCCAGTATATCCTTATATGAAGGACATACCTGAGCCCGCACACCAACGCCAAGGTTTCTCAAGTGGCACGGGACCTAGCACTAACCTACCTGTGCCTGATAAGCAAAACCAGGGGCCAGTGGGCAATTACTGCAGCTTTAGGTCCGACTCACAGCTTGCTCCCAGTTACCTCCAGTGTGAACTGGGCACACATACAATGGGAGGAGGGAGGCAGGCTATAAGCCCCACCCATGTGTCTGAGTATGTATGCTGGCCTCACAGGTGATCCTGAATGCAGCTTAGAGTGGTTTTGCTTATCAGGCACAGGTAGGTTAGTGGTAGGTCCCGTGCCACTTGAGAAACCTTGGCGTTGGTGTGCAGGCTCAGGTATGTCCTTCATATAAGGATATACTGGCTAATGTCTGAATTTTAACATCAGTATTGAGGGTTAGCCAATGTCATTGTTACATCCACCACAGTAGTGTACCTAATCCCTGTATGTTATTATCCGACTTTTTGTTAAAGTCGGATGTGTAAATGGAAAAAAAAAAATTTCTCAAAAATGCTGGTTTTTCTCCAAATTTTACATTTTTACAAGGGGTAATAGGGGAAAATGACCCCCAAAATTTGTAATCCCATTTCTTCTGAGAATGGACATACCCAATGTGTGGACGTCAAGTGCTCTGCTGGCGCACTACACTGCTCTGAAGAGGAGGAGTGCCATTGAGCTTTTGGAGACAGAATTTGGTTGGAATAGAAGTCGGGGGCCATGTATGTTTACAAAGCCCCCCGTGGTGCCAGAACAGTGGACCCCCCCCCACATGTAACCCCATTTTGGAAACTACACCCCTCACAGAATTTAATAAGGGGTGCAGTGAGTATTTACACTCCACTAGCGTTTGACAGATCTTTGGAACAGTGGGCTGTGCAAATGAAAAATTAAATTTTTCATTTTCACGGACCACTTTTCCAAAAATCTGTCAGACACCTGTGGGGCGTAAATGCCCACTGTACCCCTTATTACATTACATGAGGGGTGTAGTTTCCAAAATGGGGTCACATGTGGGAGGGGTCCATTGTTCTGGCACTATGGGGGCTTTGTAAACACACGTGGCCTTCAATTCCAGACAAATTTTCTCTTCAAAATCCCAATGGCGCTCCTTTTCTTCTGAGCATTGTAGTTTGCCAGCAGAGCACTTTACATCCACATATGGGGTATGTTCTAACTCAGAAGAAATGGGGTTACAAATTTTGGGGGGCTTTTTTCCTATTTTCCCTTGTGAAAATGTAAAATTTAGGGTAACACCAGCATTTTAGTGAAAACATATTTTTTTTTCATTTTTTATTAAGGCTCACTATACCCCTTTTTGTGTTCTGTGAGGGGTGTAGTTTCCAAAATGGCGTCACATGGGTATTTCTTTTTTTGCGTTTATGTCAGAACCGCTGTAAAATCAGCCAACGCTGTGCAAATCACCAATTTTGGCCTCAAATTTACACAGTGCGCTCTCACTCCTGAGATTGTTGTGCGTCCGCAGAGCATTTTGTGCCCACATATCGGGTATTTCTGTACTCAGGAGAAATTGCGTTACAAATTTTGGGGGTCTTTTTTCCCTTTAAATTTTTTGTTTTTTACACTAACAGGCTGGTATAGCCCCCAACTTTTCCTTTTCATAAATGGTAAAAGGAGAAAAAGCCCCCCAAAATTTGTAGTGCAATTTCCCCCGAGTACAGAAATACCACATATGTGGCCCTTAAATGGGTACTCTCATTAAAAAAAGATTTTTTTATTAAAAAGATTATGTAAAAAAAAAAAATGTTTCTAATATATTTTATAAAAAAAAAAATCATGTTTTATGTGTTTTTTTTAACGTTTGTAATCCTGGCCACTAGGTGTCACCCTATATGGCTCAGGATAACTTTTCCTCCCCTCACGTTCAGCACGTTCGGACCAACGCTGGCCGGGCAGCGTGGCCCAGCGTGGTCCGAAACGCGCGTTCTCATGAATGAGGAGAGGGAGATGCAAGGCGGGCAGGGATATTAAAATTTTGCGCGCCGCGCGTGCACGAACGCTGTGCTCGTGCTCTGCCTGTTTCCTATACAGGCAGAGAGTGAGTACAGTGCTCGTTCGCGCGCGTCATGCAAAATTTAAATATCCCCGCCCCCCGCGAGCTGCAGGAAAGAGAGAGAAGACGGGCGGAAGCGATCCCCGGCCAGGCTTCAGATGACGTTGTGCCTGCCAGGACCGCCCACTTCCTGTCCTCGCCAGAGAGCTCAACTCTGAGCTCCTCCAGCCGTTCTAGATAAGGTAATTTAATGGCGATTTGGGCAGAAATAAAGACAGGGATAGATTTAGTAAGTGTCAGGGACAGATGGGGAGGGGGAATAGGGAAATTTAGTTTAGTGATAGCTACTCTTTAACTGCTTCCTTGAAATACGACAGGGCTCCGAAGTGAGAGAGCGCCATGCGCATTTGAGGACTAAATTAGGGATTGCATAGGGGTGGACATAGGGGTATTCTACGCCAGTGATTCCCAAACAGGGTGCCTCCAGCTGTTGCTAAACTCCCAGCATGCCTGGACAGTCAGTGGCTGTCTGGAAATGCTGGGAGTTGTTGTTTTGCAACAGCTGGAGGCTCCATTTTGGAAACACTACCGTTTAATACATTTTTCATTTTTATTGGGGGGGGGGGCAGTGTGAGGGGTGTATATGTAGTGTTTTACCCTTTATTATGTGTTAGTGTAGTGTAATTTAGTGTAGTGTTTTTAGGGTACATTCACACTGGCAGAGGTTTACAGTGAGCTTCCCGCTAGAAATTTGCGCTGTGGCGAAAAATTTACCGCAGCTCATACTTGAAGCAGGAAACACTGTAAACCTGCCTGTGTGAATATACCCTGTACGTTCACATGGGGGGGGGGGGGCAAACCTCCAGCTGTTTCAAAACTACAACTCCCAGCATGTACTGACAGATCGTGCATGCTAGGAGTTGTACTTTTGCAACAGCTGGAGGCACACTGGTTGGAAAACCTTCAGTTAGGTTCTGTTACCTAACTCAGTATTTCCCAACCAGTGTGCCTATAGCTGTTGCAAAACTACAAATCCCAGCATGTACTGATGCTGGGAGATGTAGTTATGCAACAGATAGAGGTACGCAACTACAATTCCCAGCATGCCGAGACAGCTGTTTGCTGTTTGGGCATGCTTGGATCTGCCGTTTTGCAACATCTGGAGGGCTACAGTTAGAGACCACTGCACAGTGAACTCCCAACTGTGGACCTCCAGATGTTGCAAAACTACAAATCCCAGCATGCCCAGACAGCAAACAGCTGTGTGGGCATGCTAGGAGTTGTAGTTTTGCAAGATCTAAAGTGCTACAGTATAGAGATCACTGTGCAGTGGTCTCTAAACTGTAGATCTCCAAATGTTGCAAAACTGCAAATCCCAGAATGCCTAAACAGCTGTCTGGGCATGCTGGGAGTTGTAGTTTTGCAACATCTGGAGGGTTACAGTCTAGAGACCACTGTACTCAGACTGTAGCCCTCCAGATGTTGCTAGGCAACTCACCGGCTTCCGTAGGATACAGGGAGCTGTCCTCTTCTGCCGCACGACATTCCGCCCGCACCGATCACCTCAGCCGATCGCGTCCCGCAGCCTCCACTGATGGGTAAGTGGACTTCGGCGCCCGGTCCCTGTCGGTTTCCCCATCCTGCCCCGCCTATTGTGGGTGGGCAGGACAGGGAAAATGAAAGTTAACCCCACCGTCCCCAATCTGCTATTGGTTGTCACTTTTGATGACCAATAGCAGGGATAGGAGGGGTGGCATCCCTGCCACCTCACTCCTATCCCTTCAGGGGGATCGTAGGTGTCTTGGACAACCACGATCCCCCTTATATTCCAGGTCACTGGGTCACCATAGACTTGTATGACCAGGAATAGGCGCAAATCACAAGTGTGAATTCACTTGCGATTTGCGCCGGACGCCGACATGGGGGTCTGATGACCCCCCTGGGCATTTGCGCGGGGTGCCTGCTGATCGATATCAGCAGTCACCCCGGTCCCCGCCCGGCGCGTGGCGGGGACCAAAATTCCCACGGACGTACATGTACGTCCTGGGTCCTTAAGAGCCAGGGTGTCAGGATGTACCGGTATGCCCGGGGTCCTGAACAGGTTAAGCAACATGGCCCTAGGGAGGGGGCCTTATATAGGGGGCATTATTAGTTTAATTATTTGGGCTGAATAAAAAAATTCCACAGTCCTTCCAGCTTCACAGCGGCAGAGACACCCCACTTGTGCTGCTGTTAGGACTAAAGGAAAACAAATTTGCGTAAAAAATGTTATGCTTCTGTCCACATCCACTCCAGCAGGAATCTGATAAATAGTTTTTGGACATGCTGATTGGAGTAATGTACTACTGGAAAAAAAGAAAGCTTTCAATTTTGCACCTACATACTCATATGAGGGCTTATTTTTTGCGCCACCAATTGTACTTTGTAATGACTTCAACCATTTCACCACAAAATTTACAGCAAACCCAGAAAAAAAATATTTGTGGGGCAAAATTGGAAAAAAAAAAACGCCATTTTGTAAATTTTGGGGGCTTCCAATTCTATGCAGTGCAATTTTCTGTAACAATGACACCATATCTGTATTCTGTAGGTCCATAAAGTTACAAGGATACCTAACTTATATAGGTTTTATTTTATTTTACTACTTAAAAAAACTATAACTACATGAACAAAAATTAGTATGTGTAAAATTGTCATCTTCTGACCCCCTATAACTTTTTTATTTTTCCATATACACGGATGTATGAGGGCTCAATTTTTGCGTTGTGATCTGAAATTTTAATCTGTACCATTTTTTGTTTTGATGGGACTTTTTGATCGCTTTTTATACATTTTTTTAAGGATAAAATGTGACCAAAAATACGCAATTTTGGACTTTGGAATTTTTTTTAACTTGTACACCATTGACCGTGTGGTTCCATTAACATTATATTTTTATAGTTTGGACATTTACACACGTGGCAATACCACATATGTTTTCTTTTTATTTTTGTTTACATAAATATGTTTTTGGGAAAAGGGGGGGAGGGGTGATTCAAACTTTTATAAGGGAAGTGGTTAAATCACATTTATTAACTTTTTTTTACTTTCTTTACACTTTTTAGGACTATTACATGCAATCCTTGGATTGCATACACTGTTCAATGCTATGCCATAGCAAAGCATTGATCAGTGTTATCGTGCTCTGCTGCTCCAGCCTGGATCTAAGGCATGGAGCAGCAGAGAGACAATCAGACAGCAGGAATCAAGATAAGAAGCCTCCCGCGGTCCTCTCAGCTGTTTGGGATGCTGCATTTTCACAGTGGCGGTCCTGAACAGCCCACTAAGCTAACCAGCAACAGTTTTCTCCCATTTTAGATGCTTTAAAGCGGTACTCCGCCCCTAGACATCTTATCCCCTATCCAAAGGATAGGGGATAAGATGTCAGATCGCTGGGGTCCCGCTGCTGGGGACCCCGGGGATCGCTGCTGCAGCACCTCGCTATCATTACTGCGCAGAGCGAGATCACTCTGCACGTAATGACGGGCGATACAGGGACTGGAGCATCGTTACGTCACGGCTTCGCCCCTCGTGACGTCACGGCCCGCCCCGTCAATACAAGTCTATGGGAGGGGGCGGGGCAGTCGTCACGCCCCCTGCCATAGACTTGCATTAAGGGGACGGGCCGTGATGTCATGAAGGGCGGAGCGATTTCTTCCTTCAGACCCGGGGAGCGTCCATGGGTGCTAAATATTCCCCCTCGTTCGCGAACATTTTTATGTTCTACTGGGAACAGCTTTTTATTTTTTCTCCATCTAATCCCTATGCAGGACAAATTAGTTGGATAGGAAGATACATAGATGACCTATTAATAATATGGAAGGGCACTGATGTACAATTTTCCCAGTTTGTGGAATATATTAACTTAAACAATCTTAATTTAAAGTTCACTACCCATCTTAGCCGTAACTCCATACATTTCTTGGATATTACATTAACCCATGAAGGAACTAATTAACACTTCTCTCCGTATAGGAAGGACACAGCTGCCAATGCGGTTTTGATGGCATCTTCATGCCACCCTAGGCATGTGTTACGGAATATTCCTTTCAGAGAAATGTGTAGAATTAAACGTAACTGCTCGAACAATGTAATATTAGAGGAGGAGATAGGAGATCTCAAAGAGCGACTCAGAAAGAAGGGTTATACGTCTGAATGTTTGAATCTTTTTTTTTACTTTCTTTACACTTTTTAGGACTATTACATGCAATCCTTGGATTGCATACACTGTTCAATGCTATGCCATAGCAAAGCATTGATCAGTGTTATCGTGCTCTGCTGCTCCAGCCTGGATCTAAGGCATGGAGCAGCAGAGAGACAATCAGACAGCAGGAATCAAGATAAGAAGCCTCCCGCGGTCCTCTCAGCTGTTTGGGATGCTGCATTTTCACAGTGGCGGTCCTGAACAGCCCACTAAGCTAACCAGCAACAGTTTTGTCCCATTTTAGATGCTTTAAAGCGGTACTCCGCCCCTAGACATCTTATCCCCTATCCAAAGGATAGGGGATAAGATGTCAGATAGCCGGGGTCCCGCTGCTGGGGACCCCGGGGATCGCTGCTGCAGCACCTCGCTATCATTACTGCGCAGAGCGAGATCACTCTGCACGTAATGACGGGCGATACAGGGACTGGAGCATCGTTACGTCACGGCTTCGCCCCTCGTGATGTCACGGCCCGCCCCGTCAATACAAGTCTATGGGAGGGGGCGTGGCGGTCGTCACGCCCCCTGCCATAGACTTGCATTAAGGGGACGGGCCGTGATGTCATGAAGGGCGGAGCGATTTCTTCCTTCAGACCCGGGGAGCGTCCATGGGTGCTAAATATTCCCCCTCGTTCGCGAACATTTTTATGTTCTACTGGGAACAGCTTTTTATTTTTTCTCCATCTAATCCCTATGCAGGACAAATTAGTTAGATAGGAAGATACATAGATGACCTATTAATAATATGGAAGGGCACTGATGTACAATTTT
Source organism: Hyla sarda (assembly GCF_029499605.1). Lineage (NCBI taxonomy): Eukaryota > Metazoa > Chordata > Amphibia > Anura > Hylidae > Hyla > Hyla sarda. The sequence continues at coordinate 133,211,584 of NC_079190.1, read as the reverse complement.
CCCAGTTTGTGGAATATATTAACTTAAACAATCTTAATTTAAAGTTCACTACCCATCTTAGCCGTAACTCCATACATTTCTTGGATATTACATTAACCCATGAAGGAACTAATTAACACTTCTCTCCGTATAGGAAGGACACAGCTGCCAATGCGGTTTTGATGGCATCTTCATGCCACCCTAGGCATGTGTTACGGAATATTCCTTTCAGAGAAATGTGTAGAATTAAACGTAACTGCTCGAACAATGTAATATTAGAGGAGGAGATAGGAGATCTCAAAGAGCGACTCAGAAAGAGGGGTTATACGTCTGAATGTTTGAATCTTTTTTTTTACTTTCTTTACACTTTTTAGGACTATTACATGCAATCCTTGGATTGCATACACTGTTCAATGCTATGCCATAGCAAAGCATTGATCAGTGTTATCGTGCTCTGCTGCTCCAGCCTGGATCTAAGGCATGGAGCAGCAGAGAGACAATCAGACAGCAAGAATCAAGATAAGAAGCCTCCCGCGGTCCTCTCAGCTGTTTGGGATGCTGCATTTTCACAGTGGCGGTCCTGAACAGCCCACTAAGCTAACCAGCAACAGTTTTGTCCCATTTTAGATGCTTTAAAGCGGTACTCCGCCCCTAGACATCTTATCCCCTATCCAAAGGATAGGGGATAAGATGTCAGATAGCCGGGGTCCCGCTGCTGGGGACCCCGGGGATCGCTGCTGCAGCACCTCGCTATCATTACTGCGCAGAGCAAGATCACTCTGCACGTAATGACGGGCGATACAGGGACTGGAGCATCGTTACGTCACGGCTTCGCCCCTCGTGATGTCACGGCCCGCCCCGTCAATACAAGTCTATGGGAGGGGGCGTGGCGGTCGTCACGCCCCCTGCCATAGACTTGCATTAAGGGGACGGGCCGTGATGTCATGAAGGGCGGAGCGATTTCTTCCTTCAGACCCGGGGAGCGTCCATGGGTGCTAAATATTCCCCCTCGTTCGCGAACATTTTTATGTTCTACTGGGAACAGCTTTTTATTTTTTCTCCATCTAATCCCTATGCAGGACAAATTAGTTGGATAGGAAGATACATAGATGACCTATTAATAATATGGAAGGGCACTGATGTACAATTTTCCCAGTTTGTGGAATATATTAACTTAAACAATCTTAATTTAAAGTTCACTACCCATCTTAGCCGTAACTCCATACATTTCTTGGATATTACATTAACCCATGAAGGAACTAATTAACACTTCTCTCCGTATAGGAAGGACACAGCTGCCAATGCGGTTTTGATGGCATCTTCATGCCACCCTAGGCATGTGTTACGGAATATTCCTTTCAGAGAAATGTGTAGAATTAAACGTAACTGCTCGAACAATGTAATATTAGAGGAGGAGATAGCAGATCTCAAAGAGCGACTCAGAAAGAGGGGTTATACGTCTGAATGTTTGAATCAAGCCCATAGGAAGACCAATACTGTGGATAGGGACAGGCTTGTCACCTATAATGGAAACAAAAAGCGTACATCTAAATTGAGAAATAAAAAACATAGGAGAGCTTTTTTTGTCACTCCATATAGTTCCCAGTTTGGTTAAATTAAAAACATCATTAGAAACTATACTCCTGTCCTAGAAACGGACCCCATCTTAAGAGAGGTAATTAAAAATGGAATTCAGGTAGTGTCTAAGAGAGGTCCCACGATTGGTTCTGTTGTCTCTCCCAGACTTTTTTGTTCTACTAATAAGAAAAGTGAATCAGACACCGATTGGTTAAGTATTACAGGGAACCGAGGCTGTGGACATAACAGATGCATTACCTGTATGCATATGTCCCCTACAAAGGAAATTATTTCTAGGGCGACAGGTAAAATATACCCGTTACGAGAATATATGAACTGTAACACAAAGAATCTAGTCTATGTATCCACATGTACCTTGTGTGACATACAGTATGTGGGATCCACTTCTAATACATTAAAGACTTGTATCAGAAGGCATATTTCGGATTCAAAAGGAGAGAAAGTAGACATTTCCATGTTGTCCCGTCATTTCAGACACACACACGGGGGCACCGTGGATTCCCTGCGGGTGTCTGGTGTCGAAAGAGTTAAAATAGGTATTAGAGGGGGAGATATTAGAAGAAAACTCATCAATAGGGAAACCTATTGGATTTTTCTTCTCGATACCAGGCACCCGCAAGGTTTAAATAGGAGGCTAGATCTTATTATGACGTATTGATCGGCATTTTTCCCATACTTTTCTCCATTGATTATAATGCTATCTGTATGTAGTTCCAAAGGAACTTAGTTAACTTAGAATATTACTTAATTTAATATGGCTATTCCTAAAATACATTTATTAAATTTAATTTTGGGTAGGTCCATGTTCACACAGAATACAAGGTCAGTGTACTACTTATATATATTCAGGCCTTCATTTGTCCATGTCTGGTTTTCCTATTTTCCTTTAATGTTTAACACGTGACCTATTTCTCAAGGTATTTTATCTGCATGTTGTCTATGTGAATTCAGTCTACGATTAAGCACCTGCGAGTGTGAAACGCGTCAGTCGTTCCTTTACCTGTGATTTTGACTTCTGCTAAGAAATAAACAGGTTTTAAGTGCATCCACAGCGCTGGACATTCTTTTCCTGTTGGATAAATCCCATTGAACACCTGTAGAGAGATCTTAAAATTGCTGTTGGGAAAAGGCGTTCTTCCAATAAGAGAAACCTGGAGCAGTTTTCAAAGGAAAAGTGGTCCAACATTCCAGCTGAGAGGTGTAAGAAGTTTATAGATGTTATAGGAAACGGCTGATTTCAGTTATTTTTTCCAAATTAATATATAATATATTAAGTTAAGGGTGGCAATAATTTTGTCCAGACCATTTTTGGATTTTGGTGTGACATTATGTCTAATTTGCTTTTTTTCCTCACTTTTTTTTGTTTAGTTCCAATACATACAAAGGGAATAATCATGTGTATAGCAAAACATGTGTTACTGCAATCATTTTCTTGAAAAATTTCAGGGGTGCCAACATTTACGGCCATGACCATACGTAGTGGCCATTGTTTCTGGGTAATGTGTCCATGTGTGGTGGCATGGCGCAATATAATTCATCCCCCCTTGGCCTAGCACCCCTCCATTTTGCAATTAAGTTCCTGACCACTGACTGACCACAGATCCTCAAATGATTCAAACCAATAGTAAACATTTATAGATCAACCTATTCTTTGCTTTCTGGCTCTCTGGCCTTCTGACGCAGCCAACTAACTGTGAACTAACTGACAGTTATTGGATCTTGTATGCTACCTGGTGTGGGTGTGGATTTTTTATTTCAATATTCTGACCTGGCGATCATCTAACTGGTCTCTTGGATTAATCCTTGCTACTCTGTGCTGGAACTACCATTCTTTTACTTGTGGCCCTTTTTGCCTTATATGACTTGGCCTTGTTCATGTCAATTTATCTGGATTCCCTATTTCTTTGCTCTATATTTAGTCTACCCAGTATGGACCCTTTTTTCTTTTGTTTCTCCCTTTCCTGCCAGCTAATACATTGCAGACACAACCTAGGGATATACAACAACACATCAATCAGGTCATCTCCCTACCAGTTTTGTGTCCTAATACATCCTCTCCCGAGGAAGTTGCAAATCATACCTTGGACATTTCAAGAGTTCTCAGAATTTACATCTCAAGAACTGGAGAATTCAGAAGATCCTAGAACCTTCTAGTGACTTTTTCAGGGAAGAACAAAGGTCTTAAAGCCTCTAAACCCTCTCTGAGTAGATGGGTCAAAGAGGCAAACCGGGAGGCTCTTGTAGCCCAGGAGTTAACTCCTCCTTTCTTTGTTACTGCCCATTCTACCCGGACAGTTGCTACCTCTTTTGCTGAGAGAAAAGCTGTTCATCTGGAACAAATTTGCGCTGCTGCCTCCTGGAGCATGCATAATACGTTTATTAATCATTACAGGGTTAATGCCAGATGTTCGGAAGAGTTGGCCTTTAGACAATCCATCCTAAGTGCCGCTCTTCCTCAGTGCCTCCATATTTGTGTTTGTTCCTTGCTAAGTCCCCACTTGTTCTACTGGTTAGGACGACAGGAAATAACCGATGTGTCCAGAGAGTCAACACAGACAGTGAAAGCACAATTGCTTCATTATAACTAATAACCTAAATCATTGCATATTGTTTAATGTTAACTATTCTAAAGTCTGCTTGAACCAGTAGATTTATATTGTTTCATTGTTTTAATGGCATTTACCACCTCTTGTTTTGAAATTAGTTTAGATATTTCCTGTGGATGAGACTCAGAGAGACGAGGGAGTTGCATTTTTCCCATGGAGGGAGAGATCTTGTTAGTTGTAGGTTGATGGATATTGGAATCATTGTGTAAATTGTACTCAGATGATTAGTAAACTAAAATTGATTTGCTTTGTGTTGTGGATTGATGATTTTCTAGCTGTAAGACTCATATAGAAATGCAATTTTACTTTTAATGCATTTTATCTTTATTTGTTTGGCTAATAAGACTCCTGGTCGATTGTTATGAATGTTGAAGTTCATTTTTATATGTTTAATTTCAAGACGTTTTTAGTGAGTTTTCATATAGATGTTAACAAAAATTATGTAGCACAGTGGGCCTCATGTACAATATTTCCCCTTATTAATTTCCCTTTTCATAGTAAATTATTATTTTATGTATGTGTGTATACATGTTGTGAAACTTTGGCAGTTTTCTTTAAAAGTCTTTTTAAAAGCCTTAAAAGACATCAAAAACACTGTAAACAATCTTATTAAAAATTATTTGGACTGTGAAAAAAATTGAAAACCACACCATCTTTTCAAAAAATTACTGTAGCTGAAAATGGTGAACAAGGTAAGAAAATAATAATTATAGAAATAAATATTAATAACTAAATTGATAAAGTGAAATGCATTTCCCCATACTTTTTTCACAAAAATTGACATGGAACTCTAATAGTACATGAAGCCCAGTATGTCCATGCAGTACAGTGTCAAATTCTTTATAGAAATTAACATGTAAGACATTGACTTATTTACCCAGTCCAATATTGAGCTCATCTCCTCATAAAAGCTGATAAGGTTAGTTTGACAGGACTGGTCACTCATGAACCCATGCTTCCCTCCAACTACATGTCCAATGAACCCTTGTTTGTAAATGTGAGGTCATTTTTCTTCCTTCCACACATCAGCCACCCCACCCATTACAGTACAGCTGCTGCCCTGCGGAGAATGATCTCATTCTCACCATTGAAATAAAGATAGTCTCCCTTTCAACACCTGACTAGTGATGTAATGTCTCAAGTCGCACTGCAACCTGGGAAAAGCTGAGACAACACTCATTTTGTATGCTACTAAAAATGAACATGAGGGCAAAGATCATATAAGAATTGCGAGACCAGATATCAAACACAGGTACAGACACTATACAGCATGTTTCAAAAAGAATGACTCAATATCAAACAGCTATATTTGATAAAGGAAATGTAGTACACAAACAAAAAATAGCACAAAATACTCACATAATCATGAAGTTTAACCTCTTAAGCACAAAGGCCATACATGTATATCCTTTTCTCCTCCACTTCCATGACGCACGCTCAGGAACTGAGTGCGCGTCATAATGGAATGGTCCTGGCAGCTATTAGCGCTGGGACCTGTGGCTAATGCCAGACATCACCGATTGCGGTATTGCCCGACATTAACCCTTTAGATGTCACAATCAAAGTTGATCACATTGTCTAAAATTGAAGAAAAAAAAATTCGGCTGCTGGTGTCCCGATAAGCTGAGAGGATGGATGGAGGGCCCTTACCTGCCTCCTTTCCTTCCGATCGGTGCCTCGATGCTCCAGTCAGCCATGGCAGGTTGGAGCAATCAAATATATATATATATATATATATATATATATATCCTGTATGTGGTACATTAAAGTGTTATGATTTTTAGAAGGGAAAGAGGAAAAAACAAAAGTGCAAGAATTAAAACTGGCCTGGTCCTTAAGGGGTTAAGATAGGATATTACAAATGTTCTATGTGCCCTCCACTATCTGCATAGATGACATCTAGGCGATTGCTGAATTCATCCCAAACTTTATGCAATATGTCCTGTTTAATTGAAGCTACTGCTGTTGATATACTGTTTTTCAGGTCATCACGTTCTTAAGGCGAGTGTGTGTGGATCTTGGAGACCAAGAGTGTAAGGCATTGTCTTGAGGTCCTGTGCGGTCTATCCAGCATTGAGGCAAGTTGTTGTTGAGGTAACGCCACACATTGTTGTGCCAGTGTGGAAGGGCTCCATCTCGCTGAAAGAATAAGTTGTCAAAATCCTCCTCAAGTAGTGGAAAAAGCTAAGTCTGCAGCATTTCAAGATAAGATGCTCCAATCACTGAGGGTGCCTCAAAACGAATGCCATATGCACGTTGAACTTCAATAACTAACTCATTCTTGCTAAACTGTAGAACACAAAACGCATTCTGTGGAGCGGATGCCATGTTGTGACTGACAATATATTCATGGTCAATGCTGGGATTTATGCCAATTATCTTACCCGTTAGGTTCCCTTCAAGTTATAATATCTCATGTTGTGATCCCTATTTCCTGGGTGTCCTTCTACCTGCACATTCGTTACTCTGTCAGGTCTGTTGTTTATAGTCCAGTAGGGCACGCCCTCTGGTCGGGTCCTTCACCATTTGTGACAGATAATTAGCTTTAGGTATAGTAAGAAACCAATTTCATTTTTGAGATTCACAGGACTCAGTTTCCCAGTTTATGTAGTTAAAGTGCCCCATAATAATTACCTCTTTGTGATTTGCTGTCCTGTTTAGTTGCCTCTTCTAATCAGTGTTTATTTTTCTCACACAAATCCTCCCGTAGTGCGGCCTTTACACTGGACATTACATAAAGGTAAACCCCTTCCCCTTTCCAATTTTTACAATCCATTCCTGAATAGACTATAACCCTGTATGTCTACTGCCCAATCATAGCTATCGTCCAACCATGTCTCCGTTATTCCCACTGTCATAGTTTTCCTCAGTCATTATCTACTCCAGTTCATCAATTTTATTGGTCAGACTTCTAGCATTAGTCAGCCTTTAGATTTTACCATAGAGGCTGTATCTGACAGAGAAGTTGTCCTATTTCCCTAAAAAAACTCAAACTCCTCCTTCCTACACCAGATTCTGAGCCACTTGTTCACCTCCCTACTTTCCTGCTGCCTCTCTGGTGTGGCACATGGTACAGGTAGTATTTAAAAAAAATAATAGCTTAGAGGTCCTTGCCTTAAGCTTACTGCTTGAATCCCTGAAATCTAAGGACACTCCACCAACCTCTTACTTTGCCATTGGTGTCAATATGCACCATGACTGATGGGTCTTTTACAGCCCGTTTCAGTTATCGGTCAACTCGATCTGCGGTGTACCGAACTCAAGTGCCAATACACTTTTCGATGTTCAAGGTCTTTTTGACAGATTGCCCTGTCTGTCTCCATAATACTGGAGTCCCTCACTTTTAGCACCTGTTTGGCCTGCCCTGCACATCTCTCCCCCCCCCCCTTCCTTACTGGAGCAGACACCGCACTAGCTGTCAGAGGCAGTGTCTTGCTGCAGCAGTGCTTACTTTAAAGTAGCATCCCCCTTATCTGCCAACTGGGCAAACTTGTTGGGGTGTTCTAGACCAAGACTAGCCCCCCTGACACACTTCCACCTACTCCATTTTCCAACTGTAGTTCAGATGCCTCTCCAACCCCCTCAATCACTCTGCCCCAAAGAGATCTTTCTCAGTAAGCAGCAGACTCCTTTCCACTCGAAGTTGTCAAGGACCTTAGTCTTGCCAGTTGCTCCTCTAGATCCAGGATCTGACCTTCCAAATTAACAACTTGCACATAACTCTCATAGAAATATGCACCCTTAAACTGCTGCTCAAGGGTTGCATACATTGAGCAAGATGAACACTGGACAGCATTTTCAAACATCAAGGACATTGTAGTAATGGGTATAACACAGATATCAAACAGACTGAATCAGACAGTAAACAATACTTTTTATATGTTGTACAGCTTTGCAAACCATTAACCTTCCTAATATACTTCATAATGAAATTCTATTTCCTTTTTATAGAAATAATGGCTTACAAAATCATGGCTTTGTCCAAGCTGAAGCACAGGCATGGACAAAGTCCAGTAAGTGAGGGTGCTAGCACTCCTCTGCACTGTCTGATAGGACAGGAGAGAGCACAGAGGAGTACTATCAGACAGGAGAGAGCCCAGAGGATTACTATCAGACTGAAGAGAGCACAGAGGAGTCCTATCAGACAGGAGAGAGCACAGAGGAGTCCTATCAGACAGGAGAGAGCACAGAGGAGTCCTATCAGACAGGAGATAGCACAGAGGAGTCCTATCAGACAGGAGAGAGCACAGAGAAGTCCTATCAGACAGGACAGAGCACAGAGAAGTCCTATCAGACAGGAGAGAGCACAGAGGAGTACTATCAGACAGGAGAGAGCACATAGGAGTACTATCAGACAGGAGAGAGCACAGAGGAGTGCTATCAGACAGGAGAGAGCACAGAGGAGTGCTATCAGACAGGAGAGAGGACAGAGGAGTACTATCAGACATGAAAGAACACAGAGGAGTACTATCAGACAGGAGAGAGCACAGAGGAGTACTATCAGACAAGAGAGAGCACAGAGGAGTGCTATCAGACAGGAGAGATAGCACAGAGGAGTGCTATCAGACAGGAGAGAGCACAGAGGAGTCCTATCAGACAGGAGAGAGCACAGAGGAGTGCTATCAGACAGAAGAGAGCACAGGTGAGTACTATCAGACAGAAGAGAGCACAGAGGAGTACTATCAGACAAGAGAGAGCACAGAGGAGTACTATCAGACAGGAGGGAGCACAGAGGAGTACTATCAGACAGGAGAGAGCACAGAGGAGTACTATCAGGTAGGAGAGAGCACAGAGGAGTACTATCAGACAGGAGAGAGCACAGAGGAGTGCTAGCCCACCACCACTTACTGGACTTTGTCCATGCCTATGCTTCAGCTTGAACAAAGCCATGATTTTATAAGCCATGATTTCTATAAAAAGGAAATAACATTTTCTTATGAAGTTTATTGGAAAGTTTAATGTTTTGCCAAGATGTACAACATAAAGTTTTTGAATCTGACAGTGCCCATTTAAGTCCCCAAACTTTGTATTCAAACACACAGGGTATTAAAACACACACCCACAAGCTCACAAACTCACTTTCCTTGTTTGTTTTTAAAGGGCATGCAAAGGGAGATATTTTACCTAAAAAAAGTGTTGTGGGCTGTGATAGAACCATTTAGAGTAGGAGAGCTCAGTAGAGTAGTAGAATTTCACTTATAAATGAGGATTCGCCATAAAACATTTTCACAGATGTCAGAAGATGATATTGCTATGGGTTTCTGCTCTGTTAACCTCACAGACATGTATGTGCTCCTTTGTCTTCTGACTTTAAAATCTTCAGACCACTAAGTGTCCCAGTCACTGCAAGGAGACTTTACCGTGCGTGTGCCTACCGTTCACTTGCAGTGAATGGCAGATCTTGCAGGTGGCCATACCTTAGTGTAACATAAGAAGCCCCAGTATATGCAAATAAACAGTAAGAGAGCACATAGACAACTTCATTCATCCCAGTAAACACATATATAACATTGATCACCATAAAAACCAATCCAGATGCATCCTCAGACATAAATGATTGCTGTCCCCTTTTGTATTTTAGAGTGAAACATAGTGAAGGCTGTTAGAGATGGCACTGTTTCTAGAAAGGGAAGGGTACTGGATGGAAAAGGGGAAAAAACTGGGAAAACTAGACAAAACTGCTCAGAACCCCATAATGTCTTCTGACATGTTTCAGGAATATGTCAGAACATATACTAATAAATATTCCAATTTATATCAGATTTCTAATCCAACTTTTCAGTTAGGCTCCCCATAGAGGAGGATATTTCATGCACATTTTTGCGTCTGTATTGCAAAGTCCCAGTCTGATAACAGTACGAATCACCTTAACTGACAGCCATCTTATTGTGTGAGCAAATTAAACATAGACGTTATATTGTTTGTAATTCCAAACCTAACAGAAAAAAGGAAAAGCTTTTGGCTTGGATCTTTGGGCTTCACAACTGCTTTGCTCTGAACATATAAAAATCCTTTGTGAAGACATAATATAAAACTTCAGACCACAAAATATTTGCTTTGGCATTTACCATGCAGAATGCATCAATATCCCAAAACGTACATTATTTAAGCATAGCTCTGGTACCATAAAATTTTACAGCGCTGCACAGGAAGATTCATAACCACAATATAACAGAAGGCTGTGTTTTCACTATGCTAAAGGAATAATTTAAATTAAAAATTTTGCATAATGCTTGTTTATTCCAGCAGTCATCATTGGATATCACATCTATTATTACTCGGTGAAAGCTAAAAAATATATATTTGGTGAAAGATGTAAATCTAGTTTTATGTTTAGGTTGCACACGGTGCAATATGGTATAAGGAGTTTTATATATTTATGATGCTTTTAATAGCTTCCTCTTTTTCTCACTGCAAAGATCTCTGAGCACAAAGAATTTAGGTAGCAAAAAATTCAGAGTGCCAGCCTCTCCAGAGAGAAATATTTATTCTCTATACAGTAATGTGTATTATTCTAATTCTTTAAAAACTTCTCATGCTATACTTTTTTTTTAGTTCTGTAGCAAGTGTCTTTTAACTTTATTCAGTACATTCGGAATGTTTTCAGACTTGCTTCACATTTTGTTATGTTGTGGTCCTGTGCTAAAATCAACAAAATTCAAACTTTCCCCCATCAATCTGCACTTAAAGGGGCACTCCAGTGGTTAAGATTTTTGGATATATTTCATCTTCTTTTAATGTTCATGTTTTTTGCAATTGACATGTATTATATGTTTGTGTAGCATGTGTCTTTTTTTCTTACCTGTTTGTGGGCCAGGAAGTTCTGTAGTGTTGTGTTGGATCTCTTACTGTTGTCCACAGCGTCGGTCATGTTAGGATTAGGCTGTGGACAACATGTCAACTCTTTTTTTCTCTCTTTTCTTTCAGAACTGCATGAGAGAAAGAAGCCACGCTCCCTCATCCCCCCCTCCCGGAGGACGCAGGTCTGCATCAGAGAGATAGGCCACACACCCTCATCTCCCCCTCCCGGAGGACGCAGGTCTGCATGAGAGAAAGAAGCTAGAGCAGGGGGGAGAGAGAGGACATACACAGCTCCTCATCTCCCCTCCCCCTGCTCTGTCTTCTGAGGATGCCGGTCTGCACTAAAAGAAGACAGAGAAGATAAGAGTTTCATCTGAGGGGAGGATAACAAAGTGCATGGGCTGGGGATGTATAGACTGCAGGGGAATAAATCTCGGACTGGGGATGATTTCTATGTGTGAAGGGGGGGGGGAGTCCTGAATGACACATGCTGGGAGTTGTAGTCCCTGTTATGTGTGTGTATGCTAGTGTTTACAAACCAGTGTGCCGCCATCTGTTGTAAAACTACAACTCCCAGCATGCCTGGACAGACTTTGGGCATGCTGGGAGTTGTATATTTACAACAGCTGGAGGCACACTGGTTGGGAATCAACCAGGGCTGATTATATTAGTGTGCTGTGTATAAGGGGGCCAACCCAGGAAAATAGTAGGGTGGGTAAAGGGCGGAACAAAAAAAATGGAGCCGCCCCAAACCAGCAAGGCATGTGGCATGCTGGGATTTGTAATTTTCAGCACAGCAAGAAACAATAGATAGAAGCAAAGATAGGAAAACAAAGTGGAGGATAAAAAGACAACAAAGAACGGAAATGGAGTAGCCTAAACAACAAGAATAGAAATGACACAAAACAAATAGGGTAAGTCAAAAACGGAAAAACACGTTGACCACTGGAGTACCCCTTTAATACCCCAGGATGAGACTAAGAAGAGAATCAGAACAAGAATTTTAGAACTTTTTTCAAGTTTAAGAAAAAGGAACAACTAACATTTTGCATGGGCATATTCACATCCTTCACTCAATACTTTGTTGAAGAACTTTTGGCAACAATTATTGCCTCGAGTCTTCTTAGTTATGATACAACAAGGTTTGCACACCTGGATATGGGGATTTTCTGCCATTCTTCTCTGCAAATCATCTCAAGCTCTGTCAGTCTGAATGGGAACCATCTGTGGACAGCAATTTTTTTAAAGGGGTACTTCAGTAGAAATTTTTTTTTTTTCAAATCAACTGGTGCCAGAAAGTTAAACAGGTTTGTAAATTACTTCTATTTAAAGAACCTTAATCATTCCAGTACTTATCAGCTGATGTATACTACAGAGGAAGTTGTATTTCTTCGTGGAGATCTTGTCTGCTTCAGAGCTTCCTGCTGACACCTGTGTCTGTATCAGGAACTGTCCAGATTACAAGCAAATCCCTATAGTAAACCTCTCCTGCTCTAGACAGTTCCTGATATAAACAGAGGTGTCATCAGAGAGAACTGTGGTCAGACAGAAAATAACTCCTGAAAGAAATACAACTTCCTGAGAAGCATAGATGAGCTGATAAGTACTGGAAGGATTAAGATTCTTTAAATTTTCTGGCACTACTTGAATAAAAAAAAAAAAAAAATGTTTTCCACTGGAGTACCCCTTTATGTCTCTCCAGAGATGTTCAACTAGGTTCAGGGCTCTGACTGGGCCACTCTTGTATTTTATTGGCTGTGTGCTTATGTCATTGTCTTGTAGGAAGGTGAACCTTCAGCCCATTCTGACATCCAGAGCACACTGATCAGGATTTCATTAAAGGGGTATTCCGGGCAAAAACATTTTATCCCCTATCCAAAGGATAGGGGATAAGATGTCTGATCGCGGGGGCCCGCTGCTGAGACCCCCCGCGATCTCCCTGCAGCACCCACATTCTATGTGGGTGCTGAATCTCCAGTTTTGGAAACCTCCGGGTTTCCTGGACTGGGGCCGTGATGTCACGCCACGCCCCCTCCATTCATGTCATGTCTTCCATTGTGGAGGGTGAGCCAGTCCGGGCCGACCATCTTGACTGGGAGAACATCTTCTCCACTCCGGGCCGGCCCGGGACTAGTGACGCTGCGTTGATGCCGCCACGCAGGGGACGTCAGTGTGTAGCAGACGTCCGTGACATCAGGGGCATCCCTGCGCACGGACATCCCTGGCAGGGCTGGCCTGGAGCGGAGAAGAGGGCCATAGCTACATACTGGGGAGGTAAGTAGAGATCAAGAGAGGGCAATCTGGATGATGACAGGGGGGATGAGGGGGGTCTGGATAATGACAGGTGGATGAGGATGGTCTGGATAATGACAGGGGGGATGAGGAGGGTCTGGATAATGACAGGGGGGATGAGGGGGGTCTGTATAATGACGGGGGGATGAGGTGGTCTGTATGATGATGGGGGATGAGGGGGGTCTGGATAATGATGGGTGGATGAGGAGGGTCTGGATAATGACAGGGGGGATGAGGGGGGTCTGGATAATGACAGGGGGGATGAGGGGGGTCTGGATAATGACGGGGGGATGAGGGGGGTCTGTATGATGATGGGGATGAGGGGGGTCTGGATAAAGACGGGGGGATGGAATGATGACAGAAGGGTGTGGGATAATGACAGGGGGGATAATGACAGAGGAGAGGGGGGAGGATGTATTTCCCACCCTAGGCTTACTCAATAGATTTTCCTAGGTTTTTTGGGGTGAAATTATGAGCCTCGGCTTATATTCGGGTCGGCTTATACTCAAGTATATACAGTATATTTTTTCTACCATAGCTACAAGTTAAGTGCAGGAAAAGAAAGCAATAAGGCCTTCAGGTAACCTCCAACAAATAAGAGACACTCGACGACACAGGATGAGGACAATCGATAAAAAAAAACAGGCACACAAAAACAAGGCATGGGGAGGGGGAGGGGAAGAGGGGTAGAGAAAGAAGGAGAGAGGGGACAAATAGGGGAAACAGAAGTAGGGAAAGGCAAAATCTCAGGGAGGTTGTCGATCAGAGAATTGATCCCAAGGTTCCCAAACAGAAAGGAAAAGAGGTACCGAGTTGTTAAGGGAGGCAGTGAGGGACTTGAGAGATGAAATCTCTCGAATCCTAAGCAAGAGAAACGATTCAGAGGGGGGGGGGGGGATTTGCATTCAGCATTTCGCTATGAGGGTCTTGGCCGCTAAGACAATGTGCATGAATAATTTAAAGGGTCGCTTGGACAGAGTGCTACAGGAGAGATGCAACAGATAGACAAGGGGATCCAAGGGGACAGAAACCCCTAGGACCTCAGCAACTAAATGCCTCACCATTTCCCAAAAACTAATTAGCGGACAAGACCAAAAGATGTGAAAGACAGTCCCTAAGCCCACAACGCCAACACTGAGGGGGAATATTCAGGTTCAATTTATTCAGCAATTCAGACGTATTATACCAGCCCATAAGCATCTTAAATTGCATTTCTTTGTAGGCCTTACATATAGAGACCTTTGAAGCCCACTCCGATATTATCCTCCACTGGGGAAGCAAAAGGGTTGTGTTTAAGACCTCCTCCCAACGGCACGTGTAACGAGGAGATGGAGTACCCCCCTGAAAGAGTAAATATCTGAAAGAAGGCCCTTTATTTGCGGACCAGAGCGACACAAACGCTCGAAGACCGTAGGCAAAGAAACCACAGTAGTGTCCAGCTTAAAGGACATAAAATTAATAAGCTGCATATAACGAAATCTCTGGGAGGGGGGAAGAATATTACGGGAAACTAAATGCTCAAAGGACAAGAGAACGAGAGATAGGGTCTACAATATCAGCCCAGCAGAAGAGTCCCCTCACACCCCATTCCTTAACTATGCCAGAAGTCATACCCGAGGGAAAGTCATCAGGGTGATAGAGAAAATATTGGAGAGGAGAGAAGGAGGAAGACTGTCACGAACCAACACGAGCGGGTGGTAGGGTTATCTATAAAATCACTATTTGTCTACATTGGACCAAAAATAATGATAAAAATCCCTCTTACACCACCCAATTTAAAGGTATCACTGCCACCACCTGTCAATTTCAAGCTAACAGGAAGCTATCTATCCAAAATGGATATGCTACAATTCCCAAATATAATCTGCTATCCCCAGTATCAAAAAGGAAAGGCCAGCCCAGCCAATCAAAGGCCTTTTCCGCAACCAAGCTAAGAACAATAGCTTGCTCAGAACGCCGGTTATCCAGGTCAACCACTTGCCTAGAGTTGTTCCCTACTTGACGACAAGGGATAAAGCCCACTTGGTCTTTATGGATGAGATAAGGGAGACAACAACTAAGACGGACCGCCAGTACCTTAAAGAACAATTTCAGATTGGAATAGAGCAAGGCTATGGGTCTATAACTCTAGCAATCATGCAGATCCTTACCTGGTTTGGGAATGAGGGTGAGCAAAGAATGTAAGAAGGTCAGTCCCTCCCCACCCAGAAAAGAGTTAAATAAAGGAAAAGGTTTAGGGAGAAGGAGAGCGGAGTATGTCTTATAGTATGTATTATATATATATATATATATATATATATATATATTAAGTATAAACCATTTGGTCCAGGAGAGCGCCCCGCCAGCAAGGATTTAAGAACCTCAGCCAGTTCCTCAAGTGTGAAAGGAGCATTTAGAGTGGCCCAATCAGAAGCTGAGAGAGTCGGCAAATGGCACTGGGAAAGAAAGGAGTCTAACAGCGCGTCTCACTCACCTTGATCAGAAGGAAGGAAGAGAATAAAGCTTAGAGTAATAGTCCCAAAAGATGCGAGAAATAGCATCAGGATGATACTGTAGAGTACCGGAGGAGTCTCTCAGAGCCGCGGGTGACTGGGCCGCAGCACGATCACACAGGTGCTAGCCAACACGGTATGGGCTTTATTGCCCTTCTCATAGAATTGCTGCTTAGCATACAGAAGTTGACGTTCAACTTTACGAAGTGCAAGTTCGTCCAACTGAGATCATGCCACAACCAGCCGGCATAGGACCGAGAGAAACTGAGTGGACAGTAACATACTTTCAAGGCTAGCAATTTGCGCTCGCAACTCGCGAGAGCAAGCCAAGTCATCACGCTTCAATCGGGAGCTCAGAGCAATACAATGCCCCCAAACCACCAATTTATGAGCTTTTCAAAGGATCGCCAGCGAGGATACGAAGCCTTGGTTGAGAGTGAAATACTCAGTAATACATGCCTGAATCAACTCCCTGGAGGGCAAGGATTTGAGAAAAGTGTCGTTAAGCCACCAGTGGCAGTGTTTGGGAGAAGAAGAGAAAAGCAAAATATAAAGCAGGATCGGACTATGGTCCGACAAAGAGATAGTATCCAGCGAAGCAGCAGAGAGTGCACCATGGGTAAGTTACCAAAAAATTAGTCAATGCGCGTATGTAATCTATGGGGATGGGAGTAAAAAGCAAACAATCTATCATTGGGGTGGTTAATCCTCCAAAGGTCAAATAAGGAGGAAGAGTGAACCAGGCGATGGAACAAAGAGGCCAATTGCAATTGGGCAGGTGAGGGAGGGTTAGCGAGCAAAGAGTGGCGGTCCATTGAACGGGAAAAAAGAAGAATAAAATCGTCCCCATGAAGCCAAGCCGATGGAGGATATTTATGAAGCCGAGCAAGGACCCACCGCAAAAAGGGGATCGGGGAGGTTTTGGGAACATAGATGTTGCAGAGAAGCAGGGGCTGGCCATTGAGAGAACCTTCCACAATTACACAGCGTCCCTGAGGGTCGGCATAGGAGAAGGAGACTTGAAGAGGACAGGACCAGGAGATCAGAATTGCTACTCCAGCCACCATCCTACCAGAAGCAGAGAAAGTATGAGGATAAATATGGTGGAGGAATTGAAAAGAACCAGATTGGTCGAAGTGTGTTTCCTGAAGGAAAACTATGTCTGCCCTCTGCATGACTCTCCCCTTGAAAGAGGTGCTGTTTAGGGGGGGGGGAGTTGGGGCCCTTTACATTAAAGGATACACACTAGTAAAGAATAAGAGAATGAAAGGGAAGCAGAAGAAGAAATGCGCTCACCCATGTACGTGAAAAGACCATCCTTAGCCAACAGCGCCAACCAGGGTGAAAGGGACTGGAGTGATTGGAAGCCACTGCCAGGGAACCTAAAAAGAAACAAAGAAAAAAAGGGGTAAGGGGGAAACACAAGAGGAAAGGGAAGGCGAGATGGACCCAACCAAACAACACATGAAAGACAAGACCAGAGACGGGACAGGAGAACAAAAAATCCAAAAACAAACCAATGACCACATGGTCAATGAAGAGGCACAAGAAATTAGCAAAAACAAAGTACAGAAGCACCTCCAACTCACCATTCCAATTGGTAAGGACTCAGTGGGAAGATAAGAGAGTGACGCTCAGAAGAGGTGGAACCAGCTCAAAGAGGCTCCGTCCACGAGGCCATACCAAGGGAAGCAAATAAGGAAAAAAGTTAGTGACCGCAAAAATATAAACAGGGTATATCAATACAAACAATATCAGAAATGCTGAAGAAAAACCCCAATGACATATCAATGGAGAAGAAATCCTAGGGGGGATTCAGGCTCAAACATGGAGAACATCAGTGGAAGGAGCGACCGCTGCTTAGCTGGGAGCTTCTGCAGTGTTGTAGGCAGGGAGAGTCCCTGGCAACAAGAGGGATCTCCCAAGCGTGACCTCATACCAGCTGTCAGGCCAGCAATGGCGGGCTGGTTGGCCCAGCTTGCACTGTCAGAGGACAGAGGAAGCGAAGAATGCCTCCAGGTAAGGAGGAAGAATGGAGGAGGGCGCCTGATCTTTTAGGGGTCCTGCGGGAGGTTCTCCCCATAGGAAAGGTGGCAGACACAGCCCACAAATATCGGCAGCGGGCTTCGTGGTACGGAAGCTCAATCTCTAGGTAGCCACCTCCGTCGGCACCTTGCCGCGCCCCCTTCCTATCAGTATTGTTTAAACCAAGAGTAAACTGTATAGCTTACAGTTTCTCTGTTTCTGGGACCAGTGGGTCCTGGGTATAAGCTTGTTGCCATTGCTAGGCCTCATCCCTCTGAGCTGTCTTCTCCTTAACTTTATATCCCAAGCACTAGAACCAGGATTCAGTTGATATATTTTATTATTATTGGTTGTATCAATTTCCCACTATGTCCTAGGCCGTGAATGTCTGTCATTGCTAGTAGGGAACCTGTTAAAAATTTGGAATTCCAATTTTACATATATATATATATATATATATATATATATATATATATATATATATATATGTATAATATGTTTAACCCCTTAAGGATGCCTTCTTAACCCCTTAAGGACTCAGCCCATTTTGGCCTTATGGACTCAGACAATTTAATTTTTACGTTTTCATTTTTTCCTCCTCGCCTTCTAAAAATCATAACTCTTTTATATTTTCATCCACAGACTAGTATGAGGGCTTGTTTTTTGCGCGACCAGTTGTCCTTTGTAATGACATAACTCATTATATCATAAAATGTATGGCGCAACCAAAAAACACTATTTTTGTGGGGAAATTAAAACGAAAAACGCAATTTTGCTAATTTTGGAAGGTTTCGTTTTCACGCCGTACAATTTATGGTAAAAATGACGTGTGTTCTTTATTCTGAGGGTCAATACGATTAAAATGATACCCATTATTACATACTTTTATATTATTGTTGCGCTTAAAAAAATCACAAACTTTTTAACCAAATTAGTACGTTTATAATCCCTTTATTTTGATGACCTAAAACTTTTTTATTTTTCCGTATAAGCGGCGGTATGGGGGCTCATTTTTTGCGCCATGATCTGTAATTTTTTTTGATACCACATTTGCATATAAAAAACTTTTAATAAATTTTTTATAATTTTTTTTAAATAAAATGTATTAAAAAAGTAGCAATTTTTGACTTTTTTTTTTTCGTTCACGCCGTTAACCGTACGGGATCATTAACATTTTATTTTAATAGTTCAGACATTTACGCACGCGGCGATACCAAATATGTCTCCAAAAATTTTTTTTACGCTTTTTGGGGGTAAAATAGGAAAAAACGGACGTTTTACTTTTTTATTCGGGGAGGGGATTTTTCACTTTCTTTTTACTTTTACTTTAACATTTTTTTACATTTTTTTTTACACTTGAATAGTCCCCATAGGGGACTATTCATAGCAATACCATGATTGCTAATACTGATCTGTTCTATGTATCAGTTTTTTCGGTCATCTTCTGCTCTGGTCTGATCGATCACAGACCAGAGCAGGAGACGTCGGGAGCCGCACGGAGGAAGGAGAGGGGACCTCCGGGCGGCGTTATGAATGATCGGATCCCCGCAGCAGCGCTGTGGGCGATCCGATCATTCATTCAAATCGCGCACTGCCGCAGATACAATACAGATCCCGGCACCTGAGGGGTTAATGGCGGACGCCCGCGAGATCACGGGCGTCGGCCATTGCCGGCGGGTCCCTGGCTGCGATCAGCAGCCGGGATCAGCCGCGCATGACACGGGCATCGCTCCGATGCCCGCGGTTATGCTTAGGACGTAAATGTACGTCCTGGTGCGTTAAGTACCACCGCACCAGGACATACATTTACGTCCTGCGTCCTTAAGGGGTTAATGACTTGGTCTAATTTTATAAATCTGGGATGTGTATCTTTAAGTGGTAATGCCTTTGACATACTTCATAGTTTTACTTAACAACGCGATTCAGAGACAGTTTTTTCATGACATATTGTACTTTATATTAGTGGTAAATCTTAGTTGAATCATGCAGCATTTTTTGTGGAAAACTCCAAAATATTGTGAAAAATTTCTGGCATTATTTAAATGTTTTATGGCATTCACTGTTCAGTAAAAATTATGTTATTTTTAGTCTGTGGGTCGGTACGATTATGGCAATACACAGTTTATATAGCTTTTTATGTACTTTTTACTTTTCACAACAAAATCCTTTTTTTCCCCTTTTTTGTGTTGCCATGTTCTGACAGCCATAACTTTTTTATTTTGTGTCCAACGCCATTGTGTGAGGGCTTATTTTTTTGTGTGATGAGCTGTACTTTTTATTGGTACCATTTTTGTGGTTCATTCCATCTTTTGATCTTTTTTACTTCACATGTTAGACCAAAATTTACAATGTTTGCACTTTTTTTTTTAACGGCATTTACTGTGCGGGATAAACAACATTATTGTTTAACTCAGGACGAAGGGCGTACCTGTATGCCCCTCACCCGGTCCCGGTGTTTAAAATGGGGTCACACTGCTAATGATAGTCAGGACCCTGGGCTAATAGCGTGCAGCACCGATCGTTGTGCCGCGCGCTATTAACCCTTTAGATGCGGCGATGAAAGTAAACGCTTCAGTCGGGCTGATCGGGACTATTGCGATAAAATTGTGATGTCCTGATCAGCTAGGACGTGAGCGGAGACCCCCTTAACTTGCTCCGTCGCATCCGATCGGCGTTTGCTCAAGCCTGTAGCTCAGGCTTAAAGCAATCAATCGAGCCCCTGTCTCGCTGATCCATGCAAAGCTATGGCTTTGCAGGGATCAGGGTAAAAGATCAGTGTGTGCAGTGTTATAGCCCCCCTATGGGAGCTATAACACTGCAAAAAGAAAGTGAAAAAAAAAAAGTTGACAAAGGTCATTTAACCCCTTCCCTAATAAAAGTTTGAATCACCCCCCTTTTCCCATAAAAAAAACTGTGTAACTAAAAATAAACATATGTGGTATCGCCGCGTGCTGAAATGTCCGAACTATAAAAATATATAGTCAATTAAACCGCACGGTCAATGGCGTACGCGCAAAAAAAATCCAAATCCATAATAGCGTATTTTTGGTCACTTTTTATATCATGAAAAAATAATGAATAAAAAGCGATCAAAAAGTTCGATCAATAAATGGTACCGATAAAAACTTTGATCAATAAAGTTCGATCAATAAATGCTACCGATAAAAACTTCAGAACACGGAGCAAACAATGAGCCCTCATACCGGCCCGTACGTTGAAAAATAAAAAAGTTATAGGGGTTAGAAGTTTCCTGCATGTAGTTATGATTTTTTTTCCGAAGTATGACGAAATCAAACCTATATAAGTAGGGTATCATTTTAACCGTATGGACCTACAGAATAAAGATAAGGTGTTATTTTTACCAAAAAATGCACTTCGTAGAAACGGAAGCCCCCAAAAGTTACAAAATGAAATTTTTTCTTCAATTTTGTTGCACAATGAATTTTTTTCCGTGTTGCCGTGGATTTTATGTCACTAATGTCACTGCAAAGTTTTATGTCACTAATGTCACTGTCACTGCAAAGAAGAATTGGTGGTGCAAAAAATAAGTCATCATATGTAATTTTATGTGCAAAATTGAAAGCGTTATGATTTTTAGAAGGTGATGAGGAAAAAACGAAAATGCAAAAACGGAAAACCCTGCGTCCTTAAGGGATTAATTGTAAAAGTCATATTGAATGTGATAATTATTCCATATTGGGAAAGGGGCTTTTATTTGATTTTTTGACACTTTATTAATTTATTGAATATATATTTTTTTTTTTTTACCTATTATACTATGCTGCAGTACATCTGTACTGCAGCACAGTATAACTGTCAGCATACACTGACACTATGGCTGGACCTCAAAGGCTGCCATACTAGGCAAACAGGAGGCCATCAGCTGGCCTCCCCCTGCCTTGGGGATCACTGTTGGTGAACAGGGGGAGCCCTCTCAACCAGACCCCTAAGTACCTTTTCAGACCCCTCTGAATTCTGCAGCACTCCTCTGTTGCCCCCTCTGTCCTCTTCCCCTCTTCCCACCTTTTAGAGCAGGTTTGATACTCCATAGGGCATTCACCATAGTAATCAACTATAGCCAAATCATAGGGAACAACAGTAGGGGACATAAGAGGCTATAATTTCTAGCTGCAGCAGAAAATCCACCCCTTGCAGATTTTGATGCAGACTAAATCAAATAAAAATATAACCATGACCCTGTTTTTTAAAAATGTGTATGAGAAAAACTGGAAATGTTTCGCCCATAACAACCAATCACAGCTCAGCTTTTATATTACCAGAGCTTGTTAAGATATGCAACCGGAAATGAAATTGGTTGTTACGGGCAAAATCTCTCCAGTTTTTCTACAATATATGTTCAACCAGGAGGATTATCTGGCACTCTACTGGGCCAATCTGTACTTGCTAAGATATGCAACTTTTTCTGCTATGAGAACTTTGCCTAAAATTCTTCAGGTATGACCCCCTAAAAACTATTATTTACTATTTTAATACTATTGTAAACAATGTTTCAAAGTTATACCTTTCAGATAAAATTAAAATACATATTTTTTAAATTACATATAAAAAATATCACCTTAAATTTTGAAGCCTTTGCATTCCCCTGTATAAAGTATTGCTGCAACTTGTACAAATAGAGATGCAGTTACAGACGGGTCATGAAGATGAAATGTAAATAGACTCGTCATTCTCAATCCTACAGACTAACCTGAAAGTTTATTTGACAGAAATCATTCAGTAGTAGAAAATTTTTAATATAGAAGCTGTTGGTTAGATGAGACGCAGGGGAAAACAAACAAAGCCACTGTCTGTGGACTAGTAGTCTGAGTGCATGAAAGGTCACTTATCACTTATAAGTGGTGGTGGAGAGGTATAAATTCAGGGGAGTTATAGGTCGTTCAAGGTTTTTTGGTGACATTTCAGGCTGACAGCAATAGATCACATCTTGTCATGACACATGGGAATTGTGTCACATGTCACGCCTGCAAGGTAGAAATCAAATTTCAAGAATTGCCCCATATACCAATGCAATATGAAGTCATTGTCTAGGTACATGGATAATGAGATATACACAAAGCATCTTAATAGTCACTGAACATTCTACATGCAGAACAACTGCTTTTGGCTGCTGCCGCTCCTACTGGTAATGCTCTGTGACAACCTGACACATGTGGGTCTAGGTTTACACAACAGATGTAGTGTATACATGTGACAACGAGATTTCTCGGAGTTTAATAACAAAGTGAAAATCTCCAAGAGCAGAGAAAATAGGGCTTCAAGGCTTTGTTTGATGTCATTGTGCATGAACACAATTTTTGTTGATGAGAACAAAAGGTTATAGCACTCAGCCTATTTTAGCTCAGTAAACTGTAAACATGGAAGTCTGTAAAACTGAAAAATAGATCTGAAGCGATGTACTTCATATGATTTGGAGCTGCTTTCCCATGAAATGTGGAAGTTTCAAAGACTGGAGCTTTTATCTGGACTGAAGACTAGAAAAGCACAGAATGCAGACTGGCTGCTCAGTTGATCACAATGACAGCTGGTAGAAGATAAGGTGGATGACAGGAGGGCGCTATAGGGAATATGTTAAATGTTCTGACATTTATTTTCTTTGATTTGTTTTTAGTACATTTTTGTAATTCAACTGGGCATGGTAATTTTTCTCAAAAGGAAGACTTATTGACATCTCCTGAGTGAAACTTCTTTTTTGTACTTCTACACCAGGTTTTTATAAGGACTCTTACAATCGTTGCCATCTGCCTGAAATTGTTCTTGCCCTGACAGTGAAAATAGGGTTACTCAGATATTTGATCATTTATACAGCATACAGTTAAGATGACTTTGCCAAATTATTCAGAAGATTTAGTAGGTATCAGAAGAACAGAAGCTGCAAAACGTACTTACAACACTGCCTAGAAGGCAGGATAATCTAACTGCTCGTTACTACAAACATTTGTACTCACCCATGGGGGAAAAAACTAAGAAGAATGCATTTAGTAAGATTCAGGAAATGTACACATTTTGTTTTGTACTGGTTTATGCCACTACTTTAAAACATATCCTCTATCTGCAGGATAGAGGATAAGTGTTTGACCGTGGGGGGAGAGAGGTGTGAGTTCTGAGACAACCTGCGATCTCCAGGATGGGGCCCAGTCTCTCCCTGTGCATCTAGCAGCTTATTGGAAAAAGCTCCATGCACTGTCTATGGGAGTGCAGAGATACCAGAGTACAGCACTCGTTCATCTCCGGTGCTCCCATAGAGAATGCATGGAGTGTGTGCCAACACAATGCTCCTTGCACAGATAGGGGATAAGTTTAAAGAAGCGGAGTACTCCTTTAAACTAGTCATTTATTCTGGGTCAGGTTTGCTCATTAGAGAATTAAAGGTCCCTTGGATGAGCCTGGGATCTGATATTATTATGTGTCATACCAATAGTAGGAGATGATCATCTATTTGGGGCTTAATGTAGTGCTCCCGGCTCGGAGTAACTCCTGTAGGTAAGTAAACAATGTAGCTGGGGGATGGGGGGGGGGTCATGCCTTTTCTTCAACTCCTATTAAAGTGAATGTGAGTTGTATAAATTGAGTTGGCTTTCCTGTCACCCCTGGTTGCCACAAGTAGGCTAGGGAGGGCTGTCAAGCTGAAAATATGACATGTGCATACTCCTTAAAGGGGTATTCCACTGGTAATTTTTTTTTTTTTAAATCAACTGGTGCCAGAGAGTTAAACAGATTTGTAAATTACTTCTATTTAAAAATCGTAATCCTTCCAGTACTTATCAGCTGCTGTATGTTCCAGAGGAAGTTCTTTTCGAGTTTCCTTTCTGTCTGACCACAGTGCCATTAGAATATATGCTACAGACAACAATTAAAATAAAAAACAATGTTTGGGTGGGGTACTGACTAGAGCATACCATGGCAGGGGGCTCAATTTTGGAAAACAGCCCAGCGCCTATGGTCTACTAAATATGCCCCTGGCTCTACTGTCACTGCTATCAATCACAGGAAAGCCACATATGGGGCTGTGGGAAACCTTCTAAAGGGGGAATCTTTCCCCACAATGACCCATGCAAACCTTAAAAAAACGTTGAGAGTAGCAATATGATCAATCCCAGCTAACATTGCACATCTCTCCAAAGAGAAGCAGTTCAAGCCAGCACATTAGGCGTCATTTAATAAAAAGTTTGACCAAATATAGCTGGCTAAGTTATAATAAAAAAAAAATTTGACAGCCCATGAGTGATCTTTTAAATATCTAAATTGTCCCTAAATTAGGATACACGTGCTGAAATTCTGATATATATATATATATATATATATATATATAGTGTATAACTGATGACTAGAGTGATTTTCCTAAGCAACCAATCACGGTTTAGCTTTCATTTTACCAGATCTCTTTAAGATATATAACATGAGCTGTGATTCGTTGCTTGGGAAAATCACTCCAGTTTCTGTCTCAGATTGATTAATCAGGGACATTGTTTTTTTTACACTATGCAATCTGTTTTTGAGATTCCAAACAGGTAGTAAATATCATATAGACCATTACTTGGGAAGAAAATTTTAGGTGGCTGACATGTGTCATTACAGCATTATATACTATGAACCCACATGGCACAGTGTTAATCATACTCAAACAATAAATGGATAATAAATGATCTAATAGCATACATAATTATAGTAGTAGAATATGTATTGAAACATATTTATTGTGTGTTTAATCTACACAAACTTTCACAAATGAGTATTTTATACAGACACAGGTCCCCCCAGTAGGAATATGTTTTTTAACTTCTCTTGTGAATCAGCAGCAAGGGAACAGGAGTATATATATTCTTCCCAAAATCCATTCTGTGAGGAGATTGTTTGGTATGGACATAGATCACCTGCTCTTTATCTTGGCTGGTCCTATGCCATTTGAGCTTGACTTTCTCAAATAGTTTAATGTGTATGTGAAATTAACATTACATTGGAAATAAATAATATTGCTTATTTCGACATACTGTCCCTATTAGCTGAGATTGTATCCTCCACTCAGATAGCTGTCATCCTAAAGAAACCTTATTTACCTGTAAGGGAATTCACTCGGCCAAAATTGTAAAGAGAGTGATAAATATAAAAAAAAGAAAAAGAACATATAGATCAAGAAATAGGGAATATCAGGAACCTACACTTACATGAGCCATGAGCACACTGGACTCTCATTCGAGACAGGATTTGCTTCAGGATAATCTAAACTAAACAGGAGAGACAAAAATATAAATATATTATCACAAGTGACCTTTTTTACTGACTATAGCACAGATTATGATCAAGTAATAGATAAGATCCAAAATGACTTACCTGTGTTATATTGTAATTGCCTTTTCAGAGTAGTATTACAGTGATAGGCACCATAGTTTCTCTGAGCATTTATGTAAATAAATAACCCTAAGGGAACCAGTGCTAACATACTATGTTACTGATGTGGTAAGAGTAGGTGTGGCATATGTGAGTATATAGCACCAACACAGGTTTTAAAACATTGCAATAAAGAAAGACAACATCAGTGGTCAACTGTGAGTCAGCACCTGTTGTATATGTCATCATTTGTGACAAATGCCAGAAGTAGTATAAAGGATGTACTATAACAGAATTCCACAAAATAATTAAGAGGCATATCTTCGATATGCATAATTGTTAAAGGATAACTGTCAGCCAGTTCACCTATGGTAAACTCATAGACTGGGTTATAATGTGGGTTAACAGGATTTAAATGAGGGGTCACTTACTTATTTTCGTCAACTGGCCGCCTAGATATCTTGTTCTGAAGTTCCGGGATTTCTAATGAATATAAGCGCACTGAAGGCGTCTCCCCTGTCGGCTGGCTGCCTCTCGCTCCCGTAGTAAGGCTCCTAAGCCCGCCCCTCCACTATGCATATGCATTGGATTTAACTCCACATCCTAGTGTGGAGTAGTGTTGAGCGGCATAGGCCATATTCGAATTCGCGAATATTCGCGAATATATGGACGAATATTCGTCATATATTTGCGAATATTGGCATATTCGTAATATTCTCGTTTTATTTTCGCATATCACTGTGATGTGTACTGTGAAAAAAAAAATAAAAAAAAAAACAATATTCGTAATTACGAATATATAGTGCTATATTCGCAAATATTCGAGAATTCGCAAATATGCGATATTCGCGAATAAAATTTGCATTGCGAATATTCGCGAGCAACACTAGTGTGGAGTCCCACATCACGTGATTGCAGCGCTCTGTCTGAAGAGCGAATGCGCCGCTATATTTTCCCTAGCTCTCACGTTATCAGGTCGTTATAGCTGGGGAAAATATATTGGTGCATGTGCTCTTCAGACAGAGAGCTGAGATCATGTGATGTGGGACTCAACATCACTAGGATGTAGAGTTGAATCCAATGCATGTGCTTAGTGGAGGGGGCGGGCTTAGGAGTGTGGTATGCCTTGGGGGGTGTAGGGTAGTTGGGATGTTGTAGTAGATAAGGGGTTATCTGTTGACCCTATAGTTCGTGACTCCAGGCTGAGGGCTAGTATGCTGAGGTAATTCTCCGGCCTATCGCCGCCCTTCCCACAAATGATAGGTGCATGTAATAAAATGACAGAAGGTCCACAAGGTACTTGAACTTAAACAAACTTTACTTAAGTGCTTGCAGTACATCCAATGAACAATGACAGTCTCAGGCAAACAGTCTCTATATATCTCAATGACTGACAATTGTTGCGGACCTTGAATGATATTAAAAGTCTCTGAATTTAGGGTAGTTATTGCAGAACCGTCCGGATTTAGGGGATAGATAAGGTCCGGTGATCCTGCAGAGTGCGTGGGGATTGATCCACTCAGAAATTAGAAGTTATCGGCTGTCGCCGCAAGGCTCAGGCCTAGACTCACTGATTTCAGCTGCAGATGCTTCTTGCTTGCTTGCACAGGAACAAGAGAGCGAGAACATGGCCACCGCTCCCTTATATGGGCAGGGGGCGTGGCTAATCTGATTGGTCCGAACCTCTGTCACTCACTGTTACACAGTGTGATGGGATTGACTATGTCACAGGGACCTCCAAAGGTCCTCAAGCAGAAATACCATAGAGTTCACCTGACCACGTGACCCGCAGGTCCTGCTACGCTATGGGCAGGTAATTAACTATTTATTTACATTTATACAATCTTATACATCCAAATCCTAAGTGATTACTCGACAATTACCAACTGGATGAGAGGTAACTAGGGGTGAACTAGCCAATTGGGACCCCGACGTCCTAGGGACTCTGGCTATGGGTACCCACAATAAAAGGTACCGGATAGGATACGACACCGGGACACCAAATGAGCTTTACTACGGGAGCAAGAGGGGGCCAGCGGACAGGGGACACGCCCTCAGTGCGCTTATTCTCATTAGAAATCCCTGAACTTCAGAACAAGATATCTCGGCGGCCAGTTGACAAAAATAAGTAAGTGACCCCGAGTTTGAATCCTGTTCACCCACACTATAACAGGCTGACAGTTTTTCTTTAATCTTAAAAATTAATCTGGAGTAGCTTATCACTTTTTAGAGATTCGTTCAGGTAATATCAAATATAGCAAGTACAGCAAGTACAGTGTCCTGTATGAGGGAGACTAGGCCAAAATGGTTATGAATCGGGAGGACTATTGAATTTGGGTAATAAATACAAGGTCCATGAGAGGATTACATTAAAAATCAGATCTTCTTTACATATATTAGCTCATCTTAACATTAATGTGAGCGATGTTTCTTTTTATGGCTCAGCTGTAGATGTGTTTTCTTTACAACTTCATGTTTTTCTTTGAGGATATATAACAGTATAAAAAATATGATTTAATGCCAGTCTGCAATAAAGGAGGTATGAGGATCTTATACCTATGAATATAGCCTTATGTCTAAATCTAGTTGTAAGCACTAGTGTTGCTCGCGAATATTCGCAATTCGAATATTATTCGCGAATATCGCATATTCGCGAATTCGCGAATTTCGCGAATATAGCGCTATATATTCGTAATTACGAATATTCGGTTTTTTTTTTGTTATTTTTTCACAGTACACATCACAGTGATCATCCCTCTCCGCTTCCAGCTTGTGTGGTGTAAAGAAGGCTGTAATACTACTGTGTGAGACTGGCGTGCGAAAATTCGCATATGCGAAAATTAGCATATGCTAATTTTCGCATATGCGAATTTCCACATATGCTAATTTTCGCATGCGTGTATTTTCGCATACGCGAAAATAAAACGAGAATATAACGAATATGCGAATATTCGCGAATATATGACGAATATTCGTCCATATATTCGCGAATATTCGCGAATTCGAATATGGCCTATGCCGCTCAACACTAGTAAGCACCACTGGAGGAAATAAGTTTAAATAGCTCCTTACTTCCTATAGGGTTTCCATCTGTGAGTAAGAGCCATAATGTGTCAGTTTCAAAAAGATTAGGATTATTTGCTCTGGATTTACTATGCTTTCATATTTTTTAACATCTCTATAAAGTAGATTTTAATAAATTATAAATATAGACAATATAGACAGTGGATGCTGAGACGGCACTGCTCAGTCCGGCCATTAACAGGTAACCAGGTGTGGAGCTGTGGTAGTTAAGATAAGTCCTCTATCTTATAGTGAGTCAGCGGTGGTGCTAGGATGTAATTGAAAATACCGGTGTTTTCGCGCAAATCAGCGCTTCATCTGGCCTCATGAAGGCCGGATGAAGCGCTGATTTGCGTGAAAACACCGGTAGTTTGCCTCTGAGCGCCACTCATCTCTGCAGCCCGTATCTCTGGTCAGCCCCAGTTTGAGGAACATCGAGCCGCTTTTGGAGCGATGAGTGCGAATATATTTCAGAGTATTCTCACATTTTTGTAGATTATAAATAAAGCTTATGGGATTTTAAAGATGTGGATGTTTGAAAGAGTGCGTGGGGATTGATCCACAATAAAAGGTACCGGATAGGATACGGTACCGGGACACCACATGAGCTTTACTACGGGAGCAAGAGGGGGCCAGCCGACAGGGGACACGCCCTCAGTGCGCTTATTCTCATTAGAAATCCCTGAACTTCAGAACAAGATATCTCGGCGGCCAGTTGACAGAAATAAGTAAGTGATCCCTAGTTTGAATCCTGTTCACCCACACTATAACAGGCTGACAGTTTTTCTTTAATCTTAAAAATTAATCTGGAGTAGTTTATCACTTTTTAGAGATTCGTTCAGGTAATATCAAATATAGCAAGTACAGCAAGTACAGTGTCCTGTATGAGGGAGACTAGGCCAAAATGGTTATGAATCAGGAGGACTATTGAATTTGGGTAATAAATACAAGGTCCATGAGAGGATTACATTAAAAATCAGATCTTCTTTACATATATTAGCTCATCTTAACATTAATGTGAGCGATGTTTCTTTTTATGGCTCAGCTGTAGATGTGTTTTCTTTACAACTTCATGTTTTTCTTTGAGGATATATAACAGTATAAAAAATATGATTTAATGCCAGTCTGCAATAAAGGAGGTATGAGGATCTTATACCTATGAATATGGCCTTATGTCTAAATCTAGTTGTAAGCACCACTGGAGGAAATACGTTTAAATAGCTCCTTACTTCCTATAGGGTTTCCATCTGTGAGTAAGAGCCATAATGTGTCAGATTCAAAAAAATTAGGATTATTTGCTCTGGATTTACTATGTTTTCATATTTTTTAACATCTCTATAAAGTCGATTTTAATAAATTATAAATATAGACAGTGGATGCTGAGACGGCACTGCTCAGTCCGGCCATTAACAGGTAACCAGGTGTGGAGCTGTGGTAGTTAAGATAAGTCCTCTATCTTATAGTGAGTCAGCGGTGGTGCTAGGATGTAATTAAAAATACCGGTGTTTTCAAGGAAATCAGCGCTTCATCTGGCCTCATGAAGGCCGGATGAAGCGCTGATTTGCGCGAAAACACCGGTAGTTTGCCTCTGAACTCATCTCTGCAGCCCGTATATCCGGTCAGCCCCGGTTTGAGAAGCATCGAATCGCTTTTGGAGCGATGAGTGCGAATATATTTCGGAGTATTCTCACATTTTTGTAGATTATAAATAAAGCTTATGGGATTTTAAAGATGTGGATGTTTGAAAACGGTGTTGTCACTTACACCTGCAAACCGTTAGTTGTCTTAGCATACAGGTTTCATGAAAGAAAAAATGTATTTTGCTTATATAGCGATACCCTTTGACGTACAACTTACAAGAGCAACCAACATACTTATTTCTGTCAAGAAGGGGAGGAGCATTGCTTGTCTCCTTCTCCGTCTCCCTCTACCGTACACCACTTCTAAAAAAAATAATGGTATTGCTATCAAGCCTGTCAGGTGGTGCCAATCCCTGCTCTCGCCACTACAGGTGCTACCCTAGGCACTAGACCGCCAATGACCAGCAGCAACTAAAGTCACTTTGCTCCAGAAAACCAGGCGTTTCTAGTGAAGGGCTTAACGTACTTACTACTAGTGTTGCTCGCGAATATTCGCAATTCGAATATTATTCGCGAATATCGCATATTCGCGAATTCGCGAATTTCGCGAATATAGCGCTATATATTCGTAATGACGAATATTCGTTTTTTTTTTTTTTTTTTTTCTTCACAGTACACATCACAGTGATCACCCCTCTCTGCTTCCAGCTTGTGTGGTGTAAAGAAGGCTGTAATACTACTGTGTGAGACTGCCGTGCGAAACTTCGCATATGCGTAAATTTGCATATGCTAATTTTCACATATGCGAATTTTCGCGTATGCTAATTTTGCATATGCTAATTTTCACATACGTTAATTTTCGCATACGCGAATATTCGCATATGCGAAAATAAACGAGAATATAACGAATATGCGAATATTCGCGAATATATGACGAATATTCATCCATATATTCGCGAATATTCGCGAATTCGAATATGGCCTATGCCGCTCAACACTACTTACTACGAGGAGATGCATTAAGAGAGTAAACGTGTTAAAGAAATCAATTGTATTATTATACAGTTTACTAGATAAAACTAATTATATTGAGCTTACATTTAATTTAGGCCTTCTTCCCTCTGTAAAACAGTGACATGAATGGTCATTGGGAATCACTATGTGTTCCAAGATACCTTTTGTATGTGGATACCAGGTTTCAGGAAGTGTATGTTTCATATAGGGAAGACTGGAAAAGATATGGGAAGTCCAGGAAATAGTTAAAATCTCTGGTGAAACTTAGCTTGCTAGGAACTCTTGGTAAGTCCTGTTATTGGGCCTGGATTTTTATAGGATGAAAGGCAGGTTTTGTAGTGGGGCTACTTTTTAGATTAACCCAGATCAGGATAAGTGCTGATGAGGTGGCCCAGTACGGTATGGTTATGCCCCGTACCTTTCCTGCCCTGTCAGGCTGTGTCCCTCAGTGTCCCCAGGGCCCCCTGTAGTTGTTTCCTCATTTGTATATATGTTGGATATTAAAAGATGTGTTATACCTTTAATGAAATGTACCATGTGATTGTTACCGAGGAGGTACCAGTGACAAGCTGACTCCCAGAGGGACCTATGGGCTCTCTGCAAAGTCTCCCCCATTTAAGCTCTGGATGGAGCTAGCTTCTCTCTCTTGCTTCCTGCTGAGGTCCAGTCAAGTCGTGCCTAGAGTTCGTGTACTATTCTAGTCAACAGGAGAGCAGTGAAGAGAGACTACCTCCCTCCATCTCTACACTCCCTAGAGAGCAGGGAGATTGTAGAATACACCCCTGTACAGAGCCTGCGAGGGGAATGGGCAGCAGTTGTCACCGGGCCCAAGAATCCCACGCAAATCCCCTTTGCCTATTTCCCCTCTGAAGATTTGGACTCAGATCCATTTGGTCTCCTGCCACCAAGCGTCAAGGGGAAGGTCGTCCAACAAGAAATCTATCCTGAGTCCCCTGTTATGGACCCCAGATATCTGCATGAGGGTCTTGTACAGATGTGCACAGGCCTACTCTTGCTGTCGAGGAGGTTTGGCCTAACCAACTGGCACCAACCAAAGTGCCTTGGTGTTCTCCTGCTGAGGAGGAGGTTTGGCCGGTCCAACAGGCACCTACACGTGATTCCCCCAGTGGCGCAAGCTGCTGCTCTTCAAGAGGTGGTCACCGTGTGCCCGACCATCACTGAATCCAGTTTGTTATATGTGTCTTGGGATACTCATGTCAGCCCCATGGAGGGGGCACAGTCTCGTGGCCCTAGGTACATGTCCCAGCCTAGAAAGCAAGATGACGGTCGAGGTTGGAATAGAAAGTTCACAGTATTTGAAGATTACAAGATGTTTACCACTATTGGGTCGTGAGAAACTGTTTTTAGAAAGCATTGTTGTTGTTTATAGGTTACTGTAACGTTCAAGAAGTGCCTGATGAACTTGTCAAGAAGTTTACTTGTAACCACGTGCGTAAGTGTTCCTGCCCAGCTTTCAGCTGTGACCCTTTACTGAGAACTCCAAAATGTACCTGAACCTTAAAGCGGTACCATTCAAATCTGTATATATCATCAGAGTAATATATTTTGCCCAAAATTCTAGCACGAGTAAATACTGATGTTGGTTTGTTGTAATGAAAATGTGTATAATGTGTTTGTACAAAAATGACAAAAGTGTACAGCGTATTTGTTCATAGCAATATACGGGGGAGGTATCCTGATCCATTCCAGCAAGGTATAAAGATTACCTCACATTAAAACCTGAAAAAGTCATGTACCACACCTAGTCCAGTCATATGGTAAAAGTAGTCCACATACCTGTAAATATATCAGTTAGGAATGTAAAATCATTTGTAGTCCCAGTCCACAAGTCTCAAATGTATGTACATATGTCTAACATTTCTTCCTGTCCAAGTGTCCAGGATACTTTACTGGCCAGAAAGTATTCCTGATAGCTATACAAAACACGTACAGTGACATATGGTAACCAAATGTCAAAGTAACACTAATGTCTATAGTAATTTGTATAGAGTTCTGGGGTGAAGTGTGTAAAACCAAGGGACCCCAGTAGCCAAGGCATGGGTAGATAGCCTCCGGCAGCCCAATCCGAGAATTCTCATATCGTTGTTATGCATATTGTTGTTGTAGAGTGTCAAGAAAACAATTACAAGGTCAAAATTCCCTTCATATGTTTAAGAGCATGTATAGACATTCACCATGCCACATGGACTCATTTCTGTTTGTCATCAGACCTGGAAAGGACATTGTGTTAAAAAAAAATGCCTCAGAAACTGTCATTGGCCCCAGTGGTCAATTGAGTCCTCTGCCCTCCAGGACTGGGCATCAAGGGCGACTGTAATTAAGAGGGGGAGTTTGTGGTGGACCAGTACGGGATGGTGTTGCCCCATACCTTTCCTGCCCTGTTATGCAGTGTCCCTCAGTGTCCCCGGGGCCCCCTGTAATTGTTTCCCCATTTGTATATAGGTTGGATATTAAAAGATGTGTTATTCCTTTAATAAAATGTACCATGTGATTGTTACCCAGGAGGTGCCAGTGGCCAGCTGACCCCCAGAGTGACCTATGTCACTAGTCTCCCCCATATAAGCCCTGGGTGGAGCTAGCTTCTCTCTCTTGCTTCCTGCTAAGGTCCAGTCAAGTCGTGCCTAGAGTGTGTGTCCAGAGTAGCGGAGGCCTCAAGTCAAGTCCTGCAGCCACAAGTCAAGTGCAAGTAAAATAAAGTCACTGTTCTGTCAGTCACAAGTCAGTCAAGTCATCTGTCTACCCAGCGTGTCCTGCACTAAATTCTCCAGTCCAACTACAAGTCCCAGCAAACCTGCGAGGTCTCTGTGTCCCTGGTCACCTCCTTGGGCAGTGGCTGTACTGCATAGACTGTAAAAACTTTACCCTCAGTAAAGCTACTGTTGTCTTTATTGCCCCCGTTCCTAGCCCAGCAGTATACCTTCGGGTGGTTAAGGATAAACCACGCCCTGGCATCACGAAGACAAGGAGTTAACGCCATCTGCCCCTAGGGTGATTACATCTGCCCTGCACCTCACACCAGGGGTGTACCTAGAGCATTTGGCACCCGGGGCAGACCCTTTGTTTGGCACCCCCCCCCCCCTTAATTACACCCCCTCCCTTCCAGTATCCTGTATACTGAGACCAATATTACCAGTATGCAAGGATTTATAAACTGACTTCTGGCAAATATTGAGGGTAACCAGGACCCACTTTGATAGACAGCCCTAGGTGAACGTATAGAATATAGTACCAACTAGAAAACCACCAAGAAGGCGAGGATAAAACTTAACTTAGATAATGATTAAATAAACACAGATGGGGTACACATAAATAACATAAACTGGTAGGGATAGGGATAAGGGGTACAGGTGAAGCCCTAACCTAGAGTCCCTAACACATGAAAATCTCCTATTTACTAGGTGTGGAATGGGGAGAGGGATAGATGACAAAAATACAGTACAATAAAGTGACTAGTGGCAAAAGTCTCTCCAAAAGAGATGTTTGCCACGTCACACTCTCAGAATACCTAGGGCTGGTGTCAGGACGTAGTGACGCCAGCCCTTGAATTCTGAGAGCGTGACGTGAGCGAGCGTCATTACGTGGCAGCCGGCGCATTACTGTGCTAGCTCTTATTTGGGGGCGGAGAAATTATGTGAGCCGGAGAGCAAATGCTAGGCACAAAAATGGGAGCCAGAGGCCGAGCGGTTTTACTCTCTGCCTGCTGCTCCGGTGCCAGGAAATATCCATGTTTGGCCGACAGGGCGAGCGGCCGAACAGGGATATTTCCTGGTTGTCCAATAGGCCAGTCTGGCCCGTTTTACTGTACAGGGCAGGAGGATGGCCAGACCGGCTCTGGGGGGGGGGGTGACTCCGTCATGGCACTCCCCTTGTGAGTGGCCGCCCCCCTTGGTACACCACTGCCTCACACCCCGCCATACCACACTGAAGACAGCTCATCACTGGACCTTTAAACTATGGCAAAGTCAGTTTACAAGTGAGGCTGTGCGCGTCCTAGGGGACTGGGACAAGTGCGCCGGAGCAGAGAAGCAAAGGCGGGGGCAGGAGAAGCACCAGGTGAGTGACAGGCAGGGATTCGCATGCGGGCGCTTCCCACGATGCGAATTCCAGCCCGCCGGCAGCATCAGGCAACGGGACTATGCGCTCACGGGCCGGAGCGCATAACGTAACAGTACCCCCCCTTTGGTCTCCCCTTCCTTTTATGATTCAAAAAACTCCTGAGAAGGTCACTGTCCAGGATATTCTCCTCAGGCTCCCAAGATCTCTCCTCAGGACCGTACCCCTCCCAGTTGACCAGAAAAAATTGTGAACCTCTCACGGTTTTAGTGGCAAGAATCTCTTTAACTTTGTAGATGTCAGAAGAGCCGGAGACAGGTGTGGGGACAAGATTCTTCTGAGAAAACCGGTTTATGACAAGAGGCTTGAGGAGAGAGACGTGGAAGGAATTGGGAATACATAACGTAGCAGGCAGACAAAGTTTGTAGGAGACAGGATGCATTTTTGAAGAATCTGGAAGGGGCCAACATATTGGGACCAAGCTTTTACCAGGGTATCTTGAAGCGGATGTACTTGGATGACAGCCACACCATGTCACCAAGAGGGAAAGATGGAGAGGGTCTTCTACTCTTATCAGCTTGCGCCTTCATGCGTGAAGAAGCCTGGGAAACGACTGTCGGGTCTGTTGCCAGATGGTGGAGAAGTCACGGACCAGCTCATCAACAGCAGGCACACCGGAGGAAACTGGGAGAGAAAGAGGAGAACGGAGATGGAGTCCGTAGACAACAAAAAAGGGAGACAACCTCATGGACTCCGAATCCTTATGATTATATGAGAATTCAGCCCAGGGAAGAAGGTCGACCCAATCGTCTTGGCAAGCTGAAACAAAATGCTGAATGTAAGTCTCAAGAATTTCATTAACCCACTCCACCTGACCATTGGACTGTGGGTGGTAGGCCGAGGAGAAGTCCAGATTGATGTCCAGATGGTTACAAAAAGCTTGCCAGAACTTAGAGACAAACTGTACACCAAGATCCAAAATGATATGCTGAGGAAGACCATGTAAATGAAAGACATGCACCAAGAAGTACTTCGCCAGCTGTGGGGCAGAAGGAAGACCTGGTAGAGGAATGAAATGAGCCATTTTGGAAAACCAAACTACAATGACCCAAAAGTGTTATTATGAGATGGTGGCTAATCGGTGATGAAATCCATGGCAATATGGGACCAGGGAGTCTCCAGAATGGGTAAAGGCTGTAAGAGTCATGTAGGTCTCTGTCGAGGAGTTTTGTCACGGGCACAAGTTTCACAGGAACGAACAAAATCAAAAACATCACGTTCAAGAATGGGCCACCAGTAGTGCCAGGAGACAAGAAGTAGAGTCTTGTGTATTCCAGGATGTCCTGCTGTCTAGGAAGAATTACCCCATTTCAGTACCTTGTGTCTCAATCTGGCACAAAGGATGTTCCCAGAGGAACTTGCTGAATTTCAGCAGGAGCGGCAGGAATCAAACGGTCAGGAGGAATAATATGCCTAGGCATGGAGTCCAAACCAATGACGTCAGAAGACCTGGAGAGAACATCTGCCCTGATGTTCTTATCTGCTGGACGGAAGTCAATGAAGAAGTTGAACCTAGAAAAGAACAGTGACCACCTTGCCTTGTGGGGGTTCAAACACTAAGCAGAATGAAGGTATAGAAGATTCTTATGGTCGGAGTAGATGCTGACCGGATGAGAAGAACCTTCCAATAAATGTCGCCATTCCTCCAAAGCTGGCTTGATAGCGAGGAGTTTGCGATCTCCAATGGAGTAATTCCTCTCAGCAGGAGAGAAGGTCTTGGAGAAGATCCCACAAGTTACAGTCTTGCCCTTGGTGTCTTTCTGAGTAAGAACGGCGCTGGCTCCAATAGATGAGGCATCAACCTCCAAAGCAAAGGGCCTCTCCGGATCTTGTCTTGTAAGCATGGGAGCAGAGGCAAATGCAGACTTTAAATGGGAAAAGGCCTCTTCAGCCTCTTGAGGCCAAGACTTGGGATTAGAAGCCTTCTTAGTGAAAGCCAAGATTGGAGCAACCAAGGATGAAAAATCTGGGATAAATTGATGATGATAGTTAGCAAATCCCAGAAAGCATTGAATAGCACGTAAGCCCGAAGGACAAGGCTAATCCAATACTGCAAACAATTTATGTGGATCCATGTGCAGGCTCCGATGATAGACAATGTAGCCAAGAAACGGAAGATTAGACTTCTCGAACAGGCATTTCTCCAGTTTGGCATAGAGATGATTCTTCCATAGTCGCTGAAGAACCAGACAAACATGAGTACGATGTTTCTCTAAGTTGGAAGAGAAGATCAGGATGTCATCTAAGTATACGACAACACAGTTGTAGAGAAGATCATGGTAGATATAATTGACAAACTTATGGTAGATATCATTGACAAACTCATCATTGAAAAACAGCCTCAAAATGTCCGTCACGAGTATTGAGGGCCGTTTTCCGTTCATCTCCCTTGTGGATACGAATGAGGTTATAGGCTCCACGTAAGTCCCACTTACGTGGAGGGCCTTGGCACCACGTAGCCAGTCAAAAAGTTCTGAGGTAAGAGGTAGTGGGTAACAATTCTTGACCGTGATTTTAAGTCCCCTGTAGTCAATGCATGGACGGAGCGAGCCATCCAGGAGCGAGCCATCCTTCTTCCCTACAAAGAAGAAACCAGCTCCACCAGGAGAAGAGGACTTACGAATAAATCCCTTTTGGATATTCTCCTGGATATACTCAGGCAGAAGATCTATAGGGCAGTCATAGGGACGATGTGGAGGCAGAGACTCAGCCTGTTTCTTGCAGAAAAGTCAGAGAAATCTTGGTAAGGTGGCAGCAGGCCAGTTAAAGGAGGAGGACGAGAAACAACTTTAAGCTGAACTGGTTGGAGACAAAGATTTTGACAGGATTGTCCCCAGTAAATAATTTCTCCAGTTCTCCAATCCAGTTGCGGAGAATGACGTTGCAGCCAAGGAAGGCCAAGAAGAATCTCTAAAGTACAGTGTGGCCGAACATAGAATTCAATCTTTTCTTTATGCAATACTCCCACTTGCATGATGAGAGATTCTGTACGGAAGGGAACCATACAGTCCAGATTTTCTCCATTAACAGAGGAGATGAACAAGGGCTTGGCAAGGCGAGTAAGGGGAAGATGATACTTGTGGACCAAAGAAGCATTAATAAAGTCACCTGCTGATCCAGAATCCAAAAATGCTGTAACGCTGAAGGAAGACTTGGCTGAAGCGAAGACTTGTACAGAAATAGTTAAGCGTGGAGAGGGACGCCTCTCCCACGTAAACTAGGTGCAAGCATTTCCTGGTTGCTGTGGGCGAACTGTACAGTCCTTGAGGAAGTGCTCCGGGCTAGCACAATACAAGCACCAATTCTCACTGCGTCGTCGTGACCTCTCCTGTTGCTTAAGACGAGAACGATCCACTTGCATAGCCTCTTTGGCAAGAGACGCAGGAAACTGAAGAGGTGGATGTTGAAACACGGGTGCCAGGCGAGGATATCTCCGTGTTTGAGCAGGTTCCCTCTCTAAGTGCAGTTCCTCCTGTCTCTCCGCAAAATGCACATCAATGCGTGTGGCCAAGTGGATAAGTTCAGTCAAAGAAGATGGAGGATCACGTGCTCCAAGGGCATCTTTATTCCTGCTTGTCAGTCCTTTTTTGAATGTGGCACACAGGGCTTTATCATTCCATGCAAGTTCTGAGGCTAGAGTGTGGAATTTAACCGCGTAGTCACCAATGAAGAATTCCCTTGACAGAGGTTCAGCAAAGCCATCTCAGCAGAAGAGGCATGTGCGGGTTCCTCAAAGACATTGCGAAATTCAGCTAAGAAAACTGACAATTTGGAGGATAACGGATCACCACGGTCCCAAAGGGTGTAGCCTGGGCCAGGGCTTTTCCAGACAGTAGACTAATGACAAAGGCCACCTTCGCACATTCCATCGGAAACTGTTCAGACATGAGCTCCAAGTGCATGGAGCACTGTGTAACGAAGCCTCTGCATAACTTAGAATCACCATCATACTTAGAAGGTAAAGGCAGACTTTGCTGGGAGCCAGAAGACACTGCAGGAACTGGTGGTGGGAGTGGGCCAGGTTGCGGTTCCTGCTGCTGTTGTTGCTGCAAGGCCATTAGCTGTTGCATCATAGCAGACAGTAGGGTAAGTTGCTGCACCTGTCGCGCCAATTGCTGAGACTGACGTACCACAACGGAGGGAAGATCCGCAACTTCAGGCAGTAGTACCTCAGCGGCATCTATGGCCGGATCTTACTGTAACACTAACGTTTCAGAAGACAGGAACACCGGTGGATGTGGATCCACTGGACCTGTGTGGTAGATGACTTGTACCGTAGCAAGGGAGCGGAGTCTAAGGAGGCGGCACCCAGGTCGCTACCCATGGCACGGCTCGACCACACAGGTGGCTGAGGAATGCGAGGCACAGGAGGAATAAGGCAGCTCATGGTCAGGAGGTCAGGGCAGGTGGCACAGTAGCGTAGTCAGGAACGTAGCAAATGGTCAGTAGGAGGGTGGCAAATGAGGAAGGTCAGGTCACGTAGCAAAGGGTATAATACACAGTACGAAAATCACAGGAATGCTTTCTCTCAGGCTCTAGGGCAACAAAGATCTGGCAGGGAAGTGTGGGAGGTGGAGAAATTTATCAATGAGCCACAGGTGTTACTTCACTAATGGGCACACTGGCCCTTTAAATCTTAAATCTCCGGCGCGCACGCGCCCTAGGGGAATAGGACACGCACGCCGGAGCAGAGAGGCAGAGGCGGGGGCAGGAGAAGCACCAGGTGAGTGATGGACTGGGATTTGCATGCGGGCACGTCCTGCGATGCGAATCCCAGCCCTGCCAGCAGCAGCAGGTAACGGGACTATGCGCTCACGGCCAACGTATGCGGCCAGAGTGCATAGCGTAACACAGGATATATAGTAGTTATGCAATTCCCCTAAGGTTATGATCATACATAGCATTTTTTGCTATGATTTTCCCAATATTGTGGCACAAATTATGCTATTTTCCTGTAATTGTGCAAATGTGTAATTTTTACTCTGATTTGGGGAAAATTGCAGCAAAAACAGCCTAAGTGCAGAAAAAAAATGCACATATTTGGTATCGCCACGTGCGTAATTGTCCGAACTATTAAATTATTATGTTTCTGATCCTGCACGGTGAATGCCAAAATTGCTGATTTTTGGTTACATTACATCCCCAAAAATGTTTTATAAAAACAAAATAAAACAAAACAAAAATTACTCATGTTTGGTATCATTGGAATCGTACTGACCCATAGAATAAACATGGAATGTCAGCTTTACCGTAATTTGAACTCCGAAAAAATTATTGCCCTACCAAATTGTGCAATTCCATATTTTTTTTTTCTATTTTACCCTGTATATAACTTTTCTTCTGGCTTTGTAATACATTGTATGATAAAAAAAAAAAGGGAATAATTGGGAATTCTAACTTGTCACGCAGAAAATAAGCCCTAATACAACTATGTCAGTCGAAAAACTAAAAAGTTATGGGTCTTAGAATGTAAGGAGGAAAAAAACATGAGCCAGAAATCAAAATTTGCTGGGTCATGAAGGGCTTAAAGAATAATTCTGTACCCACCAAGAAAATATCATTGCAAGTGCACCTGAAATTTTTGAGTATACATAAACTCCTGTATTTTGCTACCTTTCTTCCTAGACAGGATACTTTTCATTTTGTTCTCTAATACACCATTCAATTAACATGATCCTAATATATTCATGACTTAATATCAGAACATCTCAATGGTTGATGACATTCCTTGATCCAGCAGAGGATTGTAGGAAAATCAAACATGGAAGAAATTAAAATTGCTTTAAGTGCGAAAGTCATTCCAATTTCATTTCAGCAGAAAGTAAGCTCTTAACTTTACTTTGGACTTGCTCTAGAGAACCAGAGATTTTAATATTACAATTTAGTCCTAGTACTTTACTAAAATGTTTTACGCAGAAAAAAAAGATTGGAATTGGAGAATGAATGTTTCTCTTTCCATTAACAATATGTTCTGAATTGCACAGAGAACTGGAGCTTCCTATTCATTTTTTCTTACTTTATGGATTGTTGTTTTTCAGGAAAGTCAGCGCTGCCTATTCATCAGCCACCAAAACATTCAATCCTGTTTATATCGTTTCAATTGTGCTGTACATCAGCATGGTTAGTATTCAATGCATACTTTTTCATTTACAGTTGCGAAGGAACACTTTTAAAGACATATGTATATTAGTTGCTTCAAGGACTGCAGAATGTAATTACTCTTATATGTTTAATATCATGCCCTTATACTTTACCAAGAATATGAAACTTTAGTATATGCTGTAACAGCAAGAATTACCTCTACAATGTAAAGCTGAATTTTTTATGTTGGCTGAGTCATATAATGCTTGGAAGGTCCCCTAATTCCGGAACTCAGCACTCTGAATAGTACGCTGGAATCTTTCGATTTGATTACTGTCAGCTCAATAAACAACAGAAAGTGTCATGCTAAACTGATTCCAAACTTTTTGGGTGAATCTGTCAGAATACATTACAGAAATTCATAAATGACCATTTTATAACATATTAACATAATATTATATGTGCCACATTAGCAGGGCTGCCATTGGAAATTTTAGAGCCCCTTAGACAGTTTGAAGTCGGCAACACTGGCTGCTACAACCTCCCTGCAGCACCCCCCCCCCCCCAATGAATTTTATGATAGTATCACTAACAACCCCACAACCCCACATAACCACTACCATTACAACTGACTAATACTGCAATATTGTTATTGAATTAAAAACACTATACAGAGATTAATATCCCCACGATAAAGTGCCAATATATATGTAGATATCAGCTGTATACAGGTGCTGCAGACCGTAGAAGTGATTACAGTTATTTACAAACAAGGGGCTTCTTCTCTGAACGGAGTCGTTCACTTTTTTCTTTCTCCTCCATCTGTCCTTGGTCATCATGAAGATTTCTCCCGACCACAACTCGTCTCCACCAAATCTGCCAAACAGACATTTTAGGTTCATCGTTACAGCACAATCCTCACAATCCAGCACAAAAAAACTGTATATGTATTACACTGACTCATATATAATAAGTCCCCTCTGTGCCCCTGTGTAACATTAGGCCCCCTCATATTGCCCTCATATAGTATTAGGCCTTCTCATATTGCCCTATGTAGTATTAGGTCCCCTCACATTGCCCCTATATAGTATTAGGCCCCAACATTGCCCTCCATAGAGTATCATGCCCCTCACCTTGCCCCATAGAATATTATGCCCCTCATATTGCCCCACAAAATATTATGCCCCTCACATTGCCCCCAGATAATGTTATGACCCTCACATTGCCCCCAGCGAATATTATGCCACACACATTGCCCCTAGGGAATATTATACCACTCAAATTTCCCCTCAGATAATATAATGTCCCTCACATTGCCCCCAGAAAATTTTATGCTACTCACATTGCCCCTAACTAATATTATGTCACCCATGTTGCCCCTATATTATATTATGCCCCTCACAAAAAAAAACACTCAAGTTTTCTTTATTCCCCTGCAGCTCCTGTCACTTTTCTTCTGTGACAGACTGACTCCGCCTTCCGGATGACATGCCCCAGCCTATCCCAGGCAATATCCCCAGGCAGAAC
Source organism: Hyla sarda (assembly GCF_029499605.1). NCBI lineage: Eukaryota > Metazoa > Chordata > Amphibia > Anura > Hylidae > Hyla > Hyla sarda. Next base: position 133,168,045 of record NC_079190.1, on the reverse strand, counting down.
TAGACATTATTGCATCCTTGTACCCAAAGAACCAGGCAACACCAGTCTTCAGGTATAAAATCAGAACTCTTTATTGTGGAACAAGTGTCTTATAGTAAGGACATCACAGGGGGAAGGGTCAGTAAGGAAAATACAGGCGACAGTGAGTCTGGGAGATAATCCAATAAAGGTGGTTAGCTCTCCCTATACAGTGCCTTGAGTGCAAAAGGTGGAGGTGTACAGAAGTTGGATTGTGTGCAAAAAGGAGAAGCATGTGTAGAATTAGTGCATTGTACAAAAGGTGAACCGTGTGCAAAAAGTGGACCGTGTGCAAAATGTGAACCATGTGCAAAATGTGTATTGTGTAAAGGAGGTGGGCAGTGTGCAAAAGGTAGACCATGTGCAAAAAGGTGTATTGTGCACAGAAAGTGGACCGTGTGCAGAAAGTGTATGAAAACAGTAAATAAAAGTGTTTTAACTCTGAGCTTTATGTCACTGGACAACATCAACTGAGGGGTACAAATAGTGATGTCCTAAATTCCATCCAAGTAGGTAGGGTGACTCTAGGATCCGTCATATCTTCTATCTCAGCTTTCTTTGCAGACAGTCTCATGCAGAAAAGCTGCCGAACAGGAAGCCTGGGCTGCAGTGACAGGACGGAGCCGCTAACTCCTTACTGTCATGTCCGCAGCAGCAGCGCACATTCAACAATGTGTGCTTCTTAAAGGCTTTTGCCTTTGTATATCTGTGAAGTTATTTTGTAACTATCTGAGTTCCAGAGCCCATTGACCACCGGGTATTACATACCCAACACTGCAAAAAGCCAGCACTTTATTACTAACTTTGGCAATAAGGGGAATCTGCTCCATACCAGGTGCAGAGCTGCAGATCCCAACAGATATGTGCTAGGGGGGTAGTGGAAGAAATTAACAATACATTAATTTATACTAATCGCGCATTTACCAACTGTCCTATTTTTGCTGGGAAGGTCTAGGGATTTGGGACCCTGTCCAGGGAAATTTAAATATCCCGGCAAAGAATTAATATAGTATAATAGCCGCTTCCAGACAATCACAGATGCCTCCTCATGTGGCAGAAGCTGATTTCAGCTTACTGATTGGTTGATTGGATAAGATATTCTGATTAGCTGTCAAAAAGTGGGTGGGGGGAGGGCAGAGAGCCATCAGGAAGTGTAGAAGTTTCCGGTAAAGATAAGTCTTCTGTAAACAGCGATAAAAATAAAAAAATAAAAACCCTATCACAAGCCAAATCCCAGAAACCTCACCCACATTAAAAAGCACCCCCATAATATGCCACTCCCCTCATTGTCAAAGCCAAAGTGTCCCTAAAAAAAACTATCCCTAAAATGTTGACACCAATGTGATAACAGTGCCTTTTTTGTTAGCACCTGAAGAGTTAAGCTGTGGTAGAAAGCCTTCTCTTTCCCTCACTCTATCATGCATGATTGATGTACAACCTCGGCTTTGGTCCTGTATGTCAATTAGTCAACATGTGGTGACTAAAGGGTGGCGTGTATATAGACTGATGGTTGTTGTGGCTATGGTAAGAGTTATTAATGCCAGAAGTGTCAACCACCACACTCCAAGGATAAATTGGTTGCCGGTGCCAAGCGCCAGGTAAGAAATACCACTAATGCAGGGTTAGGGAAACCACTTTTGAACTTTACTTCAGGAATCGCAGACAGGTGATATAAGAAGTACAGTTCAGTTTTACTGCGATTTATGCTGAAGGGAACCATAGTTATTTCTTGGAACTTTGGGACTTGTAGTCCTTGAGTTGACTAGACTGACTAACTGAGACTTAGCATCACAAAGTAGGCGCAAAAGGAGGTAGCTGTCGCTTGCCTAAGCTTTTACACACAGGGTTCCAGGGTTATGGTTTACCACCAGGGTAGACTTATCTGGACCAGAGCTGCCGGAGGCTTTTACTCATGTTTTCCTTTGGTTGCTATGGGGCCTGTGGTCTCTCTTGGCACTTCTACCCAAAGCTGACTTGTCTGAACTTGACGTGGACCGACTTGACTGATGGACGACCTGGTCTGCGGGATCTGTGTGCTGGTGGACAACCACTTTGGAAAAGGTAGACTAGAAGACAACCATGGAACCTGTCCTCATTAGAGGTATGGGGCAGGTATACTACTGAGATGGTTCAAATAGCTCAGAATGGACTCACACTTTCTAACTTCTCCCTGTCTAGGCAGACCTGGGGGAGCATGGCAGGACACTGTGATTGGCCAAAGTGCACATGTGATTTCCTATGCATCCTTCCACACAAATACAGTTAACACTTTCATGACTGAGAAAATATAAAGACATATAATGGAGGAAAATACATGGGCATAAATCACAAATGCATACAGTTCAACCCTAGAGCTGTACACAATAAAGTGACAGCCACCAGGCAGGGGATGTGGACAAGTGGGTTCCTCACCGGGACACCACGAAAGCAGAATAGAAGGTGGGGGAGAAAGCGTTGCTGAAGCTTAGCACCATCAGTTTAATTCTTCACCTGCTAACAAAAATGAATGCACTTTTATAACTTTACAAACAGCAAGGGTCGTATAACAAGCAAGAATGAGCAGCTCACACCTAAACCTAAATAGGATGTGCTAAGGTTACGTGGGATGCACACAACACCCTATGGGGGAATTGGTTTTACCCTGTTTTGTGGTGTTACTTTGTTGCACAATTTGCCTCAGTTGCAGTTTAGAGACTTTTCATTGCCACTTTTGTTTTAGAACCTTTTTCTAAATGTGTGTAGTCATGTCATAGTTTGGTTTACTTTGTGCAGTGGCCAGGAATTTATTATAGAAATTTGTTGCAAATCCCTCAATTTGTCACAATTCTATACCAGCTCTTACGTGGCTTACAAAACTGACTGTGAATGGCATTTTTAAAAAGTTTCACATTTTAGTGCAAAAGTTAAAAAGTTGCGGAAAAAGTCGCAGAGGAGGCACCATACAAAGTGGAGTGCTGAAGTAAAAAATGGGTACCAACACCAAATTTATCACATGCCATGCACCATTTAATAAGTTTGATGTACACACACAGTATCCACCACACAAATAAAGGGGTAAAAAGAAATTTACCTACACCACTCTTGATAAATTCTTCCCTATGTGTGTGAATTTGAACATAAAGAGTAAAGCAAGCAGTCTTCAAAGCAAATTTATAAAATACAAATATAAAATTGGTGTATAAAAGTTTATTATGTGATAACCTACAGTATAAGGAGGGAGAAAAATAACAGTGATTAATAAGTTTGCCACAGGGCCTTTGTGGCTGTATGAATCACAGAATAAAAATAAATCTAGCTAATAAGTTGTATAGAACAGTAGATGTTTAATAAATAATAATAAAAGTAAATATGTGGAGTAATAAAATAAATTATAATAGCCACTAGCTTCCATTCAATGACTTTTCCAGTCAGAGATTAGAAATCTTAATAAAGTGTACTCTTTATAAAGTGCATATATATTTATAACAAAAAAGAAACAAAGTTTATCCCCACATCTAAAGTGAATGTAAAACCTTCCCGGCAGCTCAGTTGGGCTGATCGGGACCACCGTGGTGAAAACGTAGTGTTCTGATCAGCTGTACAGACACGAGGAGGGACCCTACCTGCCTCCTCGTTGTCTGATCGTCAATTCACTACTCCGTGCCTGAGATCCTGGCAGGAACAATGGAGCCCCGATAACACTGATCACTGCAATGCCATGGCATAGCATTGATCAGTGTCTGCAATCAATGTACTGCATGTTATAGTCCCCTATAAAAAAAAGTGTAAAAAAAAAGTAAATAAATGCTATCAAAAAGCAATCAAAAAGTCTGATCAAAACAAAATGGTACCAATATAAACTTCAGGTCACGGGGCAAAAAATAAGCCCTCATACATTCCCATATGCGGAAAAATAATTTTCGTGCATATAGTTATGATTTTTTCCAGAAGTAAGACAAAATCAAACCTATATAAGTAGGGTATCATTTTATTCGTATGGACCTACAAAATAAAGATAAGGTGTAATTTTTACTGAAAAATGCACTGCGTAGAATCAGAAGCCCCAAAAAATTACAAAATGGCGTTTTTTTTCAATTTTGTCGCACAACTTATTATTTTTTGTTTCACCATAGATTTTTGGGTAAATGTCATTACAAAGTTGAATTGGTGGCACAACAAAAAAAATAAAAAAATTAAAAAAAAGCCATTACATGAGTCTGTAGGTGCAAAATTGAAAAGGTAATGATTTTAAAAGGTGAGGAGGAAAAAACGAAATAGCAAAAATGGAAAAACCCTGAGTCCTTAGGGGGTTAAGGACCACAGGTTTTTTTGTTTTTGCACTTTCGTATTTTCAATCTCGCCTTCTAAAGATCAGAACACTTTCAATTTTGCACCTACAGACCCATATGAGGGCTTGTTTTTTGCGCCACCAATTG